>NC_080067.1:136545150-137145150 GCF_949987535.1 Balaenoptera acutorostrata | reverse complement strand
GGTCATATGTCTGCAGCTGTGATAGAGTTTAGAGATGGTAGCAGATTGGGCTGAACTCTATCTCTTCTATAGAGCAAAAGTCTGAGCTATAACCTTTGAGTGTTCCCTTTTATAACTTTAAGGCAGTTAAATCATGTTTATGGAATTAACACTTTCAATGGTCTTTTCTGGATGCTTTTCTCAAATTCTCAAGCTTTCTCCAATGAGTCTATGTTAATTTTGTAATCAGAAAATATAAGTATTATTTTTGTTTAACTTAATCAAGTTTTAATATACTCAAAGATCTAAGTTATTTAGCACCTCTGGAGTTAGGAATTAGAACTGAATAATTCAATTGCCTATGGCAGATTTTACCCAAATGTGATACCTGACATCTGGTTCTAGGTCCTCTTTATTTGAGAAATGTTTAGAATAACTGAGCATGTTTATCTTAGAGAAGAGATAATTTGAAGAAATATGAGAGCTGTTTCTGAAAATTTCAAAATTGTTATATACCATAAGAAATAGACCCTGTAATAGAACTCAAATAGTTCTATGTTGATACCAGGAATAAAGTTAGAATCAAGTCACAAAGCAACACTTTCAGCTCAGTATGAGGAAGAAATCTTTGACATAACTAAAAACACTAAAATATTCTGCCTTGTGAGATTGTGAGGTCCACACCACTAAAGGGGAGTAAATGGACATTCACTCACTCTTTACTGGACATCTTCATGAGGGCCTGAAATAGCATGTCAGTGATCAAAGGGATGCCTCACTGGCCCTAGATTCTGTCATTGGTCAACAATCAATATTTTAATATAACTGATTAAGTGGACTCGTGATGCACACATCACAAGAATCTTTGTTTTAGAGAACATTCTTGCATTAATTCTTTGACGGCATTACCCAAATATGTGAAGATGTGTAAATGCTCTCCCACATCTGTTTTTCATGACCTAGATCTACTTCATTGGCTCCTGTAGCTGAGAGAGTTTCTGAGGGAGCTGATAGACATAAAAGAAGATCTGCAATTAACCAGGGACACAAAGACTGGCTGGGCTGGACCTCCAGGGCACATCTCTGCTTGTTTCTATCATCTCCCCCGTTGCAGACAAGGGTTCTCAACATGGTCTCAACTTCTCATCTACCTAGCCCTGTAGTTCCAGAGGGAAGACCCATATCACCTGAAGCTCTGGATCAGTACCTCTGAACGGATTTGTCTGGCTTGGTTCAAATGTCCACCCCTGAACCAATAACTATGCCCAGAAAATAGGAAAAAATTATGATGATTGGCCTTGGTTCATGTATCCTTCCTATAATTGAAGTGCAAGGGACAGACTATTAGGAGTTAGGAAATGCATGTAGATATCAAAAGCAATCCCTATTTCAGACCACAGTAATCTCTTATTTTTTACCCTTTCATGTTTTGTTGTTGTTGTTGTTATTATGCAGTTTTGTAGAGTTATAAACATTATAGGCAAATGTACTGGAGTTACCTATAATTGAAAAATGTATATTTATTTTCTCTCCATAAATTATTGAGGTGTTTCTGCTATATAACACATTTTGAAGTTTCACCTACTTTAGAGGGGTATCATTCTTTTAATCATAAGGCACTCAGAGTCGCTTTCTTTTAACTTTCTGAGTAGTTTTTAAATAAGCATGGCAAAATCAATCTAACTGAAAGATCTGATCATTAACAAGCACTGACCCAAATCTTAACAGCATCTCCCATGGCATACAATGCCAATCACATCCTCTGCCAGAGAAATTCATGAAAAGGGTCCAAGAGATACTTCCGTGAGACCTGACCAGGTGCCTCCTCAACTGGGTCCAGCCTCTGTGAAGGACACCTTAACTCAGACAGATGAAGTGTTACATTAGAGATAGTCTGTACTGCCACAGTGCATTCTGAATTATTTTTTAACTTTACTATGATTTTACTATTTTTCATGTAGTTTTTCATAATGGAGATTTTCTGACATTATGCTAATTGAGCTACTGAATGCAAGGATATCTTTATATATACCCTAAATTTGATGGGATTCAGACCTAGGTAAATATGGAACAATTGTAGAAACCACATAGATACAATTATTCCCTTTAGTATTCAAATTTCATGAAGATAACAGCTGTAAAACACAGACAACAACTTTCCTTTATCTTCATCCCTGTCTTCTAACATCATAACGTTAAGAATTTATGAGCTAAAACATAAACTATTTTTGATGAAAACACTATAAAATTTGATAAAACTCTATAAAATATTAAAACATGAACTATGACAATATTAACTCTATGAGTTAAAACATGAAGTATTTGGAGTATTCCTCCTACTGAGTACTTATGCCAGTGGGATTTGTCTGAATCAAAGTAATAGCTCTACTGAAATACCTTAATTGTATGTCTGGCTACAGTTCAAATTTCTCGCTGTATGTGACGCAAACCCTCCCTCAGGCAATCCTGGTTTCCTGGTTAACCTGGAAAATGAATGCAGATGACTTAATAGATAATTGACTTTGTGTAGAGGGCATGATGCCAGAGAACCATGGCTTTCCCAGACAGTTGTTTTTAAACATTCTGGGAAAATTTGCTCATTGTGTAATTTTTTTACTACTCAAAACATCTTTGTGTGACACCAAATGGTATTTGTCACAGTTTTCCACTTATGTACACAGCTGTTCATATTTTAAGGAGAATATCTCATTTATTCTAATTTATTAAGAGTGAGTCAGAAACTGTTTTGAAATATCTAAAGATCTGTTATATATATATATATATATATATATATATTTAAATTTATACATTCATAAAACAGATCAAAAACTTAACTTCTATTAAAACACTGGAAATGACAGTTTTAAATATAATGAAAGCCTTCCACTTAACTGCTTTTCATAGATGTTTATTACTTTATTCGTTTACCTAAGTATTTTAGATTATAGCTAAATTAGATTAATTTAGAATATTATTTAATATTATTTGAATTTGCACAATTGAAAATGTTGCCATGCATTATTAATAAATGAACATAGAGTAATATTATTTCTTCTTCATTCATTGACACACTTTTTGATATTTTTCAATCAATGAAAACTATAAAAATATGCACTCAATTTACAGATTTTTATTGAAAAAGTGAAAAACTCATTTATAGCGAATATGCTATTGAAATATTTTCTACATCTGACTAACTGGTGAAGCCTTAACCAAAAACACAATTTAATTTTTAAAAGATATTAGCAAGTAGTTGGTGCAAGCATCAAGATAGATAGGAAGATATATTAAAATTCTGGGACCCACCCTCTAAAAATAGGGTGAGAGACTTCATAAATTTTAACATTATTTTATTCCATCCTGGCTTTTGAATTCCATTCTTTCACTGTTTGTCTTCTTCATTTGTCCATTTATATTGAGGGCTCACTCATGCCATATGATGAGCTAGTCTGGGGTTAAAAAGACAAATGAGATACACATAAGATCAGGTTGAGAGGATATCAAGTTTATTGGGAAAAAAGAGGTCAAAGTCTTAAGAGGATAGATGTGGATAGGTTAATCACAATTATATTGAAGTTACCAGAAGAATGTCACATCGTAGGTGAAGAGGAAAATTATAATATGTATGTGAACATATAATATTACCGTTGTTGCTTGCTGCCTGCACTTACTTTTGGTTCTTCCCTCATCCATTCTCTGTACTTCTCCCTTAACTCCCAGACTATTAGACTGGTTTTACTACCCTCTTCTTCTATACTTCAATTCTTCCTTTTTCAGAATTATCAACTTTCTCCCTGTACCTAGAGTCTTTTCTACATATGCACTTACGCTTCACTTCTTATCTCAAATAAAGATAATCTTTTCTCTTGTTCATGGCTAATCTCTATACATTTGTTACAGATCCTGTCTCTTTCCAACTTTGTCCAGGCCTCATCCACCAAATTATTCCCCTCGCATTATGAGTCTCTCATTTCTCCCTCTCCTTTCTTTGTGAACATATACATACACTCAACTCTTTCATCATTAAAAAATTTTTTTTGGACTCTTTTCCTATCACATTTTTCTTCTCTTAATAGTCAAAATTATTCTTCATATATCATTATTCTTTATCCTCCTGACCTTCCCATTCAGTGTTCTACTTAACTACAGACTGACTTCCTGTCTCCACCCCACCATACCAGTGAAACTACTGATGGTAAGATGATCAAATCCAAAGAACACTTTTCAGTGTTTATTTAGCACCTATGCCAGGCTGCATTTGACACTCACAAATAATAATTCTCCTCTAAAATGCCTGTTGGTTTTTTCCTTTTTTTCTTCCTCACCGTTTTTCCCTGGTCATCTTCATTGGACTTCCTTCCATCCAAGAGCTTCTTAAGGTTATGTTCACCAAGATTTTTTTTTTTTTTGCGGGGGGTGGTCCTCTTCTACTTGCATTCTAGTATCTTTCTCAGGCATTTCATCTACACCAATTATTTCAAATGCACCAATGAACTAAAAATTTCTAAGTCTCTTTCACCACCCAGACTACTTTCCAGAGCTTCAGATTTATAAGCTATGGGTCTATAAGACATATCCATCTACACATCCTTTATGTGCTGTCAGTGCTACCTACATATAACAGAAATAATTGTTGTTATCTTCCATCTTGTTCTTCTTGCTGTATCTCCTAAATTGATGAAGGACACCACCTTCCACTGAGTCACAAAAGACAGACATTCAAGGACTTCCTTGATTCCTCACCTTTCCTCCATCTCCACTCCAATCAACAGTCCCTGTCATGCCCTCATCCTCAATGTATCTTGAAGCTGTTTCTGCCTCTACCTCTACTACCATTCTCTTAGATGAGTTTTTCAAATCTATCACATGCATTGCTGCATGATCACTTCAATTACTTTTATTTCTAGCCTTCTCTTTTAAAAATCATTTAGCCACAATAGACAGACTAATCTTTTCTTTTAAAAACAAAAATCTAACCATGTCATCCCCCAGCTTAAGATCTTCTTCCAACTTTCCTCCTGAACAGCAGGATAAAGTGCAAACTACTTGTCAAATGACCTTAAGCTCTTAGTATCTGGCCTCTGCTTACATTTCCAACATGATTTCTCTCAGACTTCCTCATATGAACTTTTTACTCCAGACAAAAACAACATGTTTTCACCTATTATAATGCAACTAGGCACTTGTCCTATCATCACAACAGAGATTCAGAGACTTACTACCTTCATATCTTGGTGCCATTTATGTCTCCTTAGGTCACAATCCCATCTTGGTTTCACATAACCTATGAACTAAATTATGAAGCTAATCACCACCATCTCCTCTTCCATCTTCACTCTAGCTGAGAGGCTTCCTCCAGTGGAAAAAATTCAAGGTATAAGGAAATAATCCACAAACTTTCTAGATCACAGTTAACATCTACCTGTATGTGTGTCCATATACTCTTTTTTCCTCTGTACTTGTGATAAACTGTTTTTCTATCTAAGAGCCCACGTATTTGGATTCTACATCTCATCCTATCTTGCTTACTTAATGAAGTGGTTCAAGAAATGTTCTTCTGCCTCTCTTACATTATCATTTTTACCTTCTTGGTTGAATCATTGCCATAAACGTACAAACATGTACGAAAATATTTTCTTCTGATATCACATTCTAGCTTCCTTCCATTTTTCTGGGAATATCTGAAAATACCTGCTATCTCCAATTCCACTCATATCATTCCCTCTTACACTCACTCTAAGCAGACCCTCATTCTTACCACTTCAAAAAAAACAGCTTTTAAAGATCACTGATATTGCTTAATTCTCAGTCTCCATCTCATTTACTCTATCTGTAGGTTTAACTCAGTCACTCCCATTTACTTTAAGAATTCCTTCATTTAACTTCCCAGGCTCTACTGTGTCTTGGCTTTCCTCCTACATTCTAGGTTGTACCTTCTTATCTAACCCCCAGCCCCCATTGTTGAGGGGAGGCAAAGTTTTCTCCTCACCTGCCAATCTTCTAAATATTGGGGTTCTTGGACTTCTCTTCATTTCTTTTAATAATACTCCCAAAGTTTTCTCTTCCATTCTTATGGCTTTCAATATCATCTGTGTTCTAAAAATTGACATATATATTTCCAGCCAGACCTCTCCCCCGAACTCCATACTCACATATACAACTGTCTCCTATTGAGTATCCAATAAGTATATTACATTTAACATTTCCAACATCCAATTCTTGATGAAGAGATGATGATGGCCTTCATTCTTTTCCATAGGGCTTTCCTTTCACCTCCCCTCCCAGTTTTCCTCATTTCAGCATATGGTAATTTTATTCTTTTGATCATTTAACTCAAAAACCTTGGGATTATTGTTGAATCCATCTCACACTTGAGTAATTTCTGTCAGTTCCACTTCTAAAATATATCCTGAATCTGGCCACCATGCTTCTCCATCACCTCTAACAGTACCCATACCACTCTTTTCTCTTGCTAAGATTTTAACAATTGCCTCTTAATTAGTCTCCTTGTTTTTATTATTTTTCCTTTACAAACAATTCTAAACTCAGCAGCCACAATTCCTTATCTAAAATCTAGGTCAGGTCATAGAGGCAACCTAGACTCATGGCCAACAGCATGGACTCTGCAGATAGACATTCTGGGCTCTACTACTTACCCACCATGTAACCCTGCATGGGTTACTTAATCTCGCTGGCTTCTGTTGATTTACCTATAAAATAGAAATAAAAATGTGATAAGGATTAAAGTTGCAATGAAGAATATATTACTTGATATGTGTAAAAAGCTTAGGATAATGTCTGGCATATAAGTTACTTAAGTAAATTAAAGAAATATTGTTTCTCTGTCCTAAGCCCTTTGTTGGCTTTCCTTTCCATTTTTATAGTGGGTCCTCAGGTCTTTCATAATCCCAATCCACTCAAACTCTCTGACATCACCCTCTGGCAGTTTCCTTCCCTTACACCATTAGAACTATATCAACATCCTTGTTGCCCTAAAACACAGGAATCTTGCTTGACTCAGGATCTTTGTACTTGATGTTCACTCAGTCTGGAATGCTACCTCCCTACTACTCCCACCCCACACAGATATCTTTAAAGATCACTTCCTCAGTTTCTTTATTCAAATGTCATATTCTCAAATGTCACCTTCTATTATATAAAATATCAATCTCCCATACCAGCTCTGGAAATTACTTCTCTCCTACTCTGCTTTATTTACCACCAAAGCATTTATTGAAAGCTAATATATTATACACAAACATCTCTTATTGTCCAAATATATTTAATTTATGAATGCGAGTAGGAATAGTACAGGTTACTGTGGTTTGTCTAGTGAATAACAAGAATTCAGTTGGTGAGGAAATCATCTGAAAATTAAAAAAAATAAAATCAGATAAGGACAATTCTTGAATTCAGTAAAGGAGAGTTTGGAAATAGAGGATATAATGAGTTTGGATAGTGAGGAATATTTGTATTTCCTAAGTCAATTGCAAGTTCCAAGATGCAGTAACTGTATGATACTCTGTTGTACCTCAGAGTCTAGAATAAGACCTAAGAAAAATAGACTCTCTTGATATTTGTTTGTTTAAATTAATGAATAAATAAAATATTTGTAAACAAACTCAATTTTTTTTTCTTCCTTTATCAGCCAGTCATAGGAAATTCTCAATGAGGTCATAAGGCAGGCCGAGGGAATAATGCTGTTGCGGCAGAAGCAGGCACAGAAGAAAGATGAGCCTTCTAGTGACTTTCATTACTTGTGTTCTCAGGAATCACTTGAACCTCTTTCTGTTTTATTATTTTTGCTTGATGGTGGGATGCTGCTAGAACATCTCATTTCATGAATTGGTGGTTCAAACCACTTGGTATTGAGCATCTCAGGTCCCACTGAACCCATGTTTGCAGTCTCTGCTATGGCACATTAGCAATCCAAGAGCTATCTCAAAAAGAGAAAAATTAGTTTCTGACAACAGAATGGCTTTACATCCAGTTCTAGGATTTTTCACCCTTATTCTCCTCTCAAATCTTTCCATAAACCTTACGTAGCATCTTATCCACTTGGTCATAAAGGCCATGTGATAAAGCAAGTTTTCCCTGCTCATAAGATGAAATCAGCTGATATAGACTGGTGTGGTACCCTGCAAAAAAATAGATAAAATTCCTAAGGAATAATTTGGGCAAAACTAGGAATTTTAAGCACTTCTGAAGTAAAGTCCTGAAGATATTTTACTCTCCCTTCCAAGTGAAAGCAAATAACTTCAGTTATTCCCTGTTTATTGGAATACAGAATATAAATTTACCAGATGCCAGGGGCTATGTCAAATTGCTCTAGGAAAAGGACCACTTTAAAAACAGCAGCTCTAAAGCAGTCATCCCTGTTTAAGTTTATGAAAACTTATTTTCTTTTAAAATCTATCTGGGTTAGAGGGGTGGCCAAGGTGGCAGAGTGGGAAGACACTGAACTCACCTCCTCCCACAGGTACAACAAAATTACTTTTTATAGGGCACCTATGTATAAGAACAATGTGAAGACTAGCAGAAAAGATTTTCCACAACTAAAGATAAAGACAGAAGAAAGGGAACTATGATGAGACAAGTAGGAAGAGTGGAAACACAATATAGTCAAGACCCACACCCCTTAGTCAGTGACTCCAAAACAGGAGAAATATCACAATTGCAGAGGTCCTTCCCAAGGACTGAGTGGTCAAAATCCCACATTGGACTCCCCAGCCTGTGGGTCTGCACTGGGAAGACAAGCCCCAGAATGTCTGGCTTTGAAAACAAGCAAGGCTTCTGTTCAGGAAAGCCAGAGGGTTACAGGAAACAGAGACCCCACTCTTTAAGGGCACACACAAACTCTCATGTGCTGTGAGTCCCAGAGCAGAGACATAAGTAGTAGTTTGAAAGGAGCATGGGTCAGACCCACTGACAAGCAACGTTTTGAAATCCTCCCTCTAGCTTATTAGTGCCAGTGGCTTACCCACCCACCAGCAGACCAGCAGCAGTGCTGAGCCCCCCTGGGCCAGGTAGCCAGCCATCAAGAAGCCTACCCTGCCCTCCACCAGGCCCACAGTCACTGCACATGGCAGGGCCTTGCAACCAACCAGGTGGGGGTCAGACCCACCTACAAGCACAAATAGAGAGCCCAGAAATGAACCCACACTTATATGGTAAATTAATCTACAACAAAGGAGGCAAGAATATACAACGGGGAAAAGACAGTTTCTTCAATAAACGATGCTGGGAAAAGTGGACAGCTATATGCTAAAAAGAATCAAACTGGATTACTTTCTCACACCATATACAAATACAAACTCAAAATGGATTAAGGACTTAAATGAAAGACCTGAAACCATAAAACTCATAAAAGCAAAAAGGGAGTACACTCATTGACACTGGTCTTAGCGATATTTTTTTGGATCTGTCTCCCCAGGCAAGGGAAACAAAAGCAAAAACAAACGAGTAGGACTACGTCAAGCTAAAAATCTTGCACAGCAAAGGAAACTATCAACAACAAAAAGTCAGCCTACTGAATGGGAGAAGATATTTCAAACAATATGTCCACTAAGGAGGTAATATTTAAAATAAACAAAGAACTTACAACTCAACATCAAGAAAGCAAACGACCCAATAAAAAATAGGCAGAAGACCTGAATAGATGTTTTTCGAAGGAAGGTATACAGGTGGCCAACAGACACATGAAAAGATGTTCAACATCACTAATCATCAGGAAAATGTAAAGTGGAACCACGAGATAATACTTCACACCTGGACAATGAGATGTCACCTTACGTGGTTATCATCAAAAGACAACACATAACAAATATTGGCAAAGATGTGGAAAAAAGAACACTTGTGCACTACATATCTTTTCAAGGATGCCCAAGCTTCCCCTTATCATTGTAACTTCGAATTTAGTGCTGAAGGGGGTGCCCTCTAAACTTCCTCAGAGGACATATTTAGGAGAGTCATTTATGACATATTCACTGTAATATTCCCCAAAGACAGCATGAAAATCCAGTTTTCAGGCAACAAAATGAATAAGTAATAAAAACTCTTCTCAGTTGCCAAAGCCAATACTCTGCATCCACAACCTTCAGTAAGTGCAACCATTTTAATAAATTCAGCCAACACAAAAATTATGTTTATTTCTAGTCTAACACTTAGAATCCATTCTTACCTATATCCATCCTTTTTTTTTTATGAAATAAACTAAACAACAAACAAACAAAAAAACTTGCAAGATCTTGGTGTTAAGCACTTTTCTCTCTAGAGTTACATTTTTTTTTTTTCTCCCAGAGCATGCTGAGCTTGTTTAAGATGTGGGAGCATTGATAACTGGTAAGGATGAAGCATGGAGAGAAATAAGAAATATCTTGCGTCCCTCTGCAAGATACTATTCCGTATGAATTTGTAACTAAGACTTTAAGCAATGCAGGACCAGCCCCTTTTCAAAGAGCCAGGAGGTCTGCTTCTGCTGGCAGGCCTGACAGAGTTTGGGTGATCTGGGTATTAATGAGTCATCTAAATACTCTCAAATCACTATTCCAGTTCTCAGGAATAAACCTTCCCTAATAAATCTTCCCTAATAAATCACCTAACGTAATGAATTCAATTTGTGTTATAATTGAGCAATAAACAAGACCAGATTCTGAAGTTAACTTTTTGCCATACCAGCCTTGAGACCAAAGAAGTTAAGATATTCAGTCAGTCTTAGAAAATGTTAGGTTTTCTGATAATGTCTTAGTTAAGACTTGAAAATGTTGACCTTGTCGCTTTCTATCTTTAAATTCTCTATCCCCGCCTACAGTCCTTCTTTTGCTTTTGATCCAGGTAATGGTCTGTTTTAATAGTAATTTTGTCCACCAATGCCTTTCCTTTATTTGGCATCTCATACCGGTCTTACTTTCTAATGGTAAGTGGTTTCTCACTACTTTGAGATACAAATAGTTAATGCAGACATTCCCAAATCCTATTTTCCTGAACGTCTATTGCATTTAACCAATGCTGCTATCAATAACCACATTGGTCAGTGTTGAGTTTTTAGCAGTACAGTCTACTCTAGATGGTTTAAATGGACACACATTTGATACAAAGATTGAGGACTTTACAAAGTTGTCAGAAGGGCCAGAGAAGGCATGAGATTGGTCCCATCCACTAATCATTCATTTTCTGCTCAGTTTGCCCTCTCCCTTATGAGAAGCAATCAGGAAGCTCCTATTTCTCCTGCTAATCATCAAGCCATGCTATGTGTGTCATGTCTGGCAGAGCTGTTGCTCCTTCTACAGTTAGCTGATGAATCAAAAAGGCTGCTACATATGCCATTGCTGCCATGATCTGAGTCAACAAAATGGATATACCTCACCTTGTATGTCTCAGTGATACTGTTCCTAATCTAGGTTTATGGGGTTACACATGAAAAATATAATCAAAATCAGATCCCAAACTCTATCTATGAGTGGAGGAAGGGATTTTTAAAAAAAATTTATTGAAGTATAGTTGATTTGCAATGTTGTGTTAGTTTCTGTTGTACAGGAAAGTGAATCAGTTATACATAGACATATATCCACTCTTTTTTAGATTCTTTTCCCATACATGTCATTACAGAGTAATGAGTAGAGTTCCCTGTGCTATACAGTAGCTTCTTATTAATTATCAATTTTATATATAGTAGTGTGTATATGTCAATGCCAATCTCCCAATTTATCCCCTCCTCTTTTCCCCGTGGTAACCATAAGTTTGTTTTCTACATTCGTGACTTTATTTCTGTTTTGTAAATAAGTTAATTTGTACCCTTTTTTTTTTAGATTTCACATATAAGCAACATCATATGATATTTGTCTTTCTTTGTCGGACTTACTTCACTCAGTGTGACAATCTCTAGGTCTATCCATGTCACTGCAAATGGCATTTGTTAATTTGGTCTTCTATCTATCTCCTGCACTCTGTAAAAGATTGGAGTGGGTACTGGCAGAACAAATCCAAGAATCCGTAACAAATTTTATCACAATTTCTGGGCCATTTCTTACTGCTGTGGAGGCAACAGTATAGTCTCTACTCTTCTCAGGTCCTTGTCTCCAATTTCTTTAATGGGATGTCCCAGTCCCTGACCTTTACTCCTACCGTGCACTACAGGTTTTACACCTTACCTAAATGGTTTTATTAATGACCTAACATAATAATATTACACTGAATTAGTTATCATCGTTTTTGATTTATGGATTAGTCCTATTATTCTAGTAGACATTCTCTGTTTTTCCATCAACCATGAAAGCCCCTGTTTCTAAACATCTTTGTAATTGAAGTGATGCTGAGGATGCCAGAAAAGAAGAAAGGATGAGTGCATATGCAGAGGAATGTGGAGTGGAAAGGAATTTGACGACATGTGTTGTTTAGCATCTGTTTGCCAAATAAAGGGGGAAAACATTTCACTCAGAATGAGAAAAATGAAAATGAGTCCTAGGATTTGGGCAGAGTGAGAAGAGTCAGAACATTGTGGAAGATAATTCTAATGATTGTTAAATTTTAAAATTCCCCTTCTGACTCATACCTCTATCTCACCTTTCCTGTTGTACAGAACCCTGAAATCTTATGATGAAAGCACCATTAAAGGCCGAAGACTCTGTCTGGTCGGTAAAGCCGCCCCCCACTCACATGAACCAGCATGAAATCCATTGCATTAATTTTTTAAGCCTTGTTTTGAGATTGTTTCTGAAGCAAAACAAAGTCTATTCTGTCTTTTTAAAATAAGAACTCAGTTAATTGTCACAGAGATTCAGTAGGATTGCTGAAAAAAATTGAAAAACCTGCCGTATTTTAAAAAGTTAAATATTTGATGTTGTTACTTGCTTACTATGACTTATTTATTTACCTTTTTTTCTCATATCAATGCTTGATAGCCAATGTAGGTAAAGGAAGAATGTACTCAAGTTTGTGCATATACTTATAATATATCGCAGAAGGCTAAGGAGATGAAGAATTTTAAGTCCTTACTAAAATCATTGTTGAAATGATTGACTGTGAAATCCAGGATATGAATAAGTAAAATCAAGAGGACTTAAAAGATGGGAAGAAAATATGTTTATAAAAGACTTGAAAATCATAATGAAAATGAAGATATGGTTCAGGAGAGGAAAGGGAATGAATTGAAAATGAGATGATGTTATGAAAGAATTTTGTGGTCCAAGATATGAAATGAAAGCAGTTCGAGTGATATCTAAGGAATGACTACACAAAGAATGAGAAAATGGAACTGAGTGAAAGTCATTGAAACGGAGGAATCATGTGGCATTTGAGGAGTTGTAGATGGGGAGAGTCATTAACAGGAAAATCAAGATTACCCATTTTGATAGCAGAAAACACGCTAGAGTGTGTTTACATGTTACACTGTGCAATATATTTTCCATTCAACACTAAATCTTTGAATCTGACTTCTAAGAAAAATGAGAACAAAATCTTATATTTTACAATCAGTGTTTTGTCCATGAAGTTATTTCATTACAGTGCTCATGTGGTAAAAAACGTAGAAAATAAAAATGTTTCTATACTTTCCAGTCCTCCTCTAAACCCTTTCTTTCCTTTAAAAAATAGCTCAATACTTCATTAGATATTTTTTTTAAATCTGCATATACTTTAAAAAGTGTCAGAAAAACAGTATCCCCACAATACTATCCTGGAACATGTCTATATACCTCAAATACAGGATTTAAAGCATAGGATGAATATTTCTAGATGTTATATAGGCCACTATATGATATTAATAATGATTGTTTTGTATTTGAGTGGAGCCATCTTGTAATATGTGACAACTCTTCAATGGGATAATCTGTAGTGAGCCTTCAATACAAATTTAAATTAGGATAAAAAAAGAATACCTACAAATGGGTCCAACTGAAGAAGACTGTTCTAGAATCATCTCACTCATCAGTTCCCAAATGCTACTCAGTTTTCTTACCAGCAGGTAAGAAAACCTGCTGTTTCAGGATTTGAAACACTGATCTCTATTACTAATCCATTACTCTTTTTAACCTTTAACAATGGAAAAAGATGATGCTATTAACCCAAATTAGGAGATTTCTATCCCTGAATCCCTATTAAGTGAGTTTGGACACTAACATTTTTATTTTTGTTCATAAATTGGAATAGGTTTACATCTATGTTTGTTTGTAAGCTTGTGTATAAAATGGGGACAAGATCCAGCCATTGTGGTTAGTTCCTGTGAATACAGAAATGGATAATCACTCAGTTAGAGACTGTGCTTGGATCCTTCTCATTTCCCGTCAGTGGAATTTTATCTCTAAAGTCCAAATGGAAATAACACATAGTGAGTGAGTGATGGCAATTTAATTTATGTAATGGTGGGCTAGGTAGTAAAAATGAGTCTTTGTCTTGCTGTACTTGATGGAATGGATAAACTACAAGTTTCTTTCTAGGTATCAGGGAGAAAAGAGAGAGAGAGGGAAGCACTCTAAAGCCAGAGATGTGCTACATATGTGGATTATTTGAGGATATTGGTCCACTGATCTTCTTAGCCCTTGGGTTCTTATGAGTAAGCATACTGTTCAGTAACTTTCTAAATCTTATTGTCCTGCTTTCTAAACTCAGATGGTTATAGCTTTCTATCAGAGCACACTATGCCTTGTAACTAATTTGTTTACACTTGAACTGATGGAAGAGGGACTTGGCTGAAAAAGATCTTAGTAGCAGTGTTAAAATAAGCTCACTTGAATATATAGGAACAAAGTGGTGTAAATTGAAGAATAATAAAAATGTCAACAACTTGACAAACATGAAGATTTTTTAACACAGAAATATAGGCAGATTGAAGCACACTTTTCTTAGTTTCGTTTGTAAGAATAGCAAAGGAGAAATTAACTACAAAGCCTGTGTCAACATGGTGTCAAAACAGTCCATCAATCAGTTTGTTATTTCAATCGATCAGTGAAATAAGTAGTTCATTGAAGGAAATCCATTTTAACAGTGAAATCAGTAAATGTTTGATTGAATGTTTTACTATTTAAAAGTCATATAGTACATCCTATAAGAAATTGATTGAGCAGAAAAACATCATACAAGGAGAGAATTAACATAACATGATGAAAATCACCAACAACATTAAGTAACTAACAAAGCCTTCTGCCCTAGAGGAAAAGGAAAAAGGATGAATTCCAGGGCTGTTGTTTACTAAGAAACTCTGAATGGTAACATCCAGTTTTACACATTAATTATAGCTAATGTCAAGCAATGTAACAGGAAAAACTAATTAAACCAGCTATTTCACTCATTTCAGAAAGACATGCCAGTATAATGTAGTCTATTATTCACTTAGGATGTGCAGAAGAAATAGAGACTGCAGCCCTAGCTGAGATGAAGACATAAAACATTATCATCTCAAAAGTATGTATTGCTTTTGTCCTTTTAAGAGCAAATTCTCCCCCAAATTCCTAGATCTGAAACAGGCAAGTGAAGATGGAAGTTTGGAAGCGCGAAATGCCATGCTTCCCTATGTATTGGGTTGGCCAAAAAGTTCGCTCAGGTTTGTCCATAACATCTTACGGAAAGACCCGAATGAACTTTTTTGCCAACCCGATATATGATGAAAATTCACACTGTTGATTATATGCACAATGAATATGCACCTGCTCTGACATATAGCTTTCTGAGGGGGAAAAATAACAGGTTGTTTGTGTTCATGACTAACTCTCTAAACTTTAAAGAAAAATATGCATCATATTTAGGGTACAATTTCACACATACACTCTAGAACAGTGCTTTTTTAACTTTAATGTGAATACGTGGTCTGGGCTAAGGTCTGAGATGAGATTCTGTATTTCCAACAAGCTCCCAGGTGACACCACTGCTATTGGTTCATGACAACACTTCAAGTGGGAGGCTTTAATGTAAACTACACAAGATAGAAAAAGGTTAAACCTAGAAGGTACCTTACATGACATTCAGTGTAACTACACATTTTAAATATGAAGAAGTAAAATCTCAGAGCAATGCAATGACACAATTCCTTATTAGCTGACAATATCAAAACTCAAAACTCCTAACTCATAGTCAAATGTTCTTTCCTACAGGAAATGATTAGAAACCACCTAGAATCATAGTCCTAGGGTCTGTGTGATAGGACCCATATCAGGAACTTTTTAATTTAAAATATTATGATGTCTATTTTGAAAGTAAATTTGAAACATCATTTCAAAAATCTTGTTTCCCTTGTGAGTATTTTAAAAATTTTGTCTCTCTTGTTCCAATTCCTCACTCAATTTTTGTCTGTTGAATGTTTACAGTAGAACAAAGTTCATCTAAAATAGCAATTCATCTTTTGTTAAAACATGTCTTTGTAACCTATAGATGCCACATGTGAAACACCTGTATATCTTCACAAGAAAGTTAAAGCTATGAAACCACAAAAGTAACATTCAACCTTCACTCATCACACCTATTTAGCAAGCAATTATTGAGCAATTAGTTAGGCAATATCTACAAAAAAGTATAAAGTGTGACACCTGCTCTCACAGAGCCTTTAATCCAATGGGGGAGATAAAATACAAATGCATTAAGAGTTAAATAATAATATGTAGTCTGTGCTTACAAAGTTCAGAGCAGATAGAAAGAAGAGTGGATTGGAAAGATCTCAGACAACAAACTAAGTAAATTTAAATTGTGTCTTGAAGGAGAGGGTAAACATATAGTAAGAAACAGACCATGGTGGAAGAAATACCACCTTGCAAAGAAAGTACATCCAATTCAGGATTAGATGGAGAGGAGCTAAAATTGAGAAGAGCTAAAATTTGCTTTGTGGAAGCAAAGGTGGGATTCTTGAGCTCTGCATGCCCATTCCCCCTCCTATTAATCCACATAGATCACTTGGCGGTAGAGAAAAGGTGAAGATGTCTTGCCGCCTGAGGCATTCACAAGGTCTCTGAGCAAGGAAGACAGTGGGTGAGGGCACCTTATCAAGCTGCTTTATGACCCAGCATATGCACTATCTTGGTGAATGTTTTCTTGCTCTTGAGAAGACCATGCGTTCTTCATTTGTTGGGTATTCTGTTATATAAAAGAAAATTTAAATATTTAATCAGGTCAAGTTAATTGATCATATTACCCAAATCTGCTATATTCATACTGCTTTTTAGTATACTTCTGCTATCAGTTACTGAAAGAGGAGTGCTGAAATCTCTAACTTTATTTGTGGATTTATTTTGTAATATATTTCAGTAAGTTTTTGCTTCATGTATTCTGAAACTCTGTTCATAGGTGCCTATGTATTATGGGCTGTTATGTCTGCTTGATGAATTGACCATTTTATCATTATGAAATGACTCTCTTTGTTTCTGGTAATACTTTGTCTTTAAGATCACTTTGCTGGATATTAATATAGCCACTTCAGGTTTCTTATGATTAGTGTTTTCATGGTATATCTTACCATTCTGTCACTTCTAGCCAGAGTGTTTCTATATTTAAACAGTACTATTCATTGTCTTCAAATATAATTTTCATTTGAAGACCAAGAACAAATTCCACCCACCTTCACAAGTCTTCCTGGATTAATTAGTCCAGCCAGAGTTGTTACTTTGGCTTCCTTTTCAGAAAATTTTGTTTGTTACTCCTAAGCCAGCATCTGTCAGAATATTTTTGTATAGTTTATTTTTTTCTGGATAAACCATTTATGATCAATGATGAATACATTCTTTCTTGCTCAGAGTTATGTGGTGAGGGTATCTGCTTATACATAGATTCCTCTTTCTTTGGACTTTAAACAGTCTAAAGTAAAATCTTTATTTTTTTCTGTGTTGTTTGGTCCAGCACCTATTTCAATAAGTGCCCTCAAATATATGCCAAGTAAGTGCATTGCGTGTAAGGCACTAACAATGGCAGAATAATTTGATTAATTTGGCGTTTTGTAAATGTAAGTGAACTCCACAATTTCAGAAAAATAAATTCAAGGACTTATCAAAAGATTACCTGAATTTAACCTACAGTTTCTCCTTCTGATTTTCCACCTTTATCCTATAATCCTTGTCTCTGCAATATGGAACTGATTCATTTCCCTTCTCTTTAATTAGCCTCTCCCTTCTTGGGTTTTACTCAGTGACTCATATAATACTTGAATCCTCACCAAAATGTCAAATCCTCCCTATTTCCTTATCCCTCACACCTGTATTTCACTTCCCTTCCTTTGTTGACACTCCCAATTGAATTATTAGTCAGTTAGACTTGAGGTGGCCACCCTTGTCTTTTTCCCCAGCCCCATCAGGCCACTCTGTTCCCTTGGCAGGCCTACAACCAACAGTGTTGAGTAAAAGTTTTGTTTTCTGTTTCTGTTTTGTTTTCTGGTTTATAAAATAGATCTGTAGAGAAGCAATTCTGTGACCTTGCCCAATAGGCTTTTATGAAGATGACAATAAAACTCTGTTCTTGAGTAAAGAGGGACCAAATAAGGCTAGCTGGTGTGGTTAGGACATCCTCATAAAGAGGCGTTGACTGTCCATTAGCTACACCTACCCCAAGGCTAACCTTGCCAGATAACGACATAGCTCTGTGTTCACATTTGGGGGAGTAATTCTGGGGAAATGACTTAACCCCTCTGTGACTCATTCAGCTAATTTAAAAAGTGAGAATGTAGAAAAATGGGATAGATGAACCTATTTGCCGGGCAGGGATAGAGACACAGATGTAGAGAATGGACATGTGGACATGGGGTGGGGAAGGGGGTGGGATGAACTGGGAGATTGGGATGGACATATATACAGTACCATGTGCAAAGTAGATAGCAAGTGGGAACCTGCTGTATAGCACAGGGAGCTCAGGTCGGTGCTCTGTGGTGACCTAGATGGTGGGATGGGGAGGGGGGTAGGAGGGAGGTCCAAGAGAGAGGGGATATAGGTATACATATAGCTGATTCACTTTGCTGTACAGCAGAAACTAACACAACATTGTAAAGCAACTATACCTCAATAAAAAAATAATGAAAAATAAATAACTATAACCAGCATCCAAAAAAAAAAAATGAGAATGAGCAAACCTGTCTTAAAGATATGTTGTTATGCTCTAATGTGATAATTATACAAAGCATGTGTATCAACGTTGCTATAGAAGTAGAGAGAGTAGAAGCAATGTTTGCCTTAGTAATGAACTCTCTTTTTTCTAGTGAGCAGGCATGTTCAGGCATGTCTTAGCGTGAGCCCTGCAGCTCTGCCAGGTGACAAGCAGCAGGGTGGCTCTCAAAGAAGTGAACTCATTCCAAGGAAAGTGTAGGGGATCCTCATGAACTTTGTCCAAAGGAAAGGGCTCTTCTATGGGAACGAGCACAACTAGTCTACTATAAGTGACCCACATCCCCTTACCAGTTCTCCTGCATTCATGGCAAGTGACTAGGGAGAGAGGTTTACCAGGAAAAAACCTCTCTGGAAAACAGATGGCTGACTCACTAAATATCTCCAGGGATATAGACACCTTTGGAAACTGTATACGAACAGAACTGAAAATCAATCTAGCTCACATAGAAGTCTCATCTGAAGCGTATTGGAACATTGACCAGGGAAGACAACACCTACATAGTTCCATACACATTACTTTTAAAATATAAATAGTAATGAGTAATTAACATTACTGATTGTAAGAAAAGCAAATAAACACAAAGCATTTACTACTTCTAAATTCACTAAAATGAATCCCCTAAGAAAGTAGACCAGAATAGGTACATTTAAGTTGAATCTTGAGCTACTACAATACCAAATGTTCCCATTTAAAAATTCTTGTTAAAAAGAAAATTAGAGTTTACTATGATTTCTAGGAAACGTTATTGCATATCATAAGATCATTCAAACTTACTTTGTAAGGCCTTGTCTCTTAACTTCACATCAATTAACATGATTAAATTAAACATTTCCCAAAGTGTGTCCCAATAAACAATATTCCAAAGAAATAATATTTAAAAATAATTCTGTGGTTAAATAGGCTTGGGAAATGTACATTATATTCATAAATCAATACTTGGTGATTTGAAGTAGCCATTAGTATATTAAAATCCCAAAGAATTGCTGCAGTAAACTTAATAGGTTTAACCCAATTTTCCAAAGCCCATCAGCCATAGAACTCAGTTATTTGAAATAATATCTTTTAAAAACCTGGAAACTCAAGTTTGGAAAATGCTGATATTAATGTATTTTTTGCAATGTCCCAAGTTCTAGTCATTTGTGTGTTTCTACGTTTTATTTTCTTAATTTGTAACATGGTTCGGTTTTTAACTATCATCTCAAAGAGTTATCAGTATTGACAGGAGATAAAAATGTTAAAGGATCCACACATTAATTGGTGCATAGTTGACACTTGGAAAAAAAAATTCACTTAATTTAGCGCAACTAATAATATGCAACTGATTCAGTTAGATATAAATACTAAAAAAGATATACCTTTAGAATAATTGCTTTCAAATTAATTTTTACTTTTACCCACAGTTAAAAAGAAAGATACATATATGTATATATGCATATATAATATATAACATAATAATATGTTATATATGTAATATATATTGTGTGTATATATACATACATACATATATTACACATATATGTGTAGATATATAATATATATATAACTTTGCAACTATAGCCCACAAACACATATAGTGTAACTAAAATTTCAAAAAACAGATTATTATTCCTCCCTGAAATGTATGTTATATTCTATTCTATAATATTCTAGTCTACATCTTAATTTTAAATCTGATCGTGTCCCAATAAACTCATTTTGTAAACATTAATAATTTGAAAAATTCAACTCTAAAAGAGTTTAACATCCACAACAAAATTATGTTACCTAAATACGGAAGACAATTATCTGACTTTATTGCATGAGCCTGGAAGTAGCTAATGTGACATAGGATGGTTTGCTCCACACCCACAAACCACAAATTCTAATTAGGAAATTCATCCATGGGGTTGGTATTCAGGAATTGTTTCTGAAAATGAGAAGTAAAGTGATCTACCTTTTACACAGATTTAGATAAGCCAGGAAATGTGTCTAACAGACTATACCTGGCACCTCAAAGATCCTATCAGATATGAAAATTCTGATATAGTACTTAGCAGAAAAAATTTTTAAACTTAAAAAGAAAGAGTGTTGCATCCACTGACAGTCAGAAATTCTTCTGTATATTTGTATCATAGATAATTATGTTAAGATTTCTAAATCCACATTTTAGATATAGATTCTTAATTTCTGAATTTTGCGTGGCTGAAAAGTAAAGTTGTACAAAATTTTCATATGTCAAAAATGATGGTTAACTTAGCATCTTTCTTCTGTTGGAAGATTATTTGTTTGACAGATTGATGAGCAATGTTTATTCATTAAAAACAAACACTTATACTGAATTTCCAGTGTCCTAAAAAATATATATATAGCAATTGGATCCTGAATAAACATTTACTTCCTGTTACTACCTCCATACATTTCCTGAAAAACAACAATAACAACAACACAAAAAACCCAATAAATCAAAGGGGAAGGATTCAAATGCACAGAGAAAAATCTATTAAATAAATAAATTCACTTGTGAAAGTCTCCAACTTGGGATAACTAAATTGATTTATAATCTCTAATTTGTTATACTGTTCTGTGGGGCAGAGTATATAGATCTAAAAGCTTGTTCAGCATTTATAATTATGTAGTTGTGCAATGCTGAATACAAACTGCCTCACAACCAAGCAAAGAGTAGTGTTGAAAGCAAAACAAGGAGACCATGTATGTGCTACTGAACGAAATAAAAATATATGCATCACCCAGACTTCATAAGTGTACCCATTGTTTATCTTCATGTTTTCATTCCTAACTGGAGTTTCATGTGATATTCATGAAATATTAAACATTCAGCTTAAGTTTCCTGCCTTATAAGGGACTGGTAGAAATTCTTCTAAATATAGGACCACACAGCTTCAGATTGTAAAAGGAAGCCCCATTTAGGCACATCTTGCAGGGAATAAGCCAGTGAGTGTTGACATTTTGAATGCTCTGTGGTAATCAATTTGCATGTTGCAAAATGTGAAGTGGGATCAGCAATGATTTTTCTATTGTGCTGTTTACTAACAGCTATAAGGAGTTATCCCTTTTATCTAAGCTTGAAAACAGAATATCCAAGGAAAGAGAAGATGTAAAGTTAGAACCTAGGAATTCTTATTGTCAGGATTCTCCCAAATGTCAAATAAATACTAGACAAATAGAAGTATATTCCGAGACAATTTTTCAGAGACCAGTAACACTGATCAAGATTCATATAACCGTTTCTACACAGATGAGTAACTGTGCAGTTTACAAATATCTCCCAGACAGAGATTGCGGCTTTTTAGGCAACATCTGCTCAGAATCAGGGTTTGGCCACAAGAAAATGTAAACAAATAGGAAAAAAAATAAAGGTCTGGAATAACCTTAAGGATCATCAAGCATTATAGAAGAACAGCTAAATAGCAAAGAATTATCAAAAAAAGTTATTCTGTCACTAATACCACTACTAAAACAGAAGAGTGAAATGATGTAAAACAAAAGAGTGAAATCATGGTAGATTAAGTGACTTACAGGCACACTGCAGATTGAGAGGGGAGAGATCATGCTTTATATTTTTCTTGTTTACCCTCAGCATTTAGCATCATGTTGGGCACACAATAGGGGATCAATAAATACTTGGAGAATGATTGATCCATCCACAAATAAGTGTACTAGGTGGATAATTAGTTGCTATGGGGAAAACAAGTCTTCCAGTGTTAATTTTCTACACTGATTGAACTCAAGAAAGGGAATATACAAAGGGGCTCCTTAGCCTTTATGGTTTTTCCCTTGAAGAAACTCCAACCATCATACTGATGACAATTTTTTATTTCTTATTACCATACCATATGATCAGTTCTGATTTTGATAAAATACATATACTTGTGAAAAGTAGATTCCTATCATTATAGGCAATGACATCAACTTATAAACAGTGAATTTAATAATTTCTTTTAGTGATGCTTTGCTCACCTTCTCCCAGATTCCTTCATTCCACTTACTGTGCCTTCACCAAACCTCTCCACTCCAAACCTCCTATTTACACAGACCATCTACTTTGTTCCAGTATAATGGGTCTCTTTTAGCCCAAATTCTAGTTTTGGTTATATAAGTGCCGACTTCACAACCAGCTTCATATTCTTTCTAGACTCCATCACACAAGCAGCAACATACCCAACACACACATACCCACACACAACACACATCACCCAACGTTGGATCAATCTTCAAGCTTAGGCCTCTATCATTCAACTTCTAAGCATTTTTCTTTGCAGCACAGACACTTCTAGAGAAAGGTAAAGTTGTTGGTCTTTCCTATCCAATTTTAATGTGGCTCCCTTACCCTTCTCAACAATCCTATTCCTTCTTGATAATGTTTAAGGTCACTTCACATCTTCATTTTTCCTCCTATTTGTTTATATTTTCCTGTGGCCGAACTTTCATTCTGAGCAAATGTTCTTATCTCATATTTCCATGAAGAGCATTCATTCCTGAATTGTTTCTTTGATTTTTTTTTTTAATGAATTTATTTATTTATTTATTTTTGGCTGTGTTGGGTCTTCGTTTCTGTGCGAGGGCTTTCTCTAGTTGCGGCGAGCGGGGGCCATTCTTCACCGCGATGCGCGGGTCTCTCACTACCGCGGCCTCTCTTGTTGTGGAGCATAGGCTCCAGACGTGCAGGCTCAGTAGTTGCGGCTCACGGGCCCAGTTGCTCCGTGGCATGTGGGATCTTCCCAGACCAGGGCTCGAACCCGTGTCCCCTGAATTGGCAGGCAGATTCTCAACCACTGCACCACCAGGGAAGCCCTCTTTGATTTTTATATCGATATAAATCTGCATCTAAGCCATTCATTACTTCAGGCACTCAATGAGCAGTCACCAAGTACTTACCGTGTGCTGGCCTCTGTTTTCACAGATTCAATGGTGAAGAAGAAAAGTAATGCTCTCAGAGAACTTACCTTCTGTTGGAGTTGACAGGCGATTACAATTAAGTGTTATAAATGCCACGAGTTCGGTATGGAAGCACATAAGATTGTCACACAAGTTGGAATTAGTTGTGTGATTAGTGATACCTTCTTCGAGTAAGAAACATCCAAATTAAGATCTGAGATGTTAATGAGAATTAACCAGGAAAATGGTGTGAGAAGAGATAGGGAATGAGATCCAGGCATAAGAAAGAGCATGTTCACAAGGGGAAGCATATATACAGAATAGCAAGGGATTCAATCTGGCTAAAGATGGAGTGATAAGAGATGTTCCTGGAGAAGTCATCAGGGGTCCACCATGAAAGGCATGGAAATCAGTTAAACTAACTGAGAAAAGACCCTAGTTGAATCATTCATACAGCTATCATAAGGGTTAAATGAGATAATATCTGGTACACGGGTATTTAATACTTTAAAAAAGCTAATATGGAGCATATGAAGGAGCTTGTATGTAATACAGAGACCAGTAGGGAACTATGAAAGTATTTTATCCAGGCAAACGACATGACTTAATTCATATCTTAGAGCTGCCTTGTGGATTGGAAGAGAGAGGTGGAAAAGAACAAAAATTATCATCGAAGGCATCAGTTATGGGACTTTCCACAACAATCTCTGCAAAAAGTATAGTGACCTGAATAAGTGTGGTGGCATAGAGGTTAGAAAACATAGTTGGATTCAATAAATCCTTAGGAAATAAAACCAAGAGGAGTTGCTAATAGATGGGATAGGAGAGAACAAGGAAAAGGAAAGAGCAAGAACAACAGTGAAGTTCCTGGCTTGCCTAACTGGGTGGAGAGGGGCTACTATTAAGACACAGAACACTGGACAAGAGCAGGACCGGGGATGTGGGGACGAAATGGCTTTAGCCACAGATACATGAGTTTGAAACTTCTGTGAAATCTGGTATCCAGGCTGCCAGTCAAGGGAGAGATCTGGGCCAGTATCCAGAATTGGGATTCATCTGCATAAGGATGATCCTCACGGAGCAACATGCAGCGGTGTAGACTGAGTTAGAAGAGGAGAGAGGAGAAAAGAGTTAGCAAAGGAACCAGAGAGATAAGAATGCCAAGAGTGAGGTGTCATGAAAGCCAAAGGAAAAGAATGTTTTAAGAGTGGAATTATACTCAATATCTTGTAATTACTTATAATGGAAAAGAATCTAAAAAGGAACATATATATATATATATATATATATATATATATATATATATATATATATATATTCTTTTTAGCTGTATATATATATATATGTACATATGGCTGTACACCTGAAACTAGCACATCATTGTAAATCAACTATATTTCAATAAAAATTTCTTTTAAAAAGAGGGGAAAAAGGTGTCAGCAATTTGATTTGATAGCAAAAGGGCATTGATAATCTTGACAAGAGCTATGTCAGTGGAGTCATGGGGCAGAGAGGGTGTGGAGAGGGTGTGAATAAGAAAGATTTAGTAAGAGCGATAGGGGGAAACTTTACTTAAGTTTGGTTTTGAAGAGGAAAACTGAGAGAGTCTGCAGCTGAGAGGTATAGCAAACATAAGAGAAAATAGCTTGTGGATGGGGAGACCAGAGAATGTGTGCAGGGACAAGCAAGGGGCCAGTGCAGAGGGCTGCTTGGGAATGCAAACCTCAAAGGCAATAATTGATGACACAACGTTTTGGAAGATAGAAAAAGCTCTAAAGGATCCAGAGAAAGCAGTTAATTCTGGCAATGGGGAAAAGAGAAATCTTATCCCTCCATCTGTGCTTTAACTCCTTCAAATGTCTCAGAGATTCTTCCGTTTGGATACTTTCCCTACAAATATGTAGAGAAATGCCCTCATTTGGCAGGAAAAGTCCACTCTTTATCCTCTGAGTCCTCTAGTTATTGACACCATGTGTTTTACACACAGCTGCAAAGATGCTGTCTCTATCCACTACCTCCATTTCCTCACTTTCACACTGCAGTTAGGATTTTGTTCCTGGGGATTAAACTAAATATCTCTAGAAAAAGTCAGTAGTTTTAACTCCTCGTCACAAGGGATGTTTCTTCCTCATCTTTCTTATATGACTTCGTATTTAAAAGGCCTATATTTTTAACTCAATGTTCTTTCTTACAGCTCCCTCCTACTTTGACTTCCATGATGTTATTTTGGAACATCCCCTGCTTTTCTGACAGTTCCCCTTTGATGTGTCATCCATGATCTATTTCTTAATGGTGGACATTATTCATTGATTGCCCTTCATTTTTCTCTATCTTTTTTTCCCCTTGGTGAGCTTATTCACTTAGACATTAAGTTTTCACCTTGATGTCCTCTCCCAAATCAATTTCACCATCCTAACCTCATTCTGATTTGTAATTACAGTCACCTCCATAGCATTCCCCTCATTTGTCCCCCGACTGTATCTCTTTAGGCCAGACACTGACTTTATGGTCATTCCCTCTTTGCAATCCCTTCCCCAGTTTACCCACTTCTGTCCCTGAAAACACAATACTGCAGGCACAAAATATGGAAGCTGAACTAGACTCAGCTGTGTGTCTTTCATCTCTATTATCTAAGCCACCACCAAATCTTATGCATTAATAACATCTCGACTGTTTGACTCCTTCTTCACATTTTCCCTGCTTCGCCCTAGTCCCAGCTCTAATGAACTCATAGAAAGTTACAAGATCTCTTAACTTTAATGTTCCCAAAGTCAAGTTGTCTTGCACATCATCACCACATTTGATTTTCAGAAAGCCATTTTTACCATGACATTTTCTTTATCAAGAATTCCAGGACCTTATCAGATCAAGGTCTGTACTCCCACACTCAACATCAAGCTTCATGGTTATTTTAATTCCATTTTACTTACCTAGACTGTTCTCCACTATTTTTCAACTTCTGGCTTCACTCTAGACTAGCCTGTCGCCACAAGATGTATGACTCATATGCATCCTTGCTGCTAAGACTTCAATAGTGTTTTTCCTCTTTGTAATTCCTTACTTATCTCAAGTCCTACATCTTCTTTGAAGTGTTGTAAAAAACTCCAGTCAAAGTGAACTTTCTCATTATTTACCCACTAATTTGGACATTTAAATTTGGTCCTTCATTATATCTAATTATACTATTTGTTTCTTTTAATTTAGCATATCTTATTACTTCAAAAAAGTGAGGAATATAAAGACAGTAATTATTTCACATATTTCTGTCACTAGCTAGGACAGTTTAGAAAATGACTCAGTTATTTAATGGAAACTTGTTGAAAGAGTTGTGTGAAATCAAAAAATTTATTAAGCTAGTGTCACAAGAGCTGATAATCAGTCATAATCCTAGAACTATGCAGACACAGATGTGAGTTCTTAAAAGAAGGACTATCAGAAGCTAGGTTGTTCAATGCCATACTTGGTGCCACAGGCCTTTGGAATTTTCTCTCACAGCATAAAATTGATCATAGGGACCTGGTCAGAAATAGGTAAAGTGTGACATTTTCTTCCCATGTTAGGGAACTCCAAGCAGTGGAATAAACAGTAATTTTTTTTATGAGAAACATGTGCACACACACACACACACACACACACACAAGTTAGAGCAATGTAAAGAATTTGAAACATGCTATTCCTCTGACACTTATCCAGTTAAAATGGCTTAAGAAATAGCTTGGCAATTCATTTATGATAAAGATTTATTCTTGGAAAAATCAGTGTGTAGTGTTATCCAATGTGCACACAATTTTATCAATGTGATCCTAAAATATAATCATTCCATTTTAGTATGAAAAATGGCCCCTATATTGCAGTGTGGCTCTACATAATACAAAGGTAAACAGGACCCATAGCAATTTGGAAAAGAGTCAAATTTCTGGCAGTTCCTCTTTATAGGAAGAGTAGGAGGGATTCGCAAAGGTGTAGCAACACAACACACTGTGAAATACCTGAGGGGTTCAATAAGCTCTATTTTCCCAAGTGAATTACGTTCTACTTTTGGAAGGCACACTACATTTTTCCAGGTTGTAGGGTACAACAGTGGAAGCTGCCAGTATGTTTGTGTCCTCAACAGCACATTTTCCAAACCATCTGAATTTTAGGGAAAAAAGTAGAACATCTGATTAAAAGACCAAATATTAAATTCAACTCATCAAGCTTTCACCTAAATACCTAACATTACATGTAAATCACTAAAGTTAGGTTCTGTATTACACTTTAGCTTTAAAAAAATTGTGACTTTCACCATGTGTTTTAAAATCAACTGCCTTAAAATCTTAAGAAATTCATAAATTTTGTACCCTCTTAAAATATTCCAAGCTTTGGTGTCCCTGTATTTGTCATTAAGGTGTTCATAATGAGTGAATACACATGGTCCATCTTGATATTAAAAATAATTCTTGACCCCAGGCTCAATCTTCATCATGATAAAGAAAAAACAATCACTAACTAAAATAAGAAGGAAGGAAAGAGTGGAGAAAAAGAGAAGAAGAAAAATAGTTACACATGTAATCATTTGACCTTAAATCAGGCAAAAATATTCTATATTGCTATCTATAATAAAGAATATTGTTGAGAAATTGGCAATTTCTCTAAGGAAGTGCAGGTTCAAATTGGAATGCACCTGCTACAATAAAATGATCTATCCAATTTGAGTCATACATAGCTTCCTGTTCAAAGTCTCTATCTAATGCTAGTGCCTAGGGAGAATCTTTATGGGTTCTCATCAAGCAGCTAAGTGCTTTATAAAATGTCAACTATTTTAAGTTCCAGTGACACTGAGAATATAGAACATTCTGTTCACCTCTGTGATTGCATCAGAAGCATCATCAAACTCCCAAAATAACAAAGCCAGTTCAATTGCACTCTAGGGGCTGGTGGTCATGGGATTGTGCCTGATACTAGCCAAAAATAATAGAAAGATTTTAGTAATTTGGTTCCAGTTTAAGAAGAGGAAAGATCAGAGCAAATCATTTCAATAGTATCTTCAGAATTTCTAAAATGTGATATAAGACAGGTTATGGAATTGTAGGGCTTACAAGTTGGACAAATTACTAAAGGTCACCTGGTCAGAGGTATCACCCTGAACAACATCCAAGGAGGAGAGTTCAGGCTCCTTTCTACTCCTTGAGGCAGCTATTGAACTTCTGAAAAGATCATGAGAATCTTTGCTTTATGTTGGTTACTTTCTATACATTAACCCTACATCTATCTGTCTTTTGCTATAAACATAATTCAGTCTTCTATTGAGTAACCCTTCAAAAATTTAAAAGAACTGTGGTGTTACCTGAATGTATCTGTTTGTTAGATTAATATACCTCAATGCCTTCAACTCTTCCTCTACAAAATACTTGTCAGAACTTTTATATTCTGTCAGTTCTTCTTTATAAGCATCTATTCTAATCTGTCAATTTTTTCTTGCAACATTCAACATTAAACCTAATTCTGATATAAGATGTCTACATATTGAGTTTGTCACCTTTTATAATCCAGTGCTCATTGCTGTAATGTTGAAAATCTACAAACTGCCCTTTCCAGTTAGCTTTATCCAAATGTAAATGGAATTGTATAGAAGAAGGGAATGCTTTGAAAATTTTAATTACTTAAAATATGTATCTGTATAATTTACTGATTATTCCTTGTGTTATAGTATCGGCTGTTCAACTGTTCACTTATCTTTCTTACAGTTTTTGTTTACTCATATTTTATAGCTTTTTCCCCCAAATAAATATACCCTGTCACATGAAATAAGGCTCAAAGATAATTTTACTTTTTTTTTTTTCTTAAGAGCATTCCAAGGGCTTCCCTGATGGTGCAGTGGTTGAGAATCCACCAGCCAATGCAGGGGACATGGGTTTGAGCCCTGGTCCAGGAAGATCTCACATGGTGTGGAGCAATTAAGTCTGTGCACCACAACTACTGAGCCTGCGTGCTGCAACTACTGAAGCCCACACACCTAGAGCCCGTGTCCTGCAACAAGAGAAGCCACCGCAATGAGAAGCCCGAGCACTGCAACGAAGAGTAGCACCTGCTCGCCACAACAAAGAAAGCTCACGTGCAGCAACAAAGACCCAACGCAGCCAAAAATAAAACAATAAATAAATTAAAAAAAAAAAAAAAGCAATCTTATGGCTGACAGTGAGTTCTCCCCACATACCAGGCCCCTCCCTAGGTATGCGCTATACCAGTATGAACTCTGAGTCCTCATAACAACCCTGTGAGTTAAGGACTGTGGTTGACCCCAGTCTATAGATGATGAAACGCAAGCCCCCACGATGATGCCCTGCTCTTCAGCATGCCTCATCTTAACACTCCAGCCCAGAACCTGCACACCACCCGCCCACCCCTGCCCCCCAGTACACACCAGGCTGTTAGAAAATTAAAAAAAAAAAAAAAAGGAGCATTCCAGGAATAATGTACTGATAGAGATTATATAAATTACATGTCATGAATTTATTAAAATCATTAGTTTTGTAAAAATTAGAACAAGGCCAAAAAGCAGTTTTTTTTCTTTCTTTTTTGTTTTAGAAAATTTAATGAATTTGTTAGGATGTTTAAAAAGTTTAGGGCTTCCCTGGCGGCGCAGTGGTTGAGAATCTGCCTGCCAATGCAGGGGACACGGCTTCGAGCCCTGGTCTGGGAAGATCCCACATGCCGCGGAGCAACTGGGCCCGTGAGCCACAACTACTGAGCCTGTGCGTCTGGAGCCTGTGTTCCGCAACAAGAGTGGCCGCGATAGTGAAGAGGCCTGCGCACCACAATGAAGAGTGGCCCCCGCTCGCCGCAACTAGAGAAAGCCCTCACACAGAAACGAAGACCCAACACAGCCATAAATAAATAAATAAAATTTTAAAAAATAAATAAATAAAGCAAAAAAAAAGTTTAAAAAATTGTAGTTTTGAGAAAGAAGGCTAAAATATATTAGCAATAAAACTGGACTGTAATGTTTTCTCTAAAATAGTGATTAACCCAATAAACGGCATACATAATCTACAGTGGAAATTTACCAGTGTTAAAAAGCAAACTATACTTTTTACATCCATTCCTTTTGATGTTCTAGTGATAAATTCAGTGAGTAAACATGCATTAAGCAGATTTTAATTGTGTACAAAACTGTATTTAAGAAAAAGAATGAATAAGACAGAAACTATGTGAATAAATATTCATGGCTTTGGATTTGGAAAAAGATCCTTAGATAGCCAAAAGCATGATTAACAAAAGAAAAAAAAAAAAAGGTTAATTGGACTTCATTGAAATTAAGAATGTTTTGTTCTTCATAGGACACCATTAAGAATGTGAAAAAAACGACCCACAGAACAGGAGAAAAGAAGTCCAAATCATATACATGATAAGGGACTTCTGTCTCGAATACATAAAGAGCTTTTACAGCTCAATAATAAAAAGACAAATAATCCAATTTAAAAATAGGCAAAGGATCTGAATAAACATCTCTCCAAGGAAGATATACAAGTAGCCAATAAGCACATGAATAGACGCTTAACATCATTGTTTTTAGGGAAATGCTAATCAAAACCACAAGATACCACTTCATACAAACTAGAATATCTAGAATTAAAAAAGATAATAACAAGTGTTAGTGAGAATGTAGAGGAAATGGAAACTTCATACACTGCTGGTGGGTAATGGGAATGGAAAACAATCTGGCAGTTCCTCAAACAATTAAACATAGAGCTACCATATGACCCAGATATTCCACTCCTAGGTATAGATCCAAAAGAAGACCCCTATATCCACATAGAACCTTGTACACAAATGTTTATAGCAGTGTTGTTTATAATAGTCAAAAGATGGAAACAACCCAAATGCCAGTCAGCTGATGAATGGATTAATAAATGTGGTATATCCATACAATAGAATATTATTTTGCTATAAAAGGGAGTGAAATACTGATACATACTATAACATGAATAATCCTTGAAAACATAATAAGTGAAGAAGCCAGCCACAGAAGGCCACACATTCTATGATCCCATTCATATGAAAGTCCAGAGTGGATAAATCTAAAGAGCCAGAAATTAGATTCGTCAGTGATCACTTAGGGCTGGGAGGAAGATGTGAAGGTAAGGGGATGACAGGTAAAGGGTATGGGGTGTCTTGGTGAGATGATGAAAATGTCCTAAAATAAGGATGGTGATGGTAGGACATATGTATGACTATACTAATGACCATTTAATTGTATAATTTAAATGGGTGAATTATACAGTGTATGAATTATATCTCAATAAAGCTGTTAAAAAATTCTTGAGAAAGGAAAGTAAGTTTAGAGAACTTGCTCAACCAGATATCAATATTTATAGAGTCATAGTAATGACAGTGTGATACTGGTGCAAAGATGGACAAACTGACCAATCAAAAAGAATAGAGTTTTTAGAAACAGACACATATGAATGCTTGATTTACAACAAATGTCATACTGAAGAACACTGGGTAAAGGACTGTCTTCTAAATACATAGATCTGGTTAATTAAAATAAAGTTAATATGATATAAACCATGTTTTAGGGATCTCACAATCTCATTCCACTATCATATATCAGAAAGGTAAACTCTGGTGTCTAAAAGGAAAATTAAGTCTTGGCAAACTTGTTTAGAATTCTCTCTGCCTTGCCCTATGTGGACCTACCTAAAATTTGTGAACGTGTGGAGGGACACTCAAAATAATTTTAGCTCAGTTGAATAGTTTACATACTATTCCATCAATTAATTATTTAAAGTAATTTTTCTGACATTTTAAAAAAGGAAATTGTTTTGAAGGAATAAGGCCCTAAGCATTGTCTTTAGTTTCATCGCTCCCTCTCTACCTCTTTTCTAAGGTAAAATGATCTTTGGCATTTAAATTCTCTTACTACCTGCAGTGTTTATCCATAAGGAACTCTGCTGCTTTCCGAGACCCATACTGTCAACTTTAAAAGTGATAAGCAGCCTCAGAGGCTCAGATGTTGCCTTATTTTCATGCAGTCATTTTTTATACTTTTCCCAACATGTAGACTGAGCACTTTATTCAGTTGCAGATGATTCTGGAATGGGTTTTTTAGCAAATATGAGTGAAAGTCAATAATACATAATGAAGTGCTAACATGTTACTACTTATGAGCTCCAAGGCCAGATTCCTGTCAAGATTATTGTACAGTTATACCATCTATCAGATTCAGATAGTGTTTCTTTATAGTGAGTGTAATAAGTATGTGAGGGGGGATTTTTGATCCCTCTGTAGAGCTTGGGGCAATCAGCTTCTCTCCTCAAATAAGAATCACAAAAGCTTTTTCTGCATCTATGGTGATGCAATATAGTTTTTATTCTTCAGTTTGTTAATATGGTGTATCCCATTGATTGATTTGCATACACTGAAGTATCCTTGAATCCCTGGGATAAATCCCACTTGATCATGGTGTATGATCCTTTTAGTGTGTTGTTGGATTTGGTCTGCTAGTGTTTTGTTGAGGATTTTTGTGCCTATGTTCATCAGTGATATTGGCCCGTAATTTTCTTTTTTTTGTGATACCTTTTTCTGATGTTGGTATCAGGGTGATGGTGGCCTCGTAGTATGAGCTTGGGGGTGTTCTCCTCTCTGCAATTTTTTGGAAGAGTTTGAGAAGGATGGGTGTTAGCTCTTCTTTAAATGTTTGATAGATCTGGTCCTGGACTTCTGTTTGTTGGAAGATTTTTAATCACAGTTTCAATTTTATTACTTGTGATTGGTAATGTTTATATTTTCTATTTCTTCCTGGTTCAGTCTTGGAAGGTTGTACCTTTCTAAGAATTTGTCCATTTCTTCTAGGTTGTCCATTTTATTGGCATATACTTGCTTGTAGTAGTCTCTTATGATCCTTTGTATTTCTGTGGTGTCCGTTGTAACTTCTCTTTTTCATTTCTAATTTTATTGATTTGAGTCCTCTCCCTTTTTTTCTTGATGAGTCTGGCTAAAGTTTATCAATTTTGCTTATCTTCTCAAAGAACCAGCTTTTAGTTTCATTGATGTTTGCTATTGTTTTCTTCAACTCTATTTAATTTATTTCTGCTTTGATCTTTATGATTTCTTTCCTTCTACTAACTTTGGGTTTAGTTTGTTCTTCTTTCTCTAGTTGCTTTAGGTGTAAGGAAAGGGAACCCCCCTACACTGTTGATGGTAATGTAAATTGGTACAGCCACTATGGAGAACACCATGGAGGTTCCTTAAAAAACTAAAAATAGAACTACTATATGACTCAGAAATCCCACTCCTAGGCATATACCTGAAGAAAACCATAATTCGAAAAAATACGTGCACCTCCGTTCATTGCAGCACTGTTTACAATACCCAGGACATAGAAGCAAACTAAATGTCCATCAACAGAGGAATGGTAAAGAAGATGTGGTACATATATACAGTGGAATATTCCTCATCCATAAAAAAGAATGAAATAATGCCATTTGTGGCAACTTGGATGGACCTAGAGATTGTCATACTGAGTGAAGTAAGTCAGACAGAGAAAGACAAATATCATATGATATTGCTTATATGTGGAATCTAAAAAAAGGGTACAGATAAACTTATCTACAAACCAGAAATAGAGTTACAGATTTAGAAAACAAACTTACGGTTACCGGGGGTAAGGAAGGGGGAGAGATAAATCGGATGATTGGCATTGACATATACACACTACTATGTATAAAATATATAACTAATAAGGGCAGCACAGGGAACTCTATTTAATACTCTGTAATGGCCTATATGAGAAAAGAATCTTAAAAAAGAGTGGATATATGTATATGTATAACTGATTCACTTTGCTATACACCTGAAACTAACACAACATTGTAAATCAACTATAGTCCAATAAAAATTTTTTAAAAGTGACCATTACATTACCTTAGTTGAAGTTTTAACCATCTTATCTTTGCACTGCCTCATTAAAAACAACCTTAGAAATATTCACTATATTTAGAAAGTAATGTGCTAATACTGATCAAGATATGTTAACATGTTTATAACATTTAACACTGTAGTTTTTCTCTTGGCTATTAACCTTAAAATAATCCAAAAGTAGGAAAATAATTTATACATAAGTATAAATGTTATTATCTATGTTAGCCAGCAAAACAAAAATAACCTAAATGGTGAATAGAGAGAGCATGGGCTGAGGCAGGGGGTCATAAGCAAATTATGACTTATGTGTTTGATGAAATTATAGAACCATCAAAGCAGTTGATATGAAGACTGTATAAAAACATGGAAAATGCTAAAGATATACAAGTCCTTATACTAAGATTCCCCTTAGTCTAATAATAGTCATGCAAACCTTATTCAGTTTATATAGGTAAGTGTAGGATAAATTCTTGGATGCTAAAGACAGAAGATTGGGTCAATATCTTTAAAAACATGATTAATAATACTTTTGATAGGTGTATAGTATTTTCCAGGACAAAGTCCAGTTAAAATTGTGGGACCACCAAGCTTGCCTTTCTTGGTGAGTATCTGTCACTTTTTGGCCACTCAATACTAAGCTTCTTTTATATCATTACCTCAATTTTCCCTTGGGGGGAATATCTAATATGTATAGACTTTGGAAGTAGTGGCTATTTTCCCACACCCTGGGGTTGTCAGGAGTCAGGCAGACATGTGAATGAGGATCAGACAATCTCAGGCTTCCTCTTCAGGCTTTGAATCTCGCACAAATTATATAACTATATGGGGATGGTTAGACATCATGTTTATCATAAGCGAACTGCCTGGTAATCCAGACTTTTCCTTTAGCATGACCTTCATTATGAGTCCTGTTGTCCAGCACACCAGAGCTCTTCATATTTTGCCCATTTTCCCCAACTTTTCCCTTTTCACCCCAAGACAGCTTGAATTATTTCCATTATGTATAACATAGAATCCTTTCTGACATATAGGCACACGTATGACTTTACATATTAAAGTTGTTCTCAAGTCCATGTGCTAGAGAGAATAATACATAGAAACTGTTGAAAAAGAAATTCTGAATATGAGGAGAATGTTGTAGGGGAATAAGAGAAGCAGAAAGAGAATCAAAATTAAGGAAACTAGACAAAGAGGACTAAGTTTGTAAATTCAGTTTATAAGCATGATGAAAGAAATCGGAGTTAGAGTGAGCTACTTTAGGTAGCTAAGGTAGGCTTGATGGAGCCTAAGCAAAGTCTGGTTTGGATGTGAGAGAATCAACACCCTCTCCTCAAGGGTTTTCTAAGCTATAATGGAGAAAATCTCTGTTTCATTTTTACACTGTTGTAGTTTGGTTTTCTTTAATTAATGTGTGTGTTGTGGGGAATAGAGGACTTTTTTTTTTTTTTTTTTTTTTTGATGATGACTTTGTTTGGAAAGCATAAAGCATGTTCTTCTGCTTCGGCACCCTGGAAAGGTGACTGAAAAGAAGAACATGATGAGTTTCTGTTTTCAATCTAACCCAAGACTCTTGCTCTGACCTCTTATCCGAAAAAAGATATTGGATAAAACTAGAGGATTTGTTTTGACAAAGGAAATGAAACCCACAGACTCAGGACTGCTTCTTTCTAGAGTCTAGGTGAGAATATTTAGGACAGAGTTGAGCAGTGAACCATTCCCTTCATTTTAACATAGTTTATCATAGAACTTTGCCAGTCTAAATGCCCTGGGTAGTTGTTTCCAGAGAAATGCTTTGCCCAGTGGAATTATCTTGTTGGGAAAAGTAGTCTCCTGTGCACAGTCTTTTGACCCTCACTTGGCCATGTGAGAATGTGCCTTGAGCCTGAAACTTCCTTACCAAGAGATAAAGAGTCCATATGGCCTGTGCAGGGCTTATCACCTTGTGTGGGAATATCTTTTCCTGTTTCAGGCTAAATGAGTATTCCTTTGTTGCATAAACACGTACATCAATGGCCTTCAGGCATGCTCTCAATTACCAGTATTTCAGATTCTAGTGGGGAGGGACAGGTGTCTTTCTGACGTGTCACAAGAGCTGTGCTCATAGGCCAACTGCCCTGCATCAGCTGCTGGAGGAACCTGCTGGCCATGAACCTGCATATTATTGGAGCTGTTCTTGCCCTCTCTTCTGCATGTTAGTAAAAGCATTGTTCATCCAGTGCTTGACTATTGTGTTTTTCTTGGCAACTCAGGTACCAAGATGCAGTGGGCAGAAGTGTCTGGACTTCTGATGCTGGTGGCTTGCATTGTGATGGTCTTGCTCTCCTCCATGTAGCTGGAGTCTTCCCTTGGCATGTGGAACCAGTACACAATGATCAGCTTGACACGTGTCACCTGGCTGAACAATTTACTCATGGAGGAGCAAGCAGAGTGGCTCCTGTCATCAATTACTTCCAGAAAATTTCTTCTAGGCCTTGGCTTCTAAGAAGAAAATGTAAGAAGTTTTCCCAAATATAAATGAAGGAAACTCTGAGAAAAGAAATTGAATCCTGAAACAGCTGGAGATGGCACTCCACATTAATGAAATTCAGATATTAATATTAATGTAACCGTTTTGTTTCCACAAAGCATACATCATGGGGATATTTTGGGTTATACTGAGAGTCAACTCTGCTATTATTTTATTATGGTAGCTCATATAAAACCCCATGTTTTGCTAATCCACACCAGCTTGAAAATACAACCAAGACAAAGTCACAAAACCATTTCACTCTTCTTTTGCGTATCCTTCCTACCTGTGCTATCCACACTCATTGAGAGCCAAGACTTGATCGAATACTGCCTATACTGTGATGCTCCAAAGGGCTTTCATGTGCTCCCAAAGAGCCTCCCAGCTGCCATGTTTTCTCACTCCAGGTTGAATCCCGTCACAAGATTACAGTCTTTGCTGCTACCGCAGAGTTTCAGCCCATCTCGGACTCACTTGGTAACAAGGTCTTTGGGTCTTTGGATGCTTTGTGGGCTTTCAGCTTCTAGGTTGTTGTATTGCTATGAGCGAGTAGTACTGGCTTCCACAATCATCTCTTAAACCAGGAAACATAGTTGTTGCCCCCTATTATCACTTTTGAAAATTCTAGTACTTGTGCCCTCATGTTTTAGGGAGATTTCAGCTCTTAATGCTGTTAAGTGTCCTCTTCATGAGATCCTGTGAAGTCCCTGCCTATAACTCCTTGGTCTTCATATCAATAAAGCCCTAATCACCAGTTACCCATTTTCTTTTATCTTTTTTTTTTTTCTGAAAAATTTCTTTGGGTTTGTAAGGGCAAGAAGGTCAAAGCATCCAGTGAAAGGCATAGTCTTCCTTGGTCAGGTTCAGAAAATATATTAGGTCAAGATAATATAATTCCTATACTACATTGGAAGACATTAACAACAATGAGTCTGAAAGCATATAATTAGGAAGACTGATTCTTTTTGTATCCCACTTGACAGTGAGCATGAAATGATTATTTTTGAGGTTAACCTGAGGGTTTTCAATGAAATTACAATCTCCATGTGCTTCTCTCTACCTTGTCTCAACCAGGACCCTACTTCTTCACTAACAAGTGTAAAGCATGTTTTCCAGTCAGGGCAAAGAACAGAGAGAAAACCAAGAGTGTTAGACACACATAGCTGAAGTCTCAGATTTGTGGGTCATAGAACTGCAGCTCTCCCAGGCAAATAATGAATGCAGGAAGCTATCATTTTGTCAAGGCTGTTGGAGAAAATAAACCTCCTTAACAACAATATAAACATCTTGGTGATAAAGGGAAGTGTGAACAATGGCATAAACACAGCCTGAGAACACAGAACACATATTATTTAGTGAGACCTTGCATGAAAAACTAACATCCAAGCATAGACCAGCCTCAGGAAAGGGCAGGGTGAGGCACTTCAAAAAGCCAAAAAAAGGAAAGCTAAAGGTAAGTTTCTCTTACCAATTCAACAATGAGAAGAAATGGGACTTTATATCTGAACCTGTCCTTTTATTTCTACTTTATTCCTTATCCTGTGTCATATAAAAATATGCTTTTACATATATTGTAAAGGAATAGAAGTAACTGAAGAATTATCCCCTTATGGTGCTAACCCCAAGTCTCAGAGGGAGATTAAGAAGACCTTGGGAAATTAAAGGAGGCTCAGATAAAATGGACATATAGCTCCTTTATTATTTCAGGAGGTGTCAAGGTAAAAAAGAAATTTAAAAAATGGGTCTTGCTGCCTTCTTTTGTTATTTAGGCTCTTGAGTGCACTGTTTTCCATAAAAATCAATTTTACCCTTTAGGGGTGTGTGTGTGTGTGTGTGTGTGTGTGTGTGTGTGTGTATTCTAATAGTTTCACTCACTAGGGGAAAACTGACTCTCCTCTTTTCCCACTTTTCCCTTCAACATTTTATTGGATTTGCACCATAAACTGAAATTTACTGTGACCACCAGACCTGAAATCCAAGGGAACAGTACATAGTCAATGGTTCCAAATTTAATGTGGATGAAGAGGGAGAAGATTCTTGGGCAAAGGTCTCAAACTCAGGTGCCTATAGGGACCAGGTAACTGAACAAGTAAAGCAGCTGCTCTATCTACAGGAACCAGCTCCTACTCAACTCTAGTGAATTATTGTCAGAGCATCTGGATTTACTAGAAGAGACAAAATTTTGGATTTTTATTTAAATTTCTTTTATTGTGAAATATCAGCTTCTTCTTTAATACAAGTGGTGTCAGCTAAATAAAACATCCAAATTATAGGTTCCAGAGCCAATACTTTTGATCACTTGTCTGGGCCAAGAGCTCCTTCCCATTGGAAAACAATTTGGGGAGGGTGGTGGAGAGATTGACATAGGCAGCCTTGAAATAGAGGACTTTTTGATGAGAAAATTTTAAGTGGAGAGCAAGGGAAATGAGATCTAAAATTAGCATGTAAATATTGGGGCAGAGGACACTAGAAGACATTCTTGTCCTTAAAACACTTTAGCTTTCCCCTTCATTAACTCTTCAGTTAATCATTAGGAAAATTAAGAAACAAGTATATCTGCATAACATCATGTTACAAGGTAAAGAGGAAGAGTCTCCTTCCAGCCCATCTCCTTACTGGCTCCTTTTGAGGACACACATCATTCCAAGGAGTAACATTTGAACAAACTGAAGTGACCAATGAGCAGCAGTAAACAGTCTCCTGGAGGCACCCAAGCTAAGGGGTACTTCAGAGAAGACAGTTCAATAGGCTTAGTGAAAACTAATATCGTTCTTACCCCATGTATTTTAAGAGGCTAATTTTGAAGGGAGCATGTCAGTAAACATCCAGATTGCATGTGTAATTCTGGTGGAATATAGTTTCTGGATTCTAAGCAGGGCTTGTTGTGATAAAATGCCGAGTTAAAGGGCCCTTTCAAGAACTGTTAGATTAGATAGATAGATGATAGGTAGATAGGTAGATAGATAGATAGATAGATAGATAGATAGATAGATAGGCAGACATAGGTATAGACGTAGACATAGACAGTGTCTAATCTGATCCATCTCAGCATCAATTATTTCCAAGAGGAAGCAAATTATTCCCTTTCATAGAATGTTGTGATAGCTAAATATATTTCTCTGTGCCACACATTACCCTTTCAGAAGAAGTATGGATTAAGCTGGCATCATCATTCTCCAAGGATATGAAAATGTATCAATTTAAATGTGTGTGTATGTGTGTGTGTGTGTATGTGTGTGTGTGTGTGTGATTTTTCATGCAGTAGAAAGATACTTGTAGGTACCTAAGCTTGAAGGTAGTAGCTTCCAATATGAGTGGGAATTTCTGATGTATGAATATTTCCTAGGTCTTAGTATGGGGTCTAAGGTTTAGTAAAACTTTGTTAAGTTGATTTTTTCTGTCCCTGGATCTGCTGACGCTAAAAGGATGAATAGCTTGGTCAAGACCCAACACCAAACAGGGTAATTTATAGACAATTTTAATACTCAGTGGAACTATAACTAGAAACCTAGTGGAAACCATTTTAAGTAAACTGTTAATTCATTATATTTTTTCAAGTAACTGTACAATTTTCTTATTTGGTTTTGATTACCAAAGAAATAACTGTTCATCATAACCATTTTGAAAAGCATAAGAAAGGCATACAAAGAAAAATAATCGAGTAACCACAACCCTTAAATCAAGTGGTAATCTTGTTCAACTGTTGAACTTTCAATTTTTTTCAAGTTTGAACAGTTATTTTTAAAAATCTGCAATAAATATATTTATCTAAACATTTTCCTATATTTGAGCACATTTTAGGATAAATCTATACATAAAAACTTCTAAGAGTATGTACACTTGCATTGTTATATTTTGCCAAATTTCCCTCCAAAAGTTTCTACCAATTTTTCTCCCACCGAAATTATATAAATAACTCACTAATTCAAAAAATTTAGTTAAAATTTTAGCAGACCTAATTATTATCATAGTAAGATAGTAGATAATTTGGTAAAGCAGTTTTAAAAGCAGAAGAAATTAGCATGATTTTGCAATTGAATACTTTCTATCACTTAAGTTTATTTATATTTTCTTTCAAGATCTTATTTTGATGACACATGAGGTAAGTACACACATACTTCAAAGAAGAAAAACATACAGCAATGACTTCAATTCATCTTATGTAATTTACATTTACCATTTTTTAAGCTAAAGCCAAATCCAGAATTTTGAGAATAATGGACTTTCATGAGCTCGCAAAAGTTCAAGAAAATTCAAATAAATATTTGTTTTCAAAGCCATTAGCACATTACTCTTATCAAACCTTTTGTTCCAATCTGTGGCTTACTCACTGACAAAAGATGTCAGAGCTCTCTGACTTAATCAGTGAAAAGAAAATGATTATTATTGTTATGCCAGAGGCTTAATTAAGATTTTAAAAAGTCACATTTTCTTTCACTCATATTGAAAACTAGACTTCAACAATAATCAGTTTATTTTAAATCACGGACTTTCATTAAGTCTAAAGAAAATAGGAGCTCTCAATTCTCTGGAATTTTAAAGTAAACGTTATTTACTCAGAGAACAAAATGTTCCTGGCTCTCTTTTTTGCTTCAATATGTCAAGTTATGATCAAAGAGCAAAAATTAGAATTAAATGGTGAAATAGCACAGCAAGAATCAGATTTTTCATCATAATCATTCTCTGGCACAGAAACTGTGGTTGCTTCCATTCCTTTCAGTGCAACAAGTATTTATGATGTGCTTATTGGAAGTAAAGTAATTCATAGGCTCTGCAAATGCAAGAATTCATACAATAAAATGCCTGCCTTAGATTTCCTTATTGTCTAGTAAGGAAGCCTACCCTAGAAACCAACCGGCAATTCAATGTAACTGGACAAAGCTAATTTAGTGGTAGGGGCAGGTAGAAGCCCAGAGGGGGAACTCAGCCTGAGAGACTGAAGCATGCGTCTTGTGATAATACATGGCACCTTAGCCATGACTTGAAGGATCTCAAACCAATAAAGTCAATCTGAACATGGGTAGAGAATGAAAAATAGAAAGAATCTATGAACTAGGTCACAAAAAGGAATGCAGTCCTGGGAATTGAATGTTCCAGTGCCTTAACCCTCTAGGGGCAAGGTTATTAGACAGATTATAAAACATACTGGACACTGTCTGGAGAGAAAAAAGGACAAGAAGGAAAAACATGAGTGATTAGATGCTGAATCCTAAATTATTCAATGAATGGACTGTTTTTCCCCTCTTCGATACCTTTTATTTTTTTCAGTTTATTGAGGAATAATTGACAGATAAAATTGTATATTTTTAAAGGGGAAATTTGATATATATATATATATATATATATATATATATATATATAGTAAAATGATTACCACAATCAAGTTAATTAACACATCCATCACCTCCTATTATTAACTCCCCTTTCTCCACATTCTCACTAACACTTGTTAATTCTTGTCTTTTTGAAAATAGATATTCTAACAGGTGTGTGGTGTTATCTGAGTGTGGTTTTGATTTTCATGTCCCTGATGATTAGTGATGTTGAGCATCTTTTCAAGTATCTGTTGGCCATCAATATGTCTTCTCTGGAAAAATGTCTATTTAGATCTTCTACCCATTTTTAATTAGATTTATTTTCTATTGAGTTATGAGAGTTCTTTATATATTTTACATAATAACTCCTTATCAGATATATAATTTGCAAATATTTTCTCCTATTCCATTTTCATTTGTTGATGGTTTCTTTTTCTTGCAGAAGCTTTTTATTTGGATGTAATACCACTTATTTATTTTTGCTTTTGTTGCCTATGCTTTTGGAATCATATCCAAAAATTTATTTTCAAGATAATGTCAAAAAGCTTTCCCCCTATGCTTTCTTTTAGGAGTTTTATGATTTCAGATCTTAAATTTAAGTCTTTAATCTATTTCAGTTTAATTGTTGTGAGTGGTCTAAGATAGGGATGCAGTTTCACTCTTTTGCATATGTATGTTCAGTTTTCCCAGCACCATTTATTGAAAAGACTATCCTTTCCCCTTTTTGTGTTGACTGTTTTCAAGGTTACTTTCAGGATGTGTTCTAGAGATAAGAAAAGTTTCTGAATTTGGAGATCAAATGATATCAGCTATGGGGAAAGAAGGACTATTTATAACTATTTTTCAAACTCTAGAGAATGTAAGATTCATCTGAGATTTTTTAATGTAGAAGCTAAGATCTAGATATTATTATTCATTATGTTCTGAGTAGGGCTCAGGTACCTGGCCTCTAATAAATCACCAGAAGGTGATTCTGTGGCCCATACTGCTTCTGAGGAGAGTCATAATATCACAGCTCTTGGTTCCCAGAGAGAATGAGGACAGAAATATTTAGGAACAGAAAAATTTCCTCCAAAATCTCAAAAGTCAATAAGTTACTACTGCAAAAATTCCCAATACCTTCTATCCACACTCAGAGACCATGGGTATCAATTTCAAGCAGAAAAACTTATTAATGTTCAGATGGGGAGGCAAAATTAGATAATTCATAACACATCTTTTTGTTCCAATATTTTTACTCTAATCATTTGTTTGAGTAAAGGGAGTACTTCTTTGATTATGAATGTAAGTAAATCTAAATATATTTGCCTTTCCCCAGAATGTTTACATTTTAAAACATATGCCTATGACACTAAAGTAAATCCATCGTATAACAACTCAACTCCCTTTTTTTCCCATATGTAAATTAAGTAACATAGAATTATAAAAATGGGTCTGTGGAAAAATACTAGAATAAACATACCAAAAATAAAGGTAAGAAGGCTCTGTAGAAAAGAAAATTATTGAAATGAATGCACACGAAAAATCAAAGAAATTAAATACAGAAGTGGCATTTACAATACAGAATTAAAGAAGAGCTATTGTGCTCAAATTGGAAATGTCAATGCATATGTCTTATTTTCCAGCACAGACAGAAATTTTTAGAAATGCCGTCTCCACCTACTGCAAATGCCACTACTGCAAACACTCCTGTGGGAACCAGAACAGGCTTTGCACAAAGCCGACTGCAGAGAAAGGAGAGGTCACTGAGATCAGAACACTGTTATGAAAAACAAAGTGCACAAAATAAAAGAAAATGAAATTTTCTCGTCAGTTCAAAAAAAGAAGATAAGGCACACAGTTTGAAAATTCTTATTAACTTATTTTTTCCTATTTTTTTAAGTAGTCAGCTAGTCCCAATTTTCTTGCCTCTTTCCTTTCAATGGCTTCTGTTCTCTAGATGTCAATCATATAAGTTGGCATTTGTCCAGCTAAACAGCTAAAGAAGTCCTGAAGGAGAGAATGTGTTTCACTCTGCAAGTTATTTCTCTCAATGGGATTCATTGTAAGAGTTGTCATTTGATGTATAACTCATTATATTCACCAGTCTGTTAGCACAGAAAAGTTTATATAACACACTAATAGAAAGAGTGTGTCTAATGAGATTAAACCAGGTGCTTATATATACTGATGTGGAGCCTGCAGAGCTGGGGGGAATCATGATGATAATGGGTATGATCTCTCCTGTAGTGTGTGCTTTCTGGATGAGTCTTTAAATCTAGAGGTTCTGCCTGTACAAGAGCTTAAGCTATCCCCTCTGTCAAGTGCTTCCTTGTTGTACCCCAGTATGACCAAAAAGTATGCATGTGACTTGACTGTTGTCAGATGGTTCTTGTTAGACTTTGGATGTAGAGATGAGTGTCAAACAAACTGGGAAATAATTTAATAAAGTTTCTTTCTACAAGAGGAAGGATGGTGATGAGATAGTCAAGTGATCTCTGGTGCTCTGGTTCTTGGTCTGTTTCTGAGTCTTCTTCTACAGACCTGGTTTCCCATTTATTTTGTAAACTACCTGATGATAGCCTTATCAGTATCTTTTCCTTATAACCAAAGAAACCAGATGCAATGAAGAAACTCAGTACTGGAGCAGGCGTGAGAAGGTCAGAGAAAGGATGATGGCGAGTTGGAGGATGTTGGAGCTAGTCTTTCCCAGTCAGAGAGACCTGGGCAAGCCCAGGCCACATTTTTCTTTTTTACCAAGTATTTTAAGCATCACCTTAGCATTGTAAAAAATAACACAGTAAAGTCACTTTCCTAGGGAGCCTTCCATAACCTCTTGATTTAAAATTTCGAACTCTACCACATGATTCTTCCCAGATTTATTTTCCTTTGGATGTATCAGTAACTAATATATTACATATTTCAGTAATTTATTTTGTTTATAGTCTATCACTTCACTAAAGCTCCATGAGGCCAGGGATTTTTGCTTCCTTTTTTTGACTACTATATTTACAAGGACTATCACATTAGAGAAGATAAATGTTTATATGAATGATTATATGAATAATCTTGTCCAAGATTTCCAAGACTCTTTAGAAAGATTATATAAAACAAAAAGTGTTGTAAAATACTTTGACTAATATTCATTGAAAGTACCAGATTTTCAGTATAGAATTTTTCTCATGGGTACTGTATAATTAGTGTTTGTCAATGCATGTGTTCACCAAAATGACCTGAGATATTGATTAAAGAACATCTGTTTCTAGACTCCATCTCAGACCTACTTACTAAATCATAATTCTTTCTTTTGGGACCTAGAAATCTTCCAAATAAATTAAATGCATGCTTTAGTTAAAGAAATACTGACAGAAATATACAATGAAAGATTCTTGAAATTTTATCTATGTACTATCCAGATGTCACAAAGCCAAAGTTGGTTCAATAAATGTACATGAGTATGTGTATGTCAAATCTTGGTTTTTTTTGGAACTTTAGACTCGATAATTGTTGAGTAAAATCAAGATGAACTTTTACTAACACAGCATAGGATAAGAGAGAGATTCAAATTTCACCTATAGTTGAAATAAAAGGTAATAAGTAGGGAAAAATGCATAAAGATTGTTTAAAAGAGCAGAGATAAATGCAAGATTCCCGGTTTGACAATAGAGAAAAATGAAGCAGTAAGTAGGAATATTTAAAATAAATCAAAAATTTGAATCATAAAGATACAAAAAGATTTACTATTTCTACAAAAGATATGCTTTAAAATTGATAATAGAGGTAGAAAATATGTAAAATAAAGAGTGGAAAAAATAGAGATAAGAATGATGAAGACATTACATTAAATATGAGAGAGGATATAAAAGTAGATTTAAGCTCTTGAACTTAAGGGACGCCATCTCAAATACTGTTCCCAGAGGAAAATGGTGTAAAGGTTAGGGTAATTTTCTCATTGTGGCATGCCTCAAAGCATCAAATGAGATGACAGAAGAGTGGAGAACAGAGGGAGATTTTGGATCTGAATTAAGAGACACCCTATGCAAAACTCTTTAAATATATCCATATTCTAAGATTAATATATGTTCCTGCTTGTATATTTTATGCCAAGTTTAAGTAAATAAATCCTGGCCAAAAATCATTTCCCTAATAGGAACAAAAATAGCTGATTGTCAGATAAAAGTCAGACCCTAAAATTCTACCTCTTGCATTTGCTTTCATTTCTATCTTAGAATCACACGTGTTCTTCTGCAGAGAAAAGAGAAACCTTCAAGGCCAAGATGGTTCAAGGGCAGTCATCACTGTCTTACAATTAAGTATGCTGCTTTGTTTGTCCATGGGTCTAAAGGGAAAAATGCTTCATTTTAACAGGACAGCATGTCGAGGAAAGAGGAAGAAAGCTCTTTACAGCATGCCAATGAGAAATGTCTTTTCCCTAAAGTTTTCCTTCAGTAACCAAGCTGTGACTGTGTACACTCAAGTATAAGGCATTTCCTGCCTTAAGTACTAGATTTGGACATCAAGAAGTTTATCAGCTGAGTTTAACTCAAATACATTCAATATGCAACTCACTATGTGCCAGGCACTTCACAAAATGATGTAGAAGACACAAAACAGTGAGATAAAGTGTGTGCATAGATAATTATACATCAGAAGGTACTATGAGCATTACTATAAAAGACAGCCACAATACAGAAGTTTGCCAAGGACGGTGCCAAGGATGGTATTGCTATTATTGGGGGAAACAGTGCTGAATTTATCTAGAAACAGAATTATTTAAGATAGTTTGTCAAGTTGTAAAATTTGTTTTCTTCTTTGAAGGAACCAGGGGCTAATTTCTCTCAAAGAGTTATGAGAACCAGTGAAATCAATGTTCATGCACTAATATACATACAAAAATAAAAGTGATAGACATTAGAAAGTTAGTTTGAGTATGAGATAACTTTCAGAAAACAGTGAAACTCAAATTCTCCATCATCTACTTAGCCACAATCTATCTTGGTAAATAAGTTAGGAAGTATGACAAATAAAAATCAAAATAAAAGGCTGTTTTTTTAAAAAAACAACATTATCAATAGGAAAGGAATTTAGATAAATTGACACAAGGTCCTCATTTTAGATAGTGTGAAAGAGTTCAAGGGCTATAGAGTCTTCAATAAATGCAATGCAAATGCTCCAAGTGTCTAAATTAAGATTTCTTCTGCCCTGAGCAAATCTATATGTTCCCTTACTGAGTTTAATATTCTGTACTCTTTATTTCAAAGTATCTTTGTGAATGAGAATCTTCTATTTATATCTTTTTTTCTTGAGATATGTTAGTGTTATTAAATAGATTTAACTTTCCAATAAATATTTTAACTTTGGTACACCCTATTTGAGTATAATATTGAATCAAGGGAAGTAGTGCAAGATAGTGGTGTAGAAAGACCCTGAACTTGTCTGTACCCATGGACAAAATAAATCTGTAGCTACATGTGGAACAATTTCCTGCAGAAAAGGCCTGAAAACTAGCTTAACACCTCATCCATAACAAAAGATAAAAGGACCACATGGAGATGGTTAGGAGAGGCAGAGACATGGTCTTGTCAAAACACCACTCCTAATGCAGAGACCCACAATCAGGAGGGTCTCACAAATACAGAGTTTATCCCTGAAGAGCAAGGGGTTTACACCCCACATCAGGCACCCAAACCCTTGGGTGAGCCCCCAGAAGGTCTGGCTTTGAAAACCAATAGGGACATCCTAGAAGAAATGGATAAATTCTCAGAAATTTACAATCTCCCAAGAGTGAATCAGCAAGAAATAGAAAACATGAAGAGACTGATACCAGTAATAAAATTGAATCAATAATAAAAATATTCCCAACAAACAGAAGTCCAGGACCAGATGGCTTCACTGATGAATTCTACCAAACATTTAAAGAAGAGTTAACATCTATTTTTCTCAGATTATTCCTAAGAAATCGAAGAGGATGGAACACTTCCAAACTTATTCTACAAAGCCAGCATCACTTTTATACTATAACATTTACAACTGAATAAAAAAATAGAATAAAATACCTAGGAATAAATTTAAACAAAAATGAAGGATCTGTACACTGAAAAGTATAAGGCATTGATGAAAGAAATTGAAAAAGACACAAATAAATGGTAAGATAGTCCACACTCATGAATTGGAATAATTAATATTGTTAAAATGTCCACATTAACCAAAACTATTTACAGATTCAATGCAATGCCTATCAAAATTCTGGTGGCGCTTTTCACAGAAACAGAACCAACAATCCTAAAATGTGTATGAAATCACAGAAGATCCCGACTAGACAAAGCAATCTTAAGAAAGAAGAAAAAAGCTGTACCACATTCCCTTATCTCAAACTATATTACAAAGCTATATTAATCAAATCAATATGGTATTGGCATAAAATTAGACACACAGATCATTGGAACAGAATAGGGATACCAGAAATAAACCTACACATATATGATCAATTAATTTATGGCAAAGGAGCCAATAATATACAATGGGGAAAACAGTCCCTTCAATAAATTGTGTTTGGAAAATTGAACAGCCACATGCAAAAGAATGAAACTGACTACTATCTTACACCATACACAAAAATTAACTCGAAATGGATTATAAACTTGAGTGCAAGACCAGAAGTCATAAAACTCCTAGAAGAAAATCTAGGTGGTGAGCTCCTTGACATCGCCCTTAGTGATATTTTTTTTGGCTCTCATTCCAAAGGCAAGGGCAACTAAAGCAAAAATAAACAAATGGGACTACATCAAATTGAAAAGCTTCTGCACAGTGAAGGAAACCACAACAGAATAAAAAGGCAGCCTACTGAATGGGAGAAGATATTTGCAAATCATATGTCCAATAAGGGGTTAATATCCAAAGTATATAGGAAACTCATACAACTCAATAAAAAAAAAAAATCTGATGTTTAAAATGGGCATAGGTTCAAAATTGACATTTTTCCAAAAAACACATATGGATGGTCATATGAAAAGATGCTCTTTATCACTAATCATCAAGGAAATGCAAATCAAACCCACAATGAGATATCATCTCACTCCTCTCAGGACAGCTATTATCAAAAGGACAATAAATAGCAAATGTTGGCCAGGATGTGGAGAAAAGGGAACACTTGTGCACTGTTCATGGGAATGTAAATTGGTGCAGCCACTATAGAAAACAGTATGGAGGTTCCTCAAAAATTTAAAAATAGAACTACCATATGAACTAGCAATTCCACTTCTGGGTAGTTATCCAATGGGAAAAAAAAACAACCCACTAATTTTTTTTTTTTTTTTAATTTGTTATTTATTTATTTATTTTTTCCACACACACACACACACACACACACACACACACACTGTATTTTATTTTTACAAGAGATAGATAGACTGACACCAAGCATTGTACATGGATGACCACAACAAAAGCAACAATGATTGCAATTACCAAACATGAAACACACTCATACTATGTCATAATATTGACATTCAGTCCAGTAATCCTCCACTGTAACAGCTCCTTTACTTTGCAGTGAAAATTGATTTGTATATTCTTTGCCTCTGAGTCCTTGTGGGATTTTTTTTTTTTTTAATTCAGACAGAAAGTCACAAAAATTATAATCATCCTCATCAGTTCACTCAGTCCCATGTAATTAATTTTTTTTTCATCTTGATCTTTTGTTAGCACTTTTATGAGTTCATCAGTTTTTCATTAGAGTTCTGAAAATGCTTATTCATTCAGTTCAGCAGTACAGTCAGTTACCAGAAACTTGTACTTGTCAGAGTCTTTTCCATGAATTTCTTGAAAATGAAACCCTTTTATAGGAACATATTTGCAAAATCATCAGAGTACACCCAGAACTGTCTGTAAATGACAAAAGACTTAAAAATGACCACGGTTAAAGATTTGATGAAAGTTCATAATAATGCAGTTGACAAGAAAATTAGTTATTTCTGAGATATACATTTTAAAGTAATAACTAGGATTATTACTTATAACATTATACCAGAACATATAAGATTTTTAGAAATTTCATGTAATGTCTGAAACATTTATATTAACACATTTCCATACATATTTCCATACAAATACAAATATAAGATTTTTAGAAATTTCATGTAATGTCTGAAACATTTATATTAACATATTTCCATACATATTTCCATACAAATACAAATATAAGATTTTTAGAAATTTCATGTAATGTCTGAAACATTTATATTAACATATTTCCATACAAATAACCCAATGAAAGTTTAGTATTAGTTGTCTTGTTTGTTTTTTTATACTGCAGGTTCTTATTAGGCATCAATTTTATACACATCAGTGTATACATGTCAATCCCAATCGCCCAATTCAGCACACCACCATCCCCACCTCACCGCAGTTTTCCCCCCTTGGTGTCCATATGTCCATTCTCTACATCTGTGTCTCAACTTCTGCCCTGCAAACTGGCTCATCTGTACCATTTTTCTAGGTTCCACATACATGCATTAATATACGATATTTGTTTTTCTCTTTCTGACTTACTTCACTCTGTATGACAGTCTCTAGATCCATCCACGTCTCAATGGATGACTTGAGACTCAATTTCGTTCCTTTTTATGGCTGAGTAATATTCCATTGTATATATGTACCACATATTCTTTATCCATTCGTCTGTCGATGGGCATTTAGGTTGCTTCCATGACCTGGCTATTGTAAATAGTGCTGCAATGAACATTCGGGTGCATGTGTCTTTTTGAATTACGGTTTTCTCTGGGTATATGCCCAGTAGTAGGATTGCTGGGTCATATGGTGATTCTATTTTTAGTTTTTTAAGGAACCTCCATATTGTTCTCCATAGTGGCTGTATCAATTTACATTCCCACCAACAGTGCAAGAGGGTTCCCTTTTCTCCACACCCTCTCCAGCATTTGTTGTTTGTAGATTTTCTGATGATGCCCATTCTAACAGGAGTGAGGTGATACCTCACTGTAGTTTTGATTTGCATTTCTCTAATAATTAGTGATGTTGAGCATCTTTTCATGTGCTTCGTGGCCGTCTGTATGTCTTCTTTGGAGAAATGTCTATTTAGGTCTTCTGCCCATTTTTGGATTGGGTTGTTTGTTTCTTTAATATTGAGCTGAATGAGCTGTTTATATATTTTGGAGATTAATCCTTTGTCCGTTGATTCATTTGCAAATATTTTCTCCCATTCTGAGGGTTGTCTTTTCGTCTTGTTTATGGTTTCCTTTGCTGTGCAAAAGCTTTGAAGTTTCATTAGGTCCCACTTGTTTATTTTTGTTTTTATTTCCATTACTCTAGGAGGTGGATCAAAAAAGATCTTGCTGTGATTTATGTCAAAGAGTGTTCTTCCTATGTTTTCCTCTAAGAGTTTTATAGTGTCCAGTCTTATATTTAGGTCTCTAATCCATTTTGAGTTTATTTTTGTGTATGGTGTTAGGGAGTATTCTAATTTCATTCTTTTACATGTAGCTGTCCAGTTTTCCCAGCACCACTTATTGAAGAGACTGTCTTTTCTCCATTGTATATCTTTGCCTCCTTTGTCATAGATTAGTTGACCATAGGTGCGTGGGTTAATCTCTGGGCTTTCTATCTTGTTCCATTGATCTATGTTTCTGTTTTTGTGCCAGTACCATATTGTCTTGATTACTGTAGCTTTGTAGTATAGTCTGAAGTCAGGGAGTCTGATTCCTCCAGCTCCATTTTTTTGCCTCAAGACTGCTTTGGCTATTCGGGGTCTTTTGTGTCTCCATACAAATTTTAAGATGATTTGTTGTAGTTCCATAAAAAATGCCATTGGTAATTTGATAGGGACTGCATTGAATCTGTAGATTGCTTTGGGTAGTATACTCATTTTCACAATGTTGATTCTTCCAATCCAAGAACATGATATATCTCTCCATCTGTTGGTATCATATTTAATTTTTTTCATCAGTGTCTTATAGTTTTCTGCAAACAGGTCTTTTGCCTCCCTAGGTAGGTTTATTCCTAGGTATTTTATTCTTTTTGTTGCAATGGTAAATGGGAGTGTTTTCATAATTTCTCTTTCAGATTTTTTCATCATTAGTGTATAGGAATGCAAGAGATTTCTGTGCATTAATTTTGTATCCTGCAACTTTACCATATTCATTAATTAGCTCTAGCAGTTTTCTGGTGGCAGTTTTAGGATTCTCTATGTATAGTATCATGTCATCCGCAAACAGTGACAGTTTTACTTCTTCTTTTCCAATTTGTATTCCTTTTATTTCTTTTTCTTCTCTGATTGCCGTGGCTAGGACTTCCAGAACTATGTTGAATAATAGTGGTGAGAGTGGACATCCTTGTCTCGTTCCTGATCTTAGAGGAAATGCTTTCAGTTTTTCACCATTGAGAATGATGTTTGCTGTGGGTTTGTCATATATGGCCTTTATGATGTTGAGGTAGGTTCCCTCTATGCCCACTTTCTGGAGAGTTTTTATCAGAAATGGGTGTTGAATTTTGTCAAAAGCTTTTTCTGCATCTATTGAGATGATCATATGGTTTTTATACTTCAATTTGTTAATATGGTGTATCACATTGACTGATTTGCGTATATTGAAGAATCCTTGCATCCCAGGGATAAATCCCATTTGATCGTGGTGTATGATCCTTTTAATGTGTTGTTGGATTCTGTTTGCTAGTATTTTGTTGAGGATTTTTGCATCTATACTCATCAGTGATATTGGTCTGTAATTTTCTTTTTTTGTAGTATCTTTGTCTGGTTTTGGTATCAGGGTGATGGTGGCCTCATAGAATGAGTTTGGGAGTGTTCCTTCCTCTGCAATTCTTTGGAAGAGTTTGAGAAGGATGGGTGTTAGCTCTTCTCTAAATGTTTGATAGAATTCACCTGTGAAGCCATCTGGTCCTGGACTTTTGTTTGTTGGAAGATTTTTAATCACAGTTTCAATTTCATTACTTGTGATTGGTCTGTTCATATTTTCTGTTTCTTCCTGGTTCAGTCTTGGAAGGTTATACCTTTCTAAGAATTTGTCCATTTCTTCCAGGTTGTCCATTTTATTGGCATAAAGTTGCTTGTAGTAGTCTCTTAGGATGCTTTGTATTTCTGCGGTGTCTGTTGTAACTTCTCCTTTTTCATTTCTGATTTTATTGATTTGAGTCCTCTCCCTCTTTTTCTTGATGAGTCTGGCTAATGGCTTATCAATTTTGTTTATCTTCTCAAAGAACCAACTTTTAGTTTTATTGATCTTTGCTATTGTTTTCTTTGTTTCTATTTCATTTATTTCTGCTCTGATCTTTATGATTTCTTTCCTTGTGCTAACTTTGGGTTTTGTTTGTTCTTCTTTCTCTAGTTTCTTTAGGTGTAAGGTTAGATTGTTTACTTGAGAGTTTTCTGTTTCTTGAGGTAGGCTTGTATAGCTATAAACTTCCCTCTTAGAACCGCTTTTGCTGCATCCCATAGGTTTTGGGTTGTCGTGTTTTCATTGTCATTTGTCTCTAGGTATTTTTTTATTTCCTCTTTGATTTCTTCAGTGATCTCTTGGTTATTTAGTAACGTATTGTTTAGCCTCCATGTGTTTGTCTTTTTTACGTTTTTTTCCCTGTAATTCATTTCTAATCTCATAGCGTTGTGGTCAGAAAAGATGCTTGATATGATTTCAATTTTCTTAAATTTACTGAGGCTTGATTTCTGACCCAAGATGTGATCTATCCTGGAGAATGTTCCGTGCGCACTTGAGAAGAACGTGTAATCTGCTGTTTTTGGATGGAATGTCCTATAAATATCAATTAAATCTATCTGGTCTATTGTGTCATTTAAAGCTTCTGTTTCCTTATTTATTTTCATTTTGGAGGATCTGTCCATTGGTGTAAGTGAGGTGTTAAAGTCCCCCACTATTATTGTGGTACTGTCAATTTCCTCTTTTATGGCTGTTAGCAGTTGCCTTATGTATTGAGGTGCTCCTATGTTGGGTGCATATATATTTATAATTGTTATATCTTCTTCTTGGATTGATCCCTGGATCATTATGTAGTGTCCTTCCTTGTCTCTTGTAACATTCTTTATTTTAAAGTCTATTTTATCTGATATGAGTATAGCTACTCCAGCTTTCTTTTGATTTCCATTTGCATGGAATATCTTTTTCCATCCCCTCACTTTCAGTCTGTATGTGTCCCTAGGTCTAAAGTGGGTCTCTTGTAGACAGCATATATATGGGTCTTGTTTTTGTATCCATTCAGCCAGTCTATGTCTTTTGGTTGGGGCATTTAATCCATTCACGTTTAAGGTAATTATCGATATGTATGCTCCTATGACCATTTTCTTAATTGTTTTGGGTTTGTTTTTGTAGGTCCTTTTCTTCTCTTGTGTTTCCCACTTTAGCATTTGTTGTAGAGCTGGTTTGGTGGTGCTGAATTCTCTTAGCTTTTGCTTGTCTGTAAAGCTTTTGATTTCTCCATCAAATCTAAATGAGATCCTTGCCGGGTAGAGTAATCTTGGTTGTAGGTTCTTCCCTTTCATCACTTTAAGTATATCATGCCACTCCCTTCTGGCTTGCAGAGTTTCTGCTGAGAAATCAGCTGTTAACCTTATGGGAGTTCCCTTGTATGTTATTTGTCGTTTTTCCCTTGCTGCTTTCAATAATTTTTCTTTGTCTTTAATTTTTGCCACTTTGATTACTATGTGTCTCGGCGTGTTTCCCCTTGGGTTTATTCTGTATGGGACTCTCTGCGCTTCCTGGACTTGGGTGGCTATTTCCTTTCCCATGTTAGGGAAGTTTTCGACTATAATCTCTTCAAATATTTTCTCTGGTCCTTTCTCTCTCTCTTCTCCTTCTGGGACCCCTATAATGCGAATGTTGTTGCATTTAATGTTGTCCCAGAGGTCTCTTAGGCTGTCTTCATTTCTTTTCATTCTTTTTTCTTTAGTCTGTTCCGCTGCAGTGAATTCCACCATTCTGTCTTCCAGGTCACTTATCCGTTCTTCTGCCTCAGTTATTCTGCTATTGATTCCTTCTAGTGTAGTTTTCATTTCAGTTATTGTATTGGTCATCTCTGTTTGTTTGTTCTTTAATTCTTCTAGGTCTTTGTTAATCATTTCTTGCATCTTCTCCATCTTTGCCTCCATTCTTATTCCGAGGTCCTGGATCATCTTCACTATCATTATTCTGAATTATTTTTCTGGAAGGTTGCCTATCTCCACTTCATTTGTTTTTCTGGGTTTTTTTCTTGTTCCTTCATCTGGTACATAGCCCTCTGCCTTTTCATCTTCTCTATCTTTCTGTAACTGTGGTTTTTGGTCCACAGGCTGCAGGATTGTAGTTTTACTTGCTTCTTCTGTCTGCCCTCTGGTGGTTGAGGCTATCTAAGAGGCTTGATGGGAGGCTCTGGTGGTGGGTAGAGCTGACTGTTGCTGTGGCGGTCAGAGCTTAGTAAAACCTTAATCCACTTGACTGTTGATGGGTGGGGCTGGGTTCCCTCCCTGTGGCTGTGGCGGTCAGAGCTCAGTAAAACCTTAATCCACTTGACTGTTGATGGGTGGGGCTGGGTTTCCTCCCTGTTGGTTGTTTTGCCTGAGGCAACCCAACACTGGAGCCTACCCGTGCTCTTTGGTGGGGTTAATGGCAGACTCTGGGAGGGCTCACGCCAAGGAGAACTTCCCAGAACCTCTGCTGCCAGTGTCCTTATCCCCACGGTGAAACAGAGCCACCACTCACCTCTGCAGGAGACCCCCCAACACCAGCACGTAGGTCTGGTTCAGTCTCCCCCAGGGTCACTGCTCCTTCCCCTGGGTCCCGATGCACACATTACTTTGTGTGTGCCCTCCAAGAGTGGGGTCTCTGTTTCCCCCAGTCCTGTGAAAGTCCTGCAATCAATTCCCACTAGGCTTCAAAGTCTGATTCTCTAGGAATTCCTCCTCCCGTTGCCAGACCCCCAGGTTGGGAAGCCTGATGTGGGGCTCAGAACCTTCACTCCAGTGGGTGGACTTCTGTGGTATAAGTGTTCGCCAGTCTGTGAGTCACCCACCCAGCAGTTACAGGATTTGATTTTACTCTGATTGCGCCCCTCCTACCGTCTGACTGTGGCTTCTCCTCTGTCCTTGGACGTGGGGTATCCTCCTTGGTGAAGTCCAGGGTCTTCCTGTCAATGATTGTCCAGCAGTCAGTTGTGATTCCAATGTTCTTGCAAGAGGGAGTGAGAGCACGTCCTTCTACTCCGCCATCTTGGTTAATCCCCCTCTCAAAACCCACTAATTTGAAAAGATATCTGTACCTCTGTGTTTGTTGCAGCATTATTTACAATAGCCAAGATATGGAAGCAACCTAAGTGTCTCCATCAAGTGATGAATGGATAGAGAAGATGTGGTATCTATATGCAATGGAATACTACTCAGTCCTAAAAAAGAATGAATATTTTTTTCATTTGCAAAAGCACGGGTAGACTTGGAGTGTATTGTGCTTAGGGAAATAAATCAGCCAAAGACAAATATTGTATAATATCACTTATATGTGGAAATTGGTGAAATTGGTGAAGGGAATCAAAAGGTACAAACTTCCAGTTATAGAAAAAGTCATGGGGATCTAATGTACAGCATGGTGCCTATAGTCAATAATTTTGTATTGCAAACATGAAAGTTGCTAAGAAGGTAAATCTTCAAAGTTCTCATCACAAGAACAAAATGTTGTAATTTTGTATGGTGACAGATTGTAACTAGACTTGTTGTGGGGATCACTTTGCAATGTATACAAATGAATAATTATGTTGTACATCTGAAACTAATATAATGTATGTCAATTATACTTCAATTAAAAAGTAAAATAAAATATTGAATTAAAATGATAGCATAGATGAATACGTATTTACTGTAATCATTTTATTTTTGAACCCACACCTAAAAAGATATATTCCTTCATCCACCCTTTGTGGTATAGCCAGGACTTTTTTGTGTGTGAGTATAGTTGAACCGACTGGAACTCCTTTCCTTTTTCTAACATAAACTGTATTAATAACATGTCACCTAGAATTTCCAGTATTGACTACTTTAAAGTGAATTAAGAATTTAAATATAGTTAAAACAATCTGAATACAATATCATTCAGGATCTTATTGTTGTTGTTTTCTCAATCTTTTGCAGTATTTGTTTTTAATTCCACATCCAATTTAATAATATTTTTTTTAGCAACTTGCCTTTATGGAGATCTTTGAAACACATATTTTAGTTTTCATAAAAATAACAATTCTCACTCTCAAGTTTCATTGTTTAGTTAATTTATGTGATTACAACAAACAGGTTGGAGGGGAAAAAAATGAAACTAACTCTTGTTGAGCAATAGCTAAGAGTGAAAACTGCTACACCGCAGTGAACTAGTGAGGAGATTGCCAGCTAATCAAATATTTCACCAGGGTAATAGAGATTGCATTATCACAATACTACAGAAAACTCTTTATCAGAACTTGTGTTCAATAAATCAGGTGATATTTCACAGCCAACCAAATTACCCCTAATGTCTGTGGATTTATATTCTGTTATTTCTAAGTTCAAAATATAGAAATTCCATAAAAGTTGAGATATGGGAAAGCTTTTATTTTTTCCAGGACAGCCATTAAACAGTCCTGAATAGAGGTGGCATTTAAGTTTTTCCTTGAGTGATAGATAAGACTTAAATATAGAGATGGAGAGAGATATGAAAGATAAAGGGAAAAAACATGAGCACTGGTAGGGTTTCCAGATAAGGTACAGAATGTTCAGTTAAATTTATAGTTCAGACAAGCAACAAATAATATTTAAGAAAAATATATTCCATATATTACAGGAGATATATTTATACCGAAGAAACACTATTTATTGTTTATATGAAATTTAAATTTACTGGGTTTCCTGGATTTTTGTTTGTTATATCTGGCAATCCTATTTGTGAGGCATATAATTAAATCGGAAGCAGGCCAGTTTCACTGGGAGATAAAAGTGAAATGGTAGGTAAGAGTCCATACTTGAAAGGCCTTGAATATCACTGGAAGGAATTTAAGAGCAGTTAAGATGTTACCAATCATATTTCAAGTAGAAGCAATAGCATAAGAATGTAGTGGCACACCTGGAAGAGAGAAAGAAAGAAAGAAAGAAAGAAAGAAAGAAAGGGAGGAAGAAAGGAAAAAAAGAAAGAAAAAAAGATCCCCGCCCCAAATTTAATCTCATAACACACAGAATAAACACTATTCAGTGTGAGAAAGGTCTACATGGGTGTGTGACTCCCAGAAGAAGATTGGAGGTCATCTTGGGGTCTGTGTACAACAGAATGTTATGAAAATAGTATCTTCCATTACTTTTTAATTTTAAAAATTTTTATGTGAGCATGCAGGTTAGATTTGCAGTGGTGAGTCCAGAATCCAGAAGACAAGGAAGGAGGTGCCTGTTGTAAAAACAGGAACCTATAAACAGAGATTAAAGAGTAAATGTGAATAGCTAGTGGGAGGCAGCCACGTAGCACAGGGAGATCAGCTCGGTGTTTTGTGACCACCTAGAGGGGTGGGATAGGGAGGGTGGGAGGGAGGGAGATGCAAGAGGGAAGAGATATGGGAACATATGTATATGTATAACTGATTCACTTTGTTATAAAGCAGAAACTAACAACCATTGTAAAGCAATTATACTCCAATAAAGAGGTTAAAAAAAAAAAACAACAAAGAGCAAATGTGAGTCTATATTAATAAATCTATCTCAAGAATCAGTAAATTTTATTTTTAACCTGCAAGCTCACAGATTCTGGAAAGAAATCACACATATTTTCTTTCAGTCTATTACTTCATCAGGATCATAAATGGTATTGCTACACTTAAGCTAACTGAACAGATATTCTTCCTGATTTTGTCTGTATTTTCCACAGGTTTTTGTTTCAATGATTCTCACAGTGACTAAACTTTTATCTCAGGCCCCCAGAGCAGTCTTTGAGAGTCTTTATTGAACTTTATTTACTTTCTTGAGCCCAGGAGCATTTTTTAGACTCCTCAGAGCTTTGAAAGCAACTGGTTTCTTCCCCCCAGAGGAAATTTGAACAGTTCACAACAACTGGTAAATAGCTCAATTCTTCTTTCTTTCAGAAGATGAAACCAAAGATGAAAGGGTGTGATTTTTCTGTTTCATAGAGGTCACACTCACCACCTAAAAGATCAATCACATGGAAAACAGAAAGTTTTTCAGCACAAGGATGACTTACCATAGAACAGGAAGGGAAAGTATAGGAGGTAGATACATGTCCATAGTGGGATAAATCAATACTCAAGGAAAAATAAAACCACCTAGAAATTCATTAAGTCTAATACAATGTAAAATAATAGGTACAAAGTTGTTGATTTAACCTTAAAATCTTCCCTGAGTATGACAGATATTGCTTAAGAAGTCCTGATATCTTCCAGTTTTCAGTAATCTTTGATGAGCAAATCTGAGTTAAACTAATTACATTATCAGAATTCCAAACCAGAGAATGATTATGGAGTTAAGTCAGGCATTAGCAGTGAAAATTTAATTTGTGTGTCAATTTGTTACACAACTACAGATTAGTTTAGGTGCAATTGTAGTGATAATTTTGTCTCTCTGGTGTATTATGAGCTATATTCACAAAGTCTACTTTCATGAATAAAACATCACTGAGTGTATTCCAATGTCAGTTGGGGTAACTAAAGCAAAAATTGCCTCTGGGACAAAAGACAGCATTAAAGTGAAGACACCCTCACCTTGGGCTACATCACAACACAAAACTACAGGGCCTGGAAAAAAAGACTCTTCATTAAGGTCATTTTTCATACATCACACTAGCTGCTCATAAGCCTAGAAACAAGGATCAATTCAACAATACATTCTTTATATATTTACAGGTCATCTTCAATGTATACACAACTAATAGACACACAAACACACACTGCTTTTCAACAGCACATCAAAAAAAGAAAGAATAGTCATCAGAACGCTGAAAAAGTAGAGTTCAAATTATGGTTCAATAATGAAAAGAAAACAGAATAGAAGTAGTCTAAGGATTGAGAGATAGATTGTGTTAAACAACAAAAATACAACTGAATACATTTATTTATTTATTTATTTATTTTTTAACATCTTTATTGGTGTATGATTGTTTTACAATGTTGTGTTAGTTTCTGCTGTATAACAAAATGAATCAGCTCTATGTATACATATATCCCTATATCCCCTCCCTCTTGTGTCTCCCTCACACCCTCCCTAACCCACCCCTCTAGGTGGTCACAAAGCACTGAGCTTATATCCCCATGTGATGCAGCTGCTTCCCACTAGCTAGCTATTTTACATTTAGTAGTGTATATATGTCAATGTTACTCTCTCACTTCGTCCCAGCTTACCCTTACCCCTCCCCATGTTCTCAAGTCTATTCTCTACATCTTTATTCCCGTCCTGCCCCTAGGTTCATCAGAACCATTTTTTCTTTTTTCTTCTTTAGATTCCATATATATCTGTTAGCATATGGTATTTCTTTTTCTCTTTCTGGCTTACTTCACTCAGTATGACAGACTCTAGGTCTATCCACCTCACTACAAATAAGTCAATTTCATTTATTTTTATGGATGAGTAATATCCCATTGTATATATGTGCCACATCTTCTTTATCCATTTATCTGATGATGGACACTTAGGTTGCTTCCGTGTCCCGGCTATTGTAAATAGTGCTGCAATGAACATTGTGGTACATGACTGTTTTTGAATTATGGTTTTCTCAGGGTATATGCCCAGTAGTGGGATTGCTGGGTCATAAGGTAGTTCTATTGTTATCATTTTAAGGAACCTCCATACTGTTCTCCGTAGTGGTTGTGTCAATTTACATTCCCACCAACAGTGCAAGAGGGTTCCCTTTTCTCCACACCCTCTACAGCATTTATTGTGTGTAGATTTTAGGTGATGGCTATTCTGACTGGCGTGAGGTGATACCTCATTGTAGTTTTGATTTGCATTTCTCTAATGATTAGTGATGTTGAGCATCCTTTCATGTGTTTGTTGGCAATATGTATATCTTCTTTGGAGAAATGACTATTTAGGTCTTCTGCCCATTTTTGGATTGGGTTGCTTGGTTTTTTTTTTTTTTTTTGATATTGAGCTGCATGAGCTTCTTGTATATTTTGGAGATTAATCATTTGTCAGTTGCTTCATTTGCAAATATTTTCTCCCATTCCGAGGTTGTCTTTTCATCTTGTTTATGGTTCCCTTTGCTGTGCAAAAGCTTTTAAGTTTCATTAGGTCCCATTTGTTTATTTTTGTTTTTATTTCCATTTCTCTAGGAGCTGGGTCAAAAAAGATCTTGCTGTGATTTATGTCATAGAGTGTTCTTCCTGTGTTTTCCTCTAAGAGTTTTCTAGTGTCTGGCCTTACATTTAGGCCTTTAATCCATTTTGAGTCTATTTTTGTATATGGTATTAGGAAGTGTTCTAATTTCATTCTTTCACATGTAGCTGTCCAGTTTTCCCAGCACCACTTATTGAAGAGGCTGTCTTTTCTTCATTGTATATTCTTGCCTCCTTTATCAAAGATAAGGTGACCATATGTGTGTGGGTTTTAATATTGATCTATATTTCTGTTTTTGTGCCAGTACCATACTGTCTTTATTACTGTAACTTTTTGTAGTATAGTCTGAAGTCTGGGAGCCTGATTCCTCTGGCTCCGTTTTTCTTTCTCAAGATTGTTTTTGCCATTCGGGATATTTTGTGTTTCCGTACAAATTGTGAAATTTTTGTTTTAGTTCTGTAGAAAATGTCATTGATAATATGATAGGGATTGCATTGAATCTGTAGATTGCTTTTGGTAGTATAGTCATTTTAAGAATGTTGAATCTTCCAATCCAAGAAGATGGTGTATCTCTCCATCTGTTTGTATCATCTTTAATTTCTTTCATCAGTGTCTCATAGTTTTCTTCACACAAGTCTTTTGTCTCTTTAGGTATTTTATTCTTTTTGTTGCAGTGGTAAATGGGAGTATTTCCTTAAGTTCTCTTTCACATTTTTCATCTTTATTGTATAGGAATGCAAGAGATTTCTGTGCATTAATTTTGTATCATGCAACTTTACTAAATTCATTGATTAGCTCTAGTAGTTTTCTGGTAACATCTTTAGGATTCTCTATGTATAGTATCATGTCATCTGAAAAGAGTGACAGCTTTACTTCTTCTTTTCTGATTTGGATTCCTTTTATTTCTTTTTCTTCTCTGATTGCTGTGGCTAAAACTTCCAAAACTATGTTGAATAATAGTGGTGAGAGTGGGCATCCTTGTCTTGTTCCTGATTTTAGAAGAAATGGTTTCAGTTTTTCACCATTGAGAATGATGTTGGCTGTGGGTTTGTCATATATGGCCTTTATTATGTTGAGGTAAATTCCCTCTATGCCTACTTTTTGGAGAGTTTTTATCATAAATGGGTGCTGAAATTTGTAGAAAATTTTTCTGCATCTGTTGAGATGATCATATGGTTTTATCCTTCAGTTTGTTAATATGGCGTATCACATTGATTGATTTGCATATATTGAAGAATCCTTGCATTCCTGGGATAAATCTCACTAAATCATGGTGTATGATCCTTTTAATGTGCTGTTGGATTCTGTTTGCTAGTATTTTGTTGAGGATTTTTGCATCTATGTTCATCAGTGATATTGGTCTGTAGTTTTCTTTTTTTGTGACATCTTTGTCTTGTTTTGGTATCAGGGTGATGGCAGCCTTGTAGAATGAGTTTGGGAGTGTCCCTCCCTCTGCTATATTTTGGAAGAGTTTGAGAAGGATCGGTGTTAGCTCTTCTCTAAGAGTTTGATAGAATTGTGTTAAGCAATAAAAATTCACCTGAGTAAATTTAAAGACCAAACTGGCTTTATTAAAACGTTCATGATTTGGGAAGCATCCCATCTAGCAAATAGAAAGGAGATCTACAGAGCTGTAGAAAAGCAACGGGTTTTCATGGCAGAAAGAGGGTGCAACAAGGAAATGATTAGCAAAGAATGCATTGTTTCAGGCAAGGTCTCCCATCTAAGGGGAAGGGAAGGAGTCTGTCAAGTGAATTACCTCACTAATTCAACCAGGTAATTCCAGGTTGACTGGTTAAATGTTACATTGCTGGGGAAGTTGAAACTGCAGTTAGGTTAGGCATTAAGTATTGGTTTGTTGACATGAGGTTTAGCACAAGTGACTCCATTTGGGGCCTGTTGCCTCCTTTTTAATAATCGATTTCAGTTATTTGTACTCAAATTGACAACAATGGGTGATTTTTTTTTTCTTACTCCAAGTCTTTCTTTTCTTCATTAATTCATTACAAATAACTAGTAAGTTCAATGTCAGTCTTCAGGAACGTCAGATTAGGTCCTTGCCTCTTTATAGACCCACAGCCTGGTATAATAGTTCTTAATTCTGTATGTACATCAACATCCTCTGAGAACATTAAATTTACAGATAATAAACCCCATACATGTAGATTCAGGTTCAAAAGGTTTGGAGTATACTTTTTGTTTAGTTTTGCTTTGTTTAATGAAAAGTTATTTATCCTGTCAATGTATTAAAAAAAGAGCTTACTTTTTAAACACTAAAGTTATATTTTTTAAAATATTCACAGAATATTTACATACCAATTAATCAAAATTTAGGGCTTTAACAAATAAATTTCCCCAATATCTAAACTTTGATTACACATTCATTTAATTAAATCTTCTTGGACATCTGTTGAGGGTTAAATTGTGCTCCCCAAAGGATATATGACAATCCTAAACACAGGTACTTGTAAATAAAACTTTATTTGGAAATAAGGTTTTAGGAGATGTAATCAAGTTAAGATGAGACCATTCTGAATTAGTGTAACCCCTAATCCAAGAACTGGTGTCTTTATAAGGAGTGGGAGATTTAGAGAACAGAAGCATACAGGAGGAAGAAGGCAGATGCAGAAATTGGAAAGATACAGCTCCAAGTCAAGGAATGTCAAGGATTGCAGCAACCACCAGAAGCTGGAAGTTGCAGATGAGCATTCTTCCCTAGAGCCTTCCAAGGCAGGGAGTGTGGTCCTGTTGACATCTTGGATTTAGATTTATAACCTCCAAAACTGCAAGAAAAAATTTTTTTGTTCTTTTAAGACACCCAGTTTGTGGTAATTTGTTAAGGCAGCCCTAGGAAACTAATACATGTGGTTTCCAAAAAGAAGTCTGAATTAATTTTTATCTGTTTCTCTGCATGTGTTTCTTTTTCTCTGATACCTTCAAGATTTTCTCCCTATCTCTGTTTTTAGATTAGGTATGATGCATCTAAGTTTGATTTGCTTAGTGTTTAAATATTTCTTTACAATTCATGGATCTGTGGTTTGTGGTCTTTCTTTAATTTGGGAAAACTGTTGACCATAATGTTTTCAAATATTCTTTTGGTCCTAATCTCTTTGTCTTCTCATTCTGGAACTCCATGTATGCATGAGTTAGATCATATGATATTGTCCCACAGTTTTTGGATGCTCTATTTTGTCTTGTTATTGTTTAGTTTTTAAGTTTTCTCATTGTAGTTCAGTTTGGTTAATTTCAATTGATCTATCTTCAAATTTACGTGTTTTTCTCTTAGCTGTATCCAGTAGATTAAAGAATCCATCAAAGAATTTCTTCATCTTGACCACTCTGTAGTTTGTTTCTAGCACTGTCATGTGACTCTCATCTCTATAGTAAATTCTCTAAATCTTTATGCATTTTGTCTATCCTTTCTACTAGATCCCTTTACATATCAGTCATAAAGTCCCTGTCCAATAGCTCTAATATCTCTGAGTCTGATTTTTTATCTCGCCTTTTTGTATTCTAATCTTTTTTTGAGTGCTAAATTCTGTGTTTAGGATGTCAGTAGAAACTGAGGCAAATAGTATTTATTCTTGGAGAAAGCCATGCCTTTTCTTTTGGAGAGTTTTTTTGTATGCGTGTGTGAGGATGGGGAGGGAAGTTTGAGTCAATCTATTAACAAGTTGTGCCGGGTTTGGGACTTGTGTTGCTATCGTTGTCTTCAGTGCTCCACAGATTTCATAGTCTCTTTATAGTGAACTGCTGTTACCTTCTGCTTAAATTAGGACCCAGTGTACAAAAGGGTCTTCTCAGTGTTCCTCTACCCTCTCAGCTTTTAGTGTTCCTGGTATGCTTACCCCACATAGGGCTCTCTCTCCACGCTTTTGCTCCTTCCCCAGTGATAGACTAGGTACTGTCGTTTGTTATCTAGTGCTAGCCTTGTGGTGGAAACGGGAATTCTTGATTTTCCTGGTGCAGTTTGTACACCTAGGCTTTGGGTAGGGTCTTTCTCAGCATTCTTGCTCCTCTTTCCCAGGGCAGCAAAACTCTTTCTTGTACCTGTGGTAGATTGGGGACAAGAGAGGTTTTCCTGTCTCTTTCTAGAGGGAGCAGAATTCTGTTTTGTATTCCTGTAGGATCCAGGTCCTATGAGGGTTTCCTGCCTGCTAGAGGCTTTTACTTCTACCCCTTGCACAGATGCAATGGATCTTTGTTTAAATCCAGGAGATAAGGGTGTCTCATGCCCTTTCCTATGAGAGAAGGGTCTGGAGAAGTGAGCAGTGAGCCACGCCTGTCCTCCAGTGCCCACTAATCACCACCTGCATGCCTGTACCACTGAGGGGACTCTCTCTCTTTGCTCCAAACTTGAGTACTTGGTGGAAGCCCTTGAAAATAGCTTGGAAGTGGACACCCTCTTTGTGCCTGTGGCTTTCAGCTATTCCAAAGGGATACACTAGCCCACACTTGGCCTTTATGAATTTATTAAAGTTTTAGCTGATTTCTTCTTATTAGTTTCTATAATGAAACTAATTTTTTGCTTGTGTGGTGAAGGGGTCATCAACTCTCTGATGAACTCAAAAATACAGTTATAATTTAGTTGATTACCCAGCTTTTTCTATTGTCAGTTTGAGAATGATGTTCTCTTCAAGTTTTCTACATCCTTAGGTGAAGCAGAACTCAGTATTTTTTAAGTCCACAAGGGTAAAGTTCTAATGCATATTTCTGGTTAAAATGATTTTTAGCACAATACATAGTTACTGAAATAAATATACTAAAAAAAAGTTTAACATCTCTCAAGGATATATAAAAAGTCTATGGGAACATATATGAAAATATTCTTAATTCTCTCTAGGTAAGGTGGGTCAGGCCACCCTAGAAATTCTCTCTAGAAAAAGTGGAATTTGTTTGGTCTCAAAAGATGAAAAGAGATTATTAGGCAGAATAATTTTAATGTGCAGTCATGTTTAAGACTATTGACCTAAAGGCATATTCAGGGTAAAGTGCAAAAAGAGTTGTCATTATTTTTAATGACAAAAGTCTGGAAACTACCCAAATGTCCAACAATATAAAAGGATGTTTAAGTAAACTAAAACACATTCATAAAATACAATGTTATACAGCCATATTTGGGAAATTTAATTGGTGTTTAAATTAAAAAAGAATTTTATAAAAATATGTACAAGAGTAATCTGTACACAATATGTATGCTCTAATTTACATATTTATGTTACAGAACCAAACTTGGGTCCGCTCACCTCCACGTGCCGTAAAACCAACCTACTGACACCAGGTTGTGGTGAAGGAAAGTGCAATGTTTATTTCAGGGCGCCAAACAAGGAGCCCAGGACAACTAGCACTCAAAACACCTGAACTCCTACATGGTTTTCAGGAAAGAATTTTTAAAGGCCAAGTGAGGGAGGGGAGTCACAGGGTGTGTGATCAGCTCCTGCACAACTCTTTGATTGGTTGATGGTGAGGTAATAGGGTGCGGTCACAGGGTGACATCTTAGGCTCCAGTGGGCCTGGGGGCTATGTGTTGATGGTCATCAAGTAGTTAACATCTACCACTTGGTGGGGATTTTAACATCTGTGAAACAACTCAGGAAATGTGCATCAGGTACTGTTATCTGGATACTTGAGAGAGGTGTTAAAGCAGATGATATGGGGGAGGGGTCTGTACCAGGAAGGTCCCATCGGGTCCTGCATGGTTACATATATTTGTGTATACACACACACACATATGTAGAGAGAGGTACATGATAAAACTGTTGAAGGTTTTTCTGCTATTGATATTTTTAATTTAAAAAAATTAAATTATCTTAATTGATTTAATTTATTTTAATTTCTGGGATTTTTTAAATGTCTTACATAAAATGTCTTTAATCCTGGTGCCTAAAAAATGAAAGGTATTAAAAACAGGTCAGAATGATAACACAAACATGAATGAGGATATGGAGCAACAAGAACTCTCATTTATTGCTGGTGGAATACAATTTTAAAAAGTGTTACAACCACTTTGGAAGATAGTTTAGCAATTTCATACAAAACTAAATATACTCTTACCATACAATCCAGCAGTCATGCCCTTGATATTTTCCCAAAGAAGCTGATAACTTATGTCAACACAAAGACCTGCACACAAGTGTTTATAGCCGCTTTATTCATAATTGCCAAAACTTGGAAGCAACTAAAGTGTCCTTCAGTAGGTAAATGGATAAATAAACTGTGGTACCTCAATACGAGATATTATTCATTTGGTGCTTAAAAGAAATGAGCTATCAAGCTATGGAAAAACATGAAGAAACCTTAAATTCATATTAATATGTGGAAGAAGCCAATCTGAAAAAGCTACATACTGTTCTAACTATATGACATACTGGAAAAGACAAAACTATGGAGAAGTAGAAAGATCCGTAGTTGCAGAGGGATGAACAGACAGAGTACAAAGGATTTTTAGGGCAGTGAAAATACTCTGTGTAGTACTATAATGATGGCTACGTGTCATTATACACTTGTCTAAACCCACAAAATGTATAACACCTAGAGTGAACCCTAATGAGGGCTCATCAGTCGTGACAAATGTACCACACTGGTGACAGATGTTGATAATGGAGGAGGCTATGCATGCGTGGGGCAGCGGATGTATGTAAAATTTCTATACCTTCCTCTTAATTTTGCTGTAAACATAAAATTACTACAAAGAAAATAGGTGAGAAAATTAGAAAAAAAGAAAATAAAGTTAAGTGAAACCTAGGAAGAGATAAATGAAATAAAGAAAGTATGCCTTGGGTGTTGTACCTAAGGCTAAAAATGATTTTTAGCTCTGAGCTAAACTTTGCTCAACATCTGCAAATTTTTCTCTGAGCTTTCCCGCAACCATTGAAAAGATGTAAACATGTCATCAGATTCACAGTATTCAGAAGATACAAAGAAATGGATTTCCGAGGAGAAACATAGTTAATCTTGATATTAGGATCCAAGAGAAATCTCTGGGTCTTTGTAAAAGGAAGACATTGGGTAATGGAGTGTTCACCACCCTAACAATATTCTGGTAGTAAATACAACCATGATTTGCATAACTCTATTTCTCTGAGAGTTATTTAAATGAGAAAAAAAAGTATGACAAAGTGAGGATGCCAATTTAAGGTGGAAAATATAAAATGGCCTAGATAAATTCCAGGTTTCTTACAGTCCTGGTTTCCACGCAAATTGAGTGTGGAGCATATGGGAATAGATAGATGACGCATCTGCTTGGTATTTGTCCATTCACAGTATTTCTCCTGCCTGAACTTTGGTGCAGTGTTAAGTAGTGACAAGTTCTAGGTCTCTTATCCTGTGAGAATCTGAAATGCAGCTAGCCCATATGGAAATCTCCTGAGCAGTGAGGAACCTGGGGCAGAAGGAGGCTTAAACAAAAGTCACCCAGCTTTCATACAAAAGGATCCCAAGAAGGACTTGCAAACAGGGTCTAAATTGTCATCCAGAACTAATTTGGGCTTCACTTTTTTCTTTTAGCATCTTTATTGGAGTATAATTGCTTTACAATGGTATGTTAGTTTCTGCTTTATAAAAAAGTGAATCAGCTATACATATACATATAGCCCCATATCCCCTCCCTCTTGTGTCTCCCTCCCACCCTCCCTATCCCACCCCTCTAGGTGGTCACAAAGCACCGAGCTCATCTCCCTGTGCTATGCAGCTGCTTCCCACTAGCTATCTATTTTGTCGCATGGGCTACACTTTTAACAAACAAATCAATGACCAATGAAGACCTTGCAGCTTTCAGCACTGCAGTGCCTGTGGCAATAACTTGACTCTAGAAAAATTGTAAAGTCATTGTAACTTTACAATGACTTAGATTATTAAAAAACAACACACGCAACTTATTAACAACCAGTCTGTCATACAGTAAGCAATGTAAATTTAAGGTGTTCCTCCAAATTAAAATTTTCCACAATTAATTCGAAGATAAATGAAAGCGTTCATAAGTTGTTTAAAGCAGTTAGGCATATAAATTGGACAAGTTATGATCTACCCCAAATAATGAAATTGTTTCTGGAATACTTGATTGACTTTTATTTTATTTTTTTCTGGCAGTAATTGAATAGCATGGCTAGTTGTCAATTAGGTCCATTCTATTTCATGACAATAAAGCCATGCCATCTGCATGTGTAACTGTATAACTATGCTCTGTTTCTACTTGCTATAGTGAAGGAGCATACATGCGCTAAATGACAGCAATCCAGGTTAATTAAGTGAAAAAGAAACAATGCCCCTGTTTTAGCCTTCTGGTAAAATTGCCTGAACTATGAAAGAATTGTTTCTACTGAGCCTGAACTTCAAAAGGGATTCTGTGTAAACATTAATAAATATGGTTCTATAAGTGCATGGATTTTAGTCTGTCGTTATTACTGTCTCAGAAAAAGGCTGAGGAAAGGTCACTTAGAGTAACAACATATTATATTTTATTCGAACAAAATGATAAGAAATATAACTGAAGAGCAACCACAGAAATGAAAAGACTGTGAGGAAGTTGAAAATTACCTTGAGTCCACGCTCATAGATTCTTGGCATTCGGGATCACTAGAGATGTGAAAGGAAGTATCATAAATCTAAGACAAGGTTCTACTTAAAGACAGCAGCCTGTATGTGCAGGTAGTGAGACACGCCTCTTAAGGCTGTCAGATATGCTATAAGAGATCCAGTTATATTTTAATTTCAGATAAATTCTTTTCCCAATATAAGTATATCCCCAATACTGCATGGGATATACTTATACTTAAAAAAAGGTTTTTTACCTTAAGTTAAAATGTAACTGAGTGTGCTGTACTTTATTTGCCAAATTGGGCAACCCTATTCCCCCTCTCTTGGGGTCCTTTTAAATTTTCAGAAAATAGAATAAAAAGGTATAAATGTGTTAGGGAACCATTGACCAAAACCGCCTGCCTTGGCCAGGCACGATAATAACTGCTCGCATGAGTTATCTCACAACAGGAGCTCCAGTAAGGAAGAGGAACTGACAATCTGCCACCAACTGGAAGAATTTGGGAGAGGCCAAAAGGAGGGAGGAGACACCAGCTTACAATACTTCCTGCCAACCTCCCAGAAACCCTCACTCTGGAACGCATCTTGACTGAGAGAGGCACACTGCAGGAAGCGCCTTGAATCCGACCAAATATGGACACGGGCAAGATAATTGGCCAGAGACAAGCCAGAAGGCTAACCTCACCACCAAAAACCCTGAGACTGCGAGCCACGTGGCAGAGCAGTTCTCCCGAGTTCCCTTACCCTGCTACTAGACGCTCGAGTAGTACCCCTTTCCAATAGTCTTTTGCTTTGTCAGCAAGTGTCTCCTCGGACAATTCATTTCTGAGTGTTAGACAAGAGCCCACTCTCAGGCCCTGGAAGGGGTCTTTCTTCCGGTAACGTGCACAATTGCAAAGAGAATGTGTGTTGGCTGGGAGGTTGATGGAGGCATCAAGAGAGGAAGAAGAAAGTTAAACAAAACTCCACTTGAAAGAAAGTGGATGAGATAACATCGGTAAAACACTTTGTAAATGGTTACAGCCTAGAATGCCTACAAAGGAGCTTCAATGAAGGAGGCAGCCGGCCTCCCTGACAGCACCCTGGAAAGGTCTGGACTAAGGAATAGAGAAGGAATGAACAGAAAGTCTGTATCCTGAAGAGCTGATATTCTACACCTCCCAGCACCACTTGCAGAAATGCAGGCAGCAAAGCTTTTACGTCTCCTAGCAATGTGACAAAAATAACCACAACAATAAATAGCTTTTTCAAAAAGAAATCAGAAGACCTGTTTGGCAGGAATAAGGCAGCTATGAGGGAGTGGTTACCTGGATCCACCAGGTAAACCAGAATCAGGTAGTGGTTCCACCTGGAACTGATTTCTCAACATCTTGCCCTAAAGCAAAGCCTTTGAGTACTCACACACTCAAAGATACAATTCAGCTTTCCTCCCTGGCACACAGTGAGAGTTCAAAAAAGGTTAGCTATAATTATAATGAGAAACAGACTTCTTAATACTAGAGCAGTAAGTCAGACCCAGTGGTGACAATGCTCTTTGAGTGTTTCTAGCTCAACAAAGAGATATGATATTGTTCCGACTTGCTTCTCTAAGAAAAGAAAGCAAGGATTCAAGATAGATGTGTGTGCCTTTGGCTAGAATAGCTTCAGGAATTTATCTCTTGAGGAATTAAAATTTGGGGGAATGAGTTGGGAGGGGGCAAGGAACTCTAACATGCATTGCAGCTGCTTTTTATTGTCTAGTCACCAGAGTACAGGATTTCTGCCTCATAAAGGAGTATGTGTCCCTTTACCACTTAAGGGGAATTCAGAAGTTAGGTTTTGTAAGATTAGGAGTCTTAATCAAAAATATTCCCATTGGTTAACTGAATCTTTCCTTCTAATGTATCCATAATTAATCAACTCCAAAGAAAAGCCCAGAGGGGCCAGTGGCCCTTTCCAAGCTATTAACAAGAGTGTATTGTAATTAAAGGAAGTCTTTTCAAGCAGTTTTTTGCATAAATATTTGAAAATAAGACTTTAGTAACTAAAAGTACTTAAAGAAAATATGGAAAGGGGAGAAGACAAAGAATTTATGAGCTATTTGTTTGTCCCTTAGGTGCGGATTTTTATCTCATTTTTACACAACAATTCCTTGCACTGCAGCCTACATGAGGCCACACTGAAAGGAGCAGATTTGTCTCCTGAGAGACAAATGACAAATTTCCAGAGAAATGAATGTGAAAAAGTTATGTAAAATTGTTTTTTCCTTTAAAAATTGTTCACGTAAAAAATGACACTGAGAGTTACAGAAAGCCTCTGGAGGCTGGGGATAAAACTGGTGACCCGCAGACTCAGGCTGGCGCCCTTATTAGGAGAAAACATCCTGAAATTTCAAATGAAAATGAATGCCTGAGATCTCTGAGAAGAAAATTTACACTAATTCAGAACAAAAACAAAAACAAACAAACAAACAAAAAATCCAAAACAAAAACCAATGGCAAATTCATTGTGAAACAGGAAGAAATTGCTGTGTTCCACAAAGTGTATAATCTAGGTGCTAAATAACCTCTCTAGGCACGAAAAGGGAAACAAAAAAAATCATTCATGGTTCTTCTTGCAAAACTTCCTTGCTTTATTACTTGAAGCAGCTTAGTTACTTGTATACATGAGATAATGAAACTTTTCCATCCAGAAGTGACCACAGACAAAAGAACTAATAACAATAATAGTAATAAGTAGTATTAGTAGAAAGCTTGTTGTTGAAAAGAAGCAAAGTGTGTACTTCTTTGCTAATCTGAAGAAGAACCAAAGGTTTTGTATCTTAATTTTCATTTTTAAATCTATTTTAAATAAAAGACACTGCAGAAGCAAAGGTATGTTCTGATGAACTTGAAGTATTAAAATCACATAGTGTGTTTTTATTATTTATTATTTTATATATATGGAGGCAGTTGATTCACTGGGAGAAGATCTAAACAGCAAGAGTTAAGTGACAGACCATGTTTTCAAAGATTTACATCTGGATTGTGAAAGCCATTGAACCAAATTCAGTGTTTAAAGCCAGAGTCCAAGTTAAGGAAAATTTTCTTTGTTAAAGCAGCAACAGGGCAAGGGCTAGTTTTTCCACACAGGAAGAGGTGTTAATTTAATTTTAAAAGTATCCCCAGTGTTTTACCCCTCAGAGGCCTTTTGCAGCCCCTCCTTTCAAGAGGTGGCATGTATCTCCCCTGGCTCAGGCTGATCTAATGACTTGTTTTGGCCAATAGAATGCAGTGAAAATATAGATGTGCCAAGGCCAAGCTAGATTCCAGTGGCCCTATGTGTGTCCACTCTCTCTCTCAGAACTTTGCTGCTGCCATGTGAACAAACTCAGGCTAGCTTGATGGACTGAAAGATCGTGCGGAAGAGAGCCCAGTTGTCCTAAACCTGTCTGTGGCCAGCTGATTCTGCAACATGTGAAAGAGTCCAGCCAAGGTCATCAGAACCACCTAGTACCCTCTGACAGCTGACCACAGATGTGTGCCTGAGCCTGGCTGAGACCAGAAGAACCATCCAGCTGACCTTTAGCCTCCTGAACAATACTAAATGCTTTTGGTTTTAACTCACTGAAATTGAGTTGGTTTGTTACACAGCAATATCTAACCAATACAGGAAAGCAGTGATAGATTTACACACAAAACCACTGGAATGAGATTTTCTTTCATTTTCTTTAAATTTATGTACCAAACACACTGAAAATTTTCCAAAGTGTGAAAAATATTTAAAGAGACTGTGCAAAGTTATCCCTGGGGATCAGGCAGAAGACAAAGCAGTTCCATGACAAAGATGTGTCTCTTAAGTGGAATCAATGAAAAGCAAAATCAAGGGCTAAATGAAATCAGTCAGCAAGGAGATGACAGACACATGATTTTTTCTTGAGGAAGGGAAGTGTGTAGGCTACAACTCACTTAGATTCTAAGTAGTCTGATTTCTGCATGCCAGAGAAGTCTCTGAAGGTTGCCTCATGGTGGAGAAAATGCAGAGCTAGTTGTCCTGGCCCCAGGCTGGTGAAGCAAGGAAACAGTGAGCCATCGGTTGCTCTTTGATCATTTGAAGTACAGTAAGTCCCCTACATACGAGTTCCATTCCGATAGCGCATTCCTAAGTCTAATTTGTTCGTAGGTCCTACAAAGTTAGCCTAGATACCCAACTAACAGAATCGGCTATATAGTACTGTAGTGTAATAGGTTTATGATACTTTTCACACAAGTAATACATAAAAAACAATAGAAAAAAATAAAGGAAACATTTTTAATCTTACAGTACAGTACCTTGAAAAGTACAGTAGTACAGTACAACAGCTGGCATACAGAGGCTGGCATCGAGTGAACAGGCAAGAAGAGTTACTGACTGGAGGAGGGAGAGGAGGTGGGAGATGGTAGAGCTGAAGGATCGTCAGCAATAGGAGACGGAGGGCAAGCTGCAATTTCACTCACGCCTGACGTTGATGGCACAGGTTCCGGTTCCTTGCTGGATTCAATTCTATCTACCCTCTTAAAAACTATCCAGTGATGTCTGGGTAGTACTGTCCCAGCTACATCACCACTGCATTTATGTTTGCTTCCAGACATCCTCGGCTTGAAATAAAGATACTGTATTACTGCACTCTATATAGTACTGCACAGTAAAGTACACAAAAGCAGAACCGCTTGACGAGGACGCACGCACGTGACAATGTACGCCAGACACGTGAACTAACTTACGTGGTTGGACATGCGAATGCATGTTTGCATCTTTAAAAGTTCACAACTTGAAGGTTTGTATGTTGGGGACTTACTGTACTTTATTTATGGTAGTTTTTCCTAAATACCCCTCAGTTCCCATCTTGAGACTGAGAGGGATTATTCCTCCCAGAACAAAAATATAAGAATCCTTGACATTTGACACAAGTAGAGTTCCTCTGGAAAACAACGGTAGGGGCTCCACCTCCTTTCTAGAAGAATGCCTGTAACTTTTTGGAAATGACTGAGTCATTCTTGTCACCAGCCTTCTTCTCAGACGAACAAGATCACAGGTGTTTTATTTTTCTCATTCTTTTCTTAAAGCAATGCTGGATATCACTTATACAAGTTAAGACTTGATTATGCTTGACAATGAAGTAGCTCTTTGTACAGAAATTCATCTTTCTTACTAGTAGCAATAAAGTTTGCCTTTTCTTCCCTGAAGCATCTCATCAGCTCATGTTACCTTTTTATTGTAGCTCTCACTCTGTCCTTCCCTCCTATACTTTCTTGTTCCTTCTTTTCTTCTTTCCTTCTTTTTTCCTCCCTTTCTTCCTTCCCTCTCCCACTTTCTCTTTTTTGCATTGAAAAAGCCATGGAAGAAAGCTTTATCTATTTTCTGACAAAGCTTGTGAAAATGGACTCACAGGCAGAGAGATACTTAATACTGAAGAATTGAAAAGCTGTCATAGAAATTTTAGAATATTGACAGAAAGGAGTATATTAGTTTCCTAATGCTGTTGTAACAAATTGTCACAATTTAGTGGCTGAAAGCAGCACAGATTTATTTCTTATAGTTCTGGAGGTCATAAATCCAAAATTGGGTCTTACAGGGCTAAAATCAAGGTGCCAGCAAGGAGGTTCCAAAGAGAAGTTGTTTTCTTGCCTTTTTCAGTTTCTACAGGCTGCCTGCATCTTGTGGCTCATGGCCCCTTCACTCTGTCTTCAAAACCAGTGGCAGAGCGTCTTTTCTCTCTGGTTCTGTTTTCCTTTGCTTTGTCATCACATTGACTTCTTTCTGACTCTGACCATCCTGCCTCCCTCTTAAAAGGACCCCTGTGACATTGGGCTCACCCAGATAATCCAGGATAATCTCTTTATCACAAGAACCTAACTTAATCACATCTGCAAAGTGACTTTCATAGGTTCTGGGAATTAGGTTGTGGAATTCTATAGGGGCCATTATTTTGCCTACCACAGAGGAATAAGCAGAAACATATTTCTGAACAATTTTTTGAACATGAACTGTGTATTAGGCAACATTTAAGTGCTTCCCATACACTATTCAATTCATCCTTATAGAACTCAGTGAGATATGGATTACTTTCCCTTTTATACAAAATTAAATAAATTATTACCATAATTTACTTTACAGAACTGAAGTTCTTAAAAGAATACCCCTATACTTGTATAAATTTTTCAATGAAAAATTAATCATTCAAATATGTCTATTTTAAGATAATTCTTAAAAATCTTATAAGATTTCAAATTATTTGGGTAGTCATTAACATAAGAACATTCTTTTCCTAATATTGTTTTGGATTGGGTTGACCCATGACTTAATAAACCATGGTAAAATAGTCTTAAATATTAACCCTGGATGAATCAATATCTGTGCCTTGTAGTAAGTTTATTCAAGCTTAAATCTGAGCAATATTTTTGATTTCCCATCCATAAACTGGTATAAAATATTTTCTGGAATTTTAGCCTTTGGAGAATGTCAGTTCTATAATTTACCTATAGTCAATCTATTGTTCCCTTTTGAGAACAAAGATATTATATTGAGAACAAAGATATTATATCGGTAAACTATACAAAGAAAAAGATATTCTATAAAAACATTTATTCAGAAACCATTACCTCTTGTTCAAGGGAAACTTATTATAGATCTTAAATCGATTCTTAAGAATTTCTAACCTTGGATTTCTTGTAGGTCCAAGATACAGAAGCTAAATTTTCTTAGTGTTTTTTTTTTTTTTTTTTTTTTTCTATCCTGTCACTGTGTCAGAATTGGGGAGTGAGACAAGGAGAGAATCAAGTTAGAGAAACATAATGCATAAGTAACGTTGCTCATTTTTAAATTCAAGAGTCCCATTAGGAAGACTGAGGCACCCAAGCTGAAGGTATAGTCTGCCAGCCAGTACTGTTCATTTATCAGTTCCATTTACATGAATATGTTAACTCAAGCTATCTTGCCCTCAATCTCTACATCCTGATATTATTCAAAAGGATCGCCAAGACACATACTGATGTGAAAGACCTGAGAATGAGCAGGTTCTGAGAGATGGAGCAGAGGAATAGAGCTGTCTCTAAGAAGTGTCATTGCCCTTGGTGTTCAAACACCAAGATGACAATATCTGCCAACAAGGATGCTGCTGGCCAATAGCTTCAAGTTACACGATTTGACAGCAAACCTGAGTCACATATGTTACTGGATTGGACACTGCTGCTAGGTAACTTTATGAGAAATGCTTGTTTCTCTAGCCAAGTAAATTCTTTCCTTTATAGGAAAAGCTCAGTTTTTCATACTTCACATTTAACCTGGCATCAATATTCTTTATTATTTGTTTGCTGATTAATACATTCAGGATAAGCGAAGCTCCTTACCTTCTAAAAATCAAGAACAGATATTTTGGCTTCTCAGATTAAGGGATCAGGGAGTTTAACCCTTGTCAGCTGTATCATGCAGATGACTTGTTTATTCTATTTCAATATTTAATGTAAGTTTTTTGACAGAAAGACTGAATGGTGACAGGAACAGGTATTCTATGAAGACCATTGTAAACTAGGAGAAGTAAAGCACCAGAATGGTATATTTTTAGTGAAGAGTCCATTTTACTTTAGATAAAGATACATTTTCGTGATAATTTTTTAGACCATAAAACATTAAAATCTGGGCTTACTGGAGAAGTAAATAAGCAACGTCTTTTATTTCTGTGTCCTATGGGCACCACTAACTGGTCTCTTTCATATATGTACTCTTTAACAAGCAGTTCTTTGAGAACCTATAATGAACTTGGCATTGGCTAAACTTGGAGAAGGCATGTATGAAAGAATTTACTCCCATCCTTTGACAAGGGCATACAGGACTTTAATATTCATCAGAATCTGAAGGTATCAAAATAAGCAAGTGACCAATAAGAAGTTTAAACAAAGGGGAGTGGGTAAGAGTGAGAGCCAGGAAAGAGACAAGAAGGGGCAAGGGAGATAATGCCCCAAGCCCAGGGGGCTCAAGATCTACCTGGTGAGGTAAGACACATATTAAAGGAATTAAAATAATAAGTTAAAGCAATATAGAATAAAATAAGGCAGTATAGAACGAGGCATAGTGGGGCTGATAGAACTTTGGAATCGTGGCCAAGTCAGTAAGGAGCCGCCTGACTCTGGTCCGCAAGGTATATGGGATGAATACATATACCTTTTAAAAGTCAAATTGTCAAGTTGCACTGCTTGAAACTTATCTGCTGTTTTCTTTCTCTGCCTCTTATTAAATGTTGTGCCCACTCAGCAAATATTCAGCCCCGTCTTTCTTACTTACAGAGTATCCATTTTGTTCAGCCATCCAACATCTTCCACATGGTCATGTGCTCACCGGGAAGCTGTGATTCTCCTGCTTGTCAGTAATCCGTTTAAGCATGAGCACAGGAGCATGTCTGGTCAATAAAGACACAGAGAAGAATGCGGAGGCTTCTGGGAAAGATGTCTTGCCTCCCCTTACCTCTCATAATTTGAACACTGGATAAAAATATCCTTCTTCTTCTCATGGAATTTGTCAGGTCTTCCTATGGAACTGCAGTGGAAATCACAAGGAGGGCTGCCTTGAAAATAAAGCTAATCCATGAAATACGGCAGAGTATAAGAACAGCAAAAACTTGGATCCTTGATGTAGTTTTTGAGCCACTAAATTCACCCACCTGGGAGCTACCATCCTTTGACAGAACTGCAATGTGCTGTAATAGATTTTCTTCACCATGTGAGATACTTTGAGTTGAGTTTCTTATTGCATGCATCCAAACACATCCAAATTAGTATATCCTTGAACTTGTTATTTGGCAACTTCATGCTTGATTAACATTTTTATATGATGACACACTAGGGCAATGAAAATCCATGGAAGTCAAGTTAGTGCATTTAACCATTTATTCAAAGAGTTGATAGACTAGAAGGGTGACACCACTGGCCAAAAAGAATTTTAGGGGTTATGTATGGACTGGAAATAGGCATAAAGAATCTCTTTCACTTGTTATTTTAAAAATTAACAAAAATATCTTCAACTGGAATGGTATATAGACTGTGGCATTTGGCATTTTCCTTACAAGTTGGCTAAATCAAATACACATATTTGATTTAAAATCTTGGGACACATATAAAATTTCATAATCTGTAAAGAAAGAGAAGACAAAATTTTAAATTGCATAAATAAATATTTTGATGATGGGATATTTTATAAGTTTGACCTCAAATTAGAGACATGTATCGGTGACACAGGGTTTTTTCAATCTTTAACTATTTCAATGAAAAAGAGAGCACATTGTTCAGTTGATGTTATGTAGATCAGACATCTGATAGGTATTCAATATCCCTTTATAACTGATTCCGTGTCAAATAGCCATATCATCAACGAATTGGAAGTTCACCTGCATTTCCTAATTCCTAGAACAGAGTTTCTTGTGCTAGATGGCATTGTCTCCCATAACTTCTTAGTTTCAGTATGCGTATCTATCCACATGGCTGTATGCATATCCTGGACAGAAACTGATTAATGAATGCATCTATTTATAATTTATCAGGTGTTAATTTTCCATTAGCTACACATTTTTTCATTTGTATCTATTTGGAAAAAACATGTTTGTCATTTTCCACAGGAGAAAAGAAAAAACCTAATCTACTATATCACTTTAAAATGAACTTGCGGATGATGTAAAGCAAAACAAAATAATAACTACCTAAAGGCTATTTAACTCTCTGAGGCTGTGTTACAACCTGTGCAATCCCTGTTATTTCCAGAAATATAATGACGGTTTTGCCTTTTTATTTTGATAGAAAAATAATCAAACTGCTTTTTACCCCAAACTGTCAGACAAAATGACATATGCTAAGACCCTTGGAGTTACTATGTAAAAGTTGAGCCCACAGGTTCACTAATTTATGTGGAAAATAGAGAAAAACATGTCAGAGTCATAGGGAGAGAAACTTTTAATTGGAAATTTGCATTTACAGTGTAAAATTTTAGTCTCTCAAGGTTGTTACTTTCTGAGTGGATGGAGGGAAATAGAGTAATTGAGAAAAGAAAAATGTAACTGGCTTTCTGTCAGTTTTCTGGCCACGCATTGAAGTGGTACTGCTCAGTGAATGGAACTGTTGAAATTCAAGAGAGGTACAAAAAGACCTCTTATACTATGATATAAGCATCACACAAGTGAATTGAACTGTTAGCTTTTATGCTTTCATCATTTTCCAAGCACACAGTAATGTTAGCATTTTGTTCTTGCCTGCTGTTTGATAAAGTTATGTTATATCTAACTCCAACTAAGTTGTTCGCAGAAATTATTTGAATAACTACCTGGATAGCCATTATACTTTATGCAAGTTGGCATCTTGGTAACTCTCAAATAAACTGCTTGTTTAAAGATAACAAAAAAGAAAAGAAAGTTGAATATTTTTATGGCTACATGTAAAGACTATGATTTTTTCATTTAGATAGTTCATCATTTCTTGTTTATATATTTTTCCCTATTTCAAATCTCTGAAATTAAGAGATATCTTATAATTAATGGTGTGAAATATTATAACTGACAGCTCCCCACTTACTGAAATAAGAAATAATTGTGCAAATTATTAATAGAATCTAGGAGATTAAATAGAGTAACTTTACTATAAATGAGTCTTGGTATAATCAGGATCTTTCTAAATTGAAACTGTATGGTCTTTTTAACTACCTGCCCAATTTATTTCGACTTTGAAACATGAATTTTTCTTCCTCTGTGATTTTACCACACTCCTCCTTCAAAGTTCATCCTCCTTGGCCACCCAGCATTTTCAACATTTGGCTAAAGATAGATTTCAAGTGTCACCTCCTCCTGAAAGTTCTTGTTGGTTATCCCAGCCAACATGGGGTTGCCATAGCTTTTAATGCCTCTAGCTCTTTAGAACTTTTTAACGCTGAATGTGAAACTTTCAGCTTACACTACTCCAGATCTATGTGTGGGTTGTGGATTATGCTACAAGGAGTGAGAACAGGATATGGGAGAATGGATGTGGAATTGTAGAATAATTATCTATGGTCTATATTCATATTTTTGCATGATTTTTTCATGGCTCAAATGGAATCATTAATAGATAAATAAAGCAGGGCATTAATTCATTAATGTTATAAGCAATGTTTTTTTCCCCATTATTGCTCTGTTTCACTATTGCAAATGTGACAAAAATGGGTTAATAAAGACCTTTATTATTGATCTTCTGGTAAAGGTTCTTGGACATATTCTCATTTTGTTGCTAAGTGAATAAATATCAGATAAATTCACCTGTGTTTATTTTTATACTTCAAGCACTGAATGTTATAGGAAATATTAACCTAAGTAAATTAATTGATTTTGATTTACCTAAATAAAAATGATACAATTATAGAAAATTATATTTTCAGTTGTTATTTTATCAAAAGGAATATATTTCATATGGGAACTATAATATCAAGAGCTTACTTCCTTTCTCACTTCATATTTTACCTTAATGGGAAGACACCTTTGAACATTATTATTTTAAAAACCTGTAAAATCATGTCCAGTGGTGTTTCCTTTTTCTTTCTTTTTGTGTTTGTTTTTTAGTGTTTAGAAGGAAATGGGACATCTTTCATTTGAAATGCATAGAAACAAGTTTAATATTTTGCTGAAGACCTGTTGTGATTTCTGGTGATTTACAATGGTGATTAACCATTATCCAAGGAAAAATAGAGTTTAAGTCAGCAAGTTTAGCTGTTAGGTAGAAATACTGCTGATTGAAAACAATCTGGTGTACACGTTCCATGTATACAAGGCATAGAATAGAATGTCAGTCAGTATCGCATGTTCATGAATTAGAACAATAACTTCTCTCTTGATAATTTATAACAGTCATAAATTTTTCTGATGATATTTGAGAAAAAATTAGAAATCGCTACTGAAACAAATTGTTCTGAAGCACCTTCTGGCATTTTCTGAAAAAGTAGGAGTATCGACATGGGGTCCTGATTTAAAAACTTGAATCTGGCATAGTTTACTACTTAGGTTTTAGCTTAATGAATTGACATTTGTTTAAAGTTGCGTGGAGAACTCAAAAATCCAGTATTACCACATAGCTCTTATGGGGAAAAATAGAACTACAAAATAACCAAGCTTCTTTAAGATTGGAATATAATTTGAGAACTAGATGGCTAGAATTATCGACATCATCTCTAGGGCTTCATTAGAACTATAGTAATTTGTTCCTCAAACACTGATGTTCTTCTTCTCTCATTCTAATTTATACCTATTATGACTCAGCTTCTCTCTCCATTTCCATTGTTTCCACTCACACTGACCAACTATTCATTCTCTGTAACTCCTGCATTCATATTCCAAAAGAGAGGCTTTATTTGGTTTTAGTAGTTACCATCCAATCTAGAGTGCCCTGTCTAGCTTTCACCCTAGTCCACTTCACAAATCAATGGACGATGTTGAGTCAATTATCCGTTGCTGGTCCAACTGGCTATTTATTACCTTAGTGGTGAAGCCATGTAGTAGAGAATATGGTGTCCTGAGATAAGAGGCCGATTGGCTGCTCTTCTCAGCAGGAAACAATCTGAGTGGCAGTCTCCCAGAACAAAGCTGTGTTGTTCATCAGTATAGGCAGCTTTTCATCCAGTTGGGAAAGTCTAGGTTACATGAAACCAAGATTAATAACTACCAAAACTTAAATCGGAAGGAAATACTAAGACCATATATTTCAAAATATGTGATTACTAAAATTTTTATCCAAATGGTAACCTCATTTTAAAAAGCATGTGACTGTTGGAAATTATGATTCGTTAATATTTACGGAGGCCTTATTAATATCATAACATATAATAGCAAAAAGAGCTATCATCTATATAATAAAGATTTTTTTGTTCAACGTTTTATTACTGGGCCCACAAAAAGAACTCAATAAATGCTTGTCGAATTAAGAACAAATAAATGAAGGGATAAATGAATGATTATGGTTTTGCCTCATTTACTATCTTATTTGATCCTCATGATAATAATTCATTTATTCACTGAATATCTCTAGAGTGTCTATTATGTGCCAGGCACTTTGTAGTAGGTATTATTATTGTTGATTTGTGGTTGTGATTGCTGTTATTGCTTTGTCATTATTATTATGGTTTTTATCCCCTTTTCAATAAATCTAGTAATCAGAGAAATCTCGAAGCCTACAAGTAGCAAAGCTGGCATTTTATTCCACAAACTTTAAATCAAATCCCAGAATTTAAAACTGTCTTTCTAGTGTGGTGATAGACCAATGCCTCTTTCTGTCCCAGGGTCATACACAAGTTCATCTTTCTAAGACAGCACTCTTCCTCTACATACTTGGCCATATTGCCTGGTTAATTACTACTTATTTTTCAGATTTCAACTCAGAAGACAGTTCAGGAAAGTCTTCTCTGCTCCTCAAACTAATTTAGGTTCCCACGTAGCACACTTTCATTATTTCCTGAAACGCTCCTTCAAAGTGTTTTTCATAGACACCATTAACTAATTCACTAAATGCTTTTAATATTTTTCAACTCTCCTAGTATAATGCAGGCTTTTGAGGGCAAAGCCTCCGTGTGTTTTACTTACTGTTAATCTGTAATCCTAGAACAGGAAAATATGAAGTGTTCAATAAACTGATATTCATTGGATGTATGAATATACTAGGTAGATCATAAATTTTGAAGTCAAATACATGATATCAAAAGTGACCTTGAGGAAATCATCCAATCCCCAAAAAACCATATAATTTTCTTCACCCATAAAACGGAAATAAGAAAATCTACTTGAGTATGAGTATACAATAATTCCCCTACATACAAATGAGTTCCATTCCAACAGTGGGTTCATAAGTCCAACAAAGTTAGTCTAGGTACCCAACTAACACAATCGGCTATATAGTACTGTACTATAATAGGTTTATAATACTTTTCACACAAGTAATACATTCAAACAAACAAACAAACACAAGAAATAAAGAAAACATTTTAATCTGACAGTACAGTATCTTGAAAAGTACACTAGTACAGTACAACAGCTGGCATACAGGGGCTGGCATCAGTGAACAGGCAAGAAGAGTTACTGACTGGAGGAGGGAGAGGAGGTGGGAGATGGTAGAGCTGAAGGTTCATCAGCAATAGGAGACCAAGGGCAAGCTGCAATTTCACTCACGTGTGACTTTGATAAAGCACACGTTCGCATCTTTGAAAGTTCATAACTTGAAGGTTCGTAGGTAGGGAACTTACTGTAATTTTAAGCTGAATTTCTGGTACACAGTTGGTATTTAGTGAATGCTTTATTTCCTATAATATAAAGTTTGAGAAGTTTAGCCTGTTAGTTATTACAATTGAGGTGCAAGAAAACATCACCATTTACCTGATTGAAGCAATGAAAATCACAGGCATGAAGCCTAGAAAAATATAAATAATTCTTGAAGGATGAAAAGCCGAAATGTATTACATAACTTTAAACATCTAGACTATTCTTGCTTCACAGACAGGATGTTTTTCTTAACCTTATACTGAGCCTTGGAATTGAAGTAACACTGAAGATAAAGGACAAGTTTTAATAACATAAAAGCATCCTCCAGTCCATACCCAAGTGAAGATCATCTAGTAAAAACTGAAACAAAAGTTGTTTACTATCTCTATTAAGGTTCTAGAAGCTAGAAATCGCCTCAAAAGGCAAACGGGACTTGTATATGAGGGGGCAATGGACGGGGAGGATGAGAGGAGAGTTTCTTATAGAATATATGATAACAATCCTTCTCAAACTTAATGTGCACAAAAATCACTGGGGATTTTTTTTAAAAAATACAGATTCTGATCCAGGTGGTCTTGATTTGACCTGACATTCTGCATTTCTAATGAGCTCCCAGGTGATGTCATCAACACTGGTCCATAAGTTGCAAAAATATTGAGATATTATTAAAGAATGAGCAGCCTGAGGAAAATAAAATTCTACTTACTTTCATTAGAGTGTGAATAGAAACTCGGTGGAGATGAGGAAGAGTTAGGTCCCCAAATTCACTTTGACCCCTATCTTTTGACAAGTGATTTGGAGAATGCATTATCCAATATTAGTGCAAACCAAATCAAAAGTTTTTTTCTAATTAGTTTCCTTATTCTTGTGGTTGAATGTAAAATTGCTTCAAATTTAAAAATACTGCAAATTCAGTTCAGTTCACTTCAACAAACACTTGTCCATGGATATCGTATACAAAGGACTATGCTGAGCATTTGGGGGTTTGTTCAGATAAATTATGCATGGTTCCTGAGCTCTTGTACTTCAGCATGGGAGAAGACACTCATAAACAACTCAGTTTCAAGGAAGACTGTAGTAAATACCAAATTAGAAGATAAACAAAGTGCCATATTATTATGGGAAAGAGAGGTCTATGCCCCGCTCAGGACAGTTGGGATGAAGCTTCCTGGCAGAGGTGGAATTCAAATTGGCTTTGAAGGACAGGTAGGAATGCCAACAGGGCCTTCTGGATGACGTACTTAGAAGTGAGAGAACACAGGGTTTATTCCACAAACAATGGGTGGCGAGTAAGCCTCCAATGGAGGCTGGAGGTAGAGGGACTTTATTAACAGATAAGGCTGGAATAAAGGAGGAGCTCCATGTTGGCTGGTTTGACTACAAGACTGAGAAAGCCAAACATCTTCCTGTAGAGAAATATGTATGTACATTGATGGGATTGAAAAATAATTGTGCCAATATTGTGAAGGATAGTTGTAGAGACTAGGTTGGTGATTGGCAGGATTATTTAGAGCACCACATTGGGTGTGGAGTGGGGAAGATGGAAAGGTTAAAAAAAAAAAAAAACTCTGGGCAAGACAAGAATTTGTACAATTTGACAGGGGTTACTTTTGTACATTTTTTGGAAAAGTGAGAAATTTTAAAAATAGACATAACAGAATATCAGGAATTAGGTGTAAGAAGAAATGAGTTTTCAAATTATAATAATGTGGCCAGCTCATTGTAGAGCTTCGTTGACCCTGAGTTAGTCTCCCAGAAATGAGGGGCAACACTCGTACCCAAGGGCATTAGAACCTTCAGAAGCCAGGGCATAATACCATTGGGGTTTCCTTCCTTACTCCAGACCATTTACTTTACAGGCTGAATAAACAGTTAAGGACAAAAGTAATTCAGGCAAAGACGGCTTGACTAATACTTAGGTTCGTTTTCTTGTTATATGCAAGACCAAAAAGCCACGTGAGATTTTCCATGAGATTGTATTTTGTTCATTAGAAAGAGAATTAAAAAGTCTTTGAACACTTGCTTAGCCACAAGGAACATAACTTATTCCTCAGTTATCAATGACATTTTTAGGTCCCCTGTGCTCAAAATATATGTGAGAGGTATTTTTTAGGGAGGAGGAGATGGAGTTTTGTTTTGTTTTAGCATTTATTTTTGCATTAGAGGAATATTATTTTTATCTTATAAAACACACAAATCTATAGTATAAACTAGAAGAAAACAGGACAATTTTAATGATCTAGAAGACGTAGCAGTCTTTCCTGAGCCTTCTTAAGCCTTGAGCTCCCTTTCCTGACCTTTTTCTAAGTGATTTTACTCTTTTATACTTAAAGCAACAGACTACCCCTCTTCAGTGTCTTTTACTATGGTCTACATCAAAGAATATTTCTAAGAGAAATTTTGGTGGCCTCATAGGGTTGTTTGGGGGAGTAAATTAGATTGTCTAGGTAGAGTTCCTTGCACAGGGTAAATTCTGTAAAAATATTAGTTTCCTCCTCTCCCTTTTCAGAACACTGAGAGCTGAGCTTGGAGCTGAACACATTGCTAAGTATCTTGATTAATACTAGAAAGAATTAAGGCTAATATAAAAAAATATCTGCAGCTTTGGTCATTGGATGTCTTGTGTAGATAATATCCTCATGTTTTGGTTACCTAATCGTATCTCAATGCACAGTAGTTTGTTAGATTTTTGTAGGAGGAACTGAATCTTGAAATGGGAATTAGCTTTCAACTGTCTTACAAGTGAAAAACAAAAGATTATTAAGCAGGAGTCATTTCTAATGAGCAACAAATTCTCTCATTTTATAGATGAAAAAAATGCCCCCCAATGTATAATTCTACATAAGAAGAAAAGAAGGTGTAGAAAATATCACATTAAGCTTGGAAGTCTTTAGAGTTAGCATATATATTAAATACATTTAATATATTACTATAATTTTAATATAATTAATTTTATTTAGTTTAATATAATTAATTTTTAATATAATTCATGTAAGTTATTTTTTAACAGTCAAATGTAATTCTATAAATTGGTGATTATTCTCATGGAAAGTAGCTATTCTATATATTATATTTAAAAATATTTATAGGCAATAAAAGAAAAGGAAAAAAAAAATATTTAGAACCCTGCAGCTACAAAGTTTGTTAAGGATGATTCAGATATTAAACCTTTAGGTAATTAGGAATGACATTTAATGAGCCATGTTTTAATAACAAAGTTGAATATTACCTTAAAAGCATTTTCTGTCTCATTTCCACGTAGTAATTCTGGTTTCTGAAAAACATATGGGAAGGGGGTTCATCAATTCAGTAGCATGGTTTGCTGATTGCTCTTCTTTTTCTTGAAGGATGGAATCAATACTAAAATGGTGATTCTAAATGTCATCATTTGCTTGCTTTATAATTTGGGATATAGTTTCACTTCTCAGATATTTTAGATAAATATTTGAAATAAATAACTGAATATGACAGAGAGTTTGGACATTGTGGTCTACAATATTTTTGCTCAAATGGTATTTTCACCTAAAACACATTTTAGCATTCACAAACTTGTTTTTTTTCCACACTTCTACTGGTCCCTTTCCAATTTTAATATGTGACAAAAATAAAAAAAGTACCACAGGAAGTGATTGCACTTACTTTATTAGTTAAAACTTCTTCATAAAAAAGAGTAGTATGTTTACGAAGGGAGCACCTAAATAACTCCGACTTAGATCAGTGAAACCTAATTTTATAGGTTTATAATCTTTATTTTGCTCTCGTGACATATTTAATTTGTTCAGAAGAGAGAACATGGTGCCCTCTAAAGAAACTCTAGCCAGCTGGGTATTGTAAGGAGGACCATCTGCTCAAATAAGCTCCATTTTTAAACCTCAAAATGTTTTAACTATCACTTATTTCTTTTCTTGCATAATATTAAGGGAAAATTATATAAATCCTGATATTTTTCCTTTGCTAGTTAGCGGATTAAGTCTCTTTCATTCATAATGTGGCCCCAGCCAAACTGAAAGTAAGAAAATGTATCTTAGTACCAGTTGGGATGGTTTTGATTACAAATAATATGAAAACCAAAAAGGAAATTTACTAAATTCCAAACCAAGAAGTTCAGAGACAATGACTCTGTGATTAGTCATTTCAGTGGCTTCACACACCATCAAGGATGAAGGTTCTTCTGCAGAAGGTTCTTCTGCATGTAAGCTCTGCCATTCTGTCTGTGGGGACCTCTTCACAGCCTAGTTTATCCCATAGTTAGGGGGCTGCTGCAGTTCAAGATGCCACATACAGATGTGACAAAATTCAGAGGAAGAAGAGGGCTACTTCTGCCAATAAGTCTTTCTATGAGCAAGGAGAACTTTTCGAGGAAACTCCTAGCATACCTCCTTTATATCTCACTGGCCAGAGTTGAATCCTATACCAATCACTGCCCTGTGACTAAGATACTCACAATTAGCTTAGACGAGCAGTCCATAAGGTGTTGTCTACAGACCCCTGGCTGTCCCCAAAATTCTTTCGGGGTATTGGCAAAATCAAAACTAGTGTCATAAAAATATTGGTGTTATTTGCCTTTTTTCTGTTGGTGAAATTTGCACCGATAGTGCAAAGGCAGTGGTGGGTAAAACAGTTGGTGCCTTAGCACCAATTCAGCAGCAACATCAAATTGTACTAGGGGTCACTGTATTCTTCACCACCGTACACTCATAAAAAACTGAATTAAGCAAATAAGTTAAGAGCTTGCTTCATTTAAGAATGTCCTTGACAAAGCAAGGAAAAAATATTAATGTATTAAATTTCTGTATATCAAATATATCTCAATACAAAAATTTGACTTGTTTATATGTCTTATTATTTTGTGTGACAAAATTGGAAGTATACATAAAGCAATTCTATTGTGGACCAAAGTATGGTGCTTATGTTTAGGAAAAGCTCTTATGCAGTGTTTGAGTTACAATCTGAACCAGCCACTATTTTCATAGATCACCATTTTTTCTTGAATGAAATCTGGTGGACACATTGCAATTTTTCAGACTTGGGCATTTGCAGATATTCTTTTGAAAAAGAACAAAGTGAGTCTGTGACTTCAAGGGAAACCACTAGCACTATTTTTTGCCAATGATAAAATATTATCTTCCAAACAAATATTGGAATTTGAGAAAACTATTTTGTTACCATGAGCTGTATAGCTTTCTAATACTTAACGAGTTTTCTGATGAGATTGATGATCATGTCAATAAATGTGATTTTTTGCTATTGTAAAATGAAATGTATCAAAATTTGGAAGATCTGCATAACTCACTGAACCAACATTTTCTAAATGACCAGTGAATATTGCTATAAAACTATGCATGAGTAAAGGATTCATTATTAGTGCATATAAATTAAAGAATTTAAATTTAACCATGACCAAACGTTTCACCAATATCTTTTCAAATTTCACAAGACTACTGTTAAGAAATGACCACTTGTTAAGTTTTGTTTCTATCAAAGAAGAATATCCACAGTTATATGAAAAGGCTATTAAAACATTCTTTCCTTTCCAACAATCTAACCATACAGGCAGTTTTTTCATATTCTTCAAACAAAATAACATAATACAACAAATTGAATGCAAGGCAGATGGGAGAATCTAGCTATCCTCTATTAAGGCAGATATTAAAGAGGTTTGTGAAAATATAAAACAATGCCAACTTTTTAAACTAATTGCTTTTGCTTTGGAAAATGCAGCAATATTTTATGAAATATGTTATTTTTGTTAATGTAATATTAGTGACCTTATTTTTTATTTTTAATAAATATTTAACTGTATATATTTAATGAATATTTTTAACATTTCTCAGTTTTAAGTTCTAATATGTTACATTTTGATAGATATTTAATCCAAAAGATCTTTGGGGGCCTTAATCTTTGTAGGTATAAAGGAGTCTGGAAACAAACAGTCTGAGAATCCATGGGCCAATCAGGAATCCCCCTTTGCCACTAGAGGTAGAGCAGCCTCTCCTGAGGCCATGATTACCTGGAAAAGGATGAAAAGGAACCTTAGGCCCTGTAAGAAGGGTGGAAGATGGGAGAATGGTTGTTGGGAAGGCAGTCTACAGTGTTTGCTGAAATCTTCTACAGGATCACAGCATTTCATCTTCAGTGTCTGGAATGGTTAATGAAATCAGTGGCTTTCAAAGTGTGCTGTTTGGAATTTTTTCAAATGGAGGACATTGGCAGGTGGGAATCAGAGTGCTCCAATCAGAACCACTACAAGTGTATCTCTTTTACATGTTGGGCTTCCTCTTAAGATTCATTTAAGATGTAATCTGTGGAAGAAAAATGTTTGAATACCGCTGATTTAACATTTCCATTGTGGACGTATACACTTCCGATATCTAATCTCACAAATTAGGTTTTAAGCTTCTTGAAGATCAGATTAGAGAATTATTCTCCATTTTCTGCTAAACATCAGAGCCCAATGCTTTATACTGAATGACTATAATGCTGGTTAAATTTAAATAAGTTTTCAAGTGGCATTTTCCCCTGTTTTTTCAGGCCATATCCATAAATCAAAAGATTGTATCTTGGAGACAGTTTTGTCCAGAGATGGGAATGGTAAAGTGTGTGTGTATTTGAGGCTCATGTATTTTATTATTGGTCATTGTGAGTCAATGTTTTAGGGGAGTATTTCTAAGATGCCTAATAACACCGTTTAATTTGGGAAAGTACTTAATCTTCAAAGACATTTGCAAAAGCAGTAGGTAATTGATCTCTGCAACAAGTCTTTGAAATGGGCAGTTATCTGCATTCCTATTCTCCAGGGAGAATATTGAGACTTTCCAAAGGCCATTAGAAAGGGGTCGACACCACAATGACTTAAATTCTATTCAGGGTGTCCTTGGGGAGACAACCATAGCACTAGCCTGCAAGGCAGACCAGAATTACAGAAAAAAAAAAAAAAAATGCCTGTGCTAAATAAAGTGGGCAGCAATACTACATTAGCTGAGACAAGGACCAATAATATCGATTTTGAATCACTCACTTCTGTGTTAAATTATTTTGTTGATGACTGGATAGAACGCAAACTTTACCAAAACGTAGTTCAGAGTGTGTCCCCTATCCCCCGTTAATACCCCATTTCTGCCCCTGAAGATAGCTTCTAACCAAATAACAGTATATTTAACTCTTTGCTGTAAAATGCATATGTTCACTTATTACTATATCCTAAATATTCATTTCCAAATGGCAAATGACATTTATTCAGGTTGTCAAACCATGATATGCATGCTATGGAGGGAATGCATTATTTTTCAAAGTTATAAATACCCCTCAGGGCAGGGACAACTTTTACATACACCACAGTGCCTAGCATCTTCACATAATTTGTTCTCATGATGTCTAATATTTAAATACCCCTTACAGGCACTGTTTAAAGCGCTTTACAGATATAGACTCATTTGAGTCTCACAACTGCTTAATTCAACTTACAGCTCTTAATTGTATTTTACAAAATAGGAAGCTGAGACTAAGTAAGTTGTCCTGGGTCACACAGCTAGGGATGGGTAGAGCTGGGAACCAAAGCCAGGTAATCTGGCTCCAAAATCTGCACTCCACCCACTAACCTATAACCTTGAATTAAGTTTGTAATGGGAGGCATGAACTGGGACACTAAAAGAAAAATAGGATTGTGGTTTTTGGTCGGTTGTTGTTCTATGTAGCTCTCACTGAATAAGAATGAAGATTCTTTTTCTTCTGTTATCTCACATCAAAAACCACGAGGACCATCCACTGGATGACTGGATGAGCATCTAGCTAATGGGATCAATTTCTGTGTTCCGAGGCATCCTTAATTTATAGTGAGATTCATACTGAGGGTTGCAAAAAATTATTAATCAATATGCATATTAGTATTCAAAGATCACTGTGTACCAAACCTTTCTTTACTTATTTACTTAGAGGATTGTTCTCTTAGTGTACCCCTCTAAATGCCTGCAGATTCAAGGGTTGATGTCAAAAGAGCATGCTTTTAAATGTCTTGTTATCTTGTTATTTATCATCATAACTACTCTCTGCCACATGGATTTCTTTCTATCATGCTTCGTCAATGTGGAGATACATGGCTTGCATAGTAGGGAGGGAAGGTGTGAAGATATTCAACAACCACATGATTTCTACAAAACATCTCTACTGTCACTGCCACCATCACAAATGGGTTGAGACAGCTCAGAGGGTATTTCTCTTTAATCATTTTATGCCCAGATGTATGCATTTACACCAACATGTGAACAATTTCTAGAAATTTTGCCATTCTCATTATGGAGTGCCGAAAATAATGCACATGGAAAATTTGCAAAGTTTCAAAAATTTTGAATTAGTCTTTGTGAGACAGGCTGGGACTTGGGACCCTTTGCTGGGACCTGGGACCTTTTGCTGCAGTGCTGCAATGCTTTCACCTGAACACACCTCTCCTCGAGTAACAAAATACAAAGAAACTGTATGGGACTAAAAATAACTGTGTGCATGCGCAGTTGGGGCAAATTCTGGACCCAAAAGTTACAAAGAGACCAAAAATCCCAACTGCCACTTTTGAAGACCCTGGAGCAAAAACACGGTGTCGGGAGCAAAAGCAGGGTACTGCGCATGCCCCCTGCACACAGCACCACCTAAGGGGTGGGCAGAACACCTAAGCCATCCCTCCGGCCCGACCCCTGGACACACCCCTACCCTCACCCCATATAAGGAACAAGCTTGCCCCACTCAGCGAGTGAGCAGGCAAGGGAACCTGTGGTTTGTTCTCCCTCCCCCCTGCTGCAGCAGGAGCCCCAATAAAGCCTCGCCTGAATTTCTTTCCTGGCCTCTAATCAATTTCTATTGATTGAGGAAGGCCAAGAACCCTGGTCAGTAACATTTGTACCATCCTGCCTCACCAAAATATCTTAAACCTCATGTCCCAAACTTAAGATTACTGTTAGAAAAACCTTTGTTCATATCCCAATTCTCCTTCTCCTTAGCTTTATGTCCTTATGCAATTGACTTAATAGTCCTTTCTCTCAGTTCCTTAACTGTAAAATGAATATAGTATTACTTACCTCTCAGGATGATGTGAGAATTTTATGAGAACATGAACATAATGTATCTGGAACACACTGGGTTCAATTCAGGCTCTTTTATTTTTGAATTAAGAGTTTCAGCTTATCAAAGACAGTTTCCCTTTCTGATAGTTCACAGAATCTCTTCTCCACTGAGACCATATTCTGCAACCCTTAACCTCAAAGGCATGGAGGATGACAGATCTGAATCAGCCTAATTCTCTCCCACCCTGTTTTTCAAGAGTTAATTGATGCCGTTGCAATTACAGATGGGTGAACTACTACCTCATTTGCAAGCTGCTCACTGGAGAAAATCTCATCGTATTCAGACCTCAAGACTAGTGTTGTGTCAGAGTCTCCTGGGAAATGTTTTAAAAATGCAGATTCATCAAGCTCTACTCACTCAAACCAGGAAGCACAAAGCCTTGGAATCTGTATTTGTATTTATTCCCCAGTGAGAAGGGGGTAGCCAGGACTTCTCCAGCCTTCTGAGCCCCTTTTGAAACTCTTTGCCTTACGTCTTTACCGCTCAGTGTTGCCCGTGAACCCCCAGCAGCAGTTGCTGGGAGCTTGTTAGAAATGCAGAATCCCAGGCCTCCCCACCCAAACCAACTCAATCAGAACCTGAATTTTAACACGATTCCCATGAATTTGTGCACATGAAAGTCTGCGAGCACTAACTTTGACTTTTTTTTCTCGCTTTCCTCTCCACCACCCTCAGCCTGTGCAATTCTTTTGAGTCATTACTTCTAAGAAGTACTTGACAGGCAGCTCAGAAAAGTTGCCAAACCTTGAAAAAGTCTTGGTTCTATAGGTTCTAATTTCTATCTATCTAGCTATCTAACTATCATTAATCTATCATCATATATTTTATCTATCATCTATCTATTTTATCTATCATATATCTATTTTACCTATCTATCTATCGTCTATCTACTGTATCATCTATCTATCTATCTATCTATCTATCTATCTATCTATCATCTATGTATTGGTGTAGGTGGGACCTTACAGTATGGGGTTTTCCTTCAAGTATAGGATCCTACTGTTGTGGATTTGCCTATGTGGGATTTCACTGCTTCATGGTTGAGCCTTTAAATACTTCCTATTCTAGAGGAAGAATTTATTGATGTTCCTTTGGGGGGGCTAATATTCTAGTATAACAGAGCAGAGGTGGGTGAGAAGGACATATTTTGATAGCTTAGAGAGCTGAATGAGGCAGCAATAAAAATAATATTTCAAAACAGTTAAGCTGTCACCCTAAGAAAACTCTGAATGGTGTGTCAAAGAAGAAAGCACTTTACAAAAGTAATTCAATATTGAATGCATATGTCTGTAATTTGATTTGCAGGAAGCAGAAAATGAAATGTTATGGAAAGATTGTCTCCCTACATTTTATAATTTCTGCTAGTACACTGATATTGACTGTATTTGAATCCTTAGTGAGTGAAGGATTTGCCTATATCTGTGGTGTAATTTCTGTAGTTTCTCAAGATTTTCTGGAGTTCTCATTAAGCGTACATAAGAGATCTAAGCCAACTTGAATATTAAAAAACAAAATTCCTCAAGCTCTGACAAGCTTCAATCTTGATTACACTGGAATAGTTTATATAAACTGCATCCTCCAAGCCAGGGCAGGTAACTAATCTAGAGGAATTCATTCTTTCAAACACATAGCAATATATTTTTCACAGTGGTGAATTTTGCATTGGTGAGGAAGAGAGTAGCTACTTAACTATACAATAAGCACATCTGTGGTATGCATTCTTCTTAGTAAAAAGGCACACCTAGAGGACTAGAAAACAAACATCTATATCTATGTTTGATTTGTAAGAGGGGCTGCCTTCTGGTACCTTTTGTAATCACAGACCCAGCTAAGTACCTATCTAAATTGAAATCAACTCACATTTTCCATTTTGCCTGCCACTTTCCTATAACCTCCTAAACTGCCCTTATTAAATTTGTCCTTGAAGTGAGTGGCTTCCTGTAAACACAAACAACTGAGAAATTAAATGGAGGGACAGAGTTCAAGTTGATTATGCATGGCTAAATTGCATTTTATTCATCTGGAAATAGAATATGCATACGTTTTCATTCAAAGTGTTGGACGATACTTTAGATCTCTAAGATTAGCAAGCATCTTGATGTGGCTTCTATTTGAAAAGAAACGAAAAAAAATTAGCTTGTGTTTGACAGGTGTCATGTTTTGAATTTGAATGAGAGGTAGTTGAATGTGACGGTTGACTCCCTACAAAAGAAGAACTGTGTCAGCCTCCATAAAGACATTTCAGATTGTGATGGGTTATCTAAATCTGATAACCTCAACACTCAAATTAACCTTGTTCCCCAGGAGATTGTTCCCACAACCCTTGCAAACCCCGCCCCATTAATTGTGCTCTTATAGTGCAACACTGACAACATATGGTAAGTAAACTTAACCTCAAAGATTAATTTCTTCTCTCTTAAGGTATGGTGGATCTTGCAGGCATAGAGATCTATTAAACTCCCGCTTTTCCTTGAGTGGTGTCCATTCAATTTTTTGAGAGAAAGATATAGAGCATTAGAAGGAAAGAAAAAACATAATCATGGAATAGTAGTGTTGTTACCAAATTCTAGTTAGTTTCAATACACACACACGTGAACACATGCGAGCACACACACATGACCCGGATGTCCTTGGGGCTATTTTACCTTCGCATTGATTAATTTCAGAAATGGTTAATGTATTAAGAAAACCTCCAAAACTATAGAAATTTTAAAATGTGCTTCTGATTGCCATCTATTGCCAGAGATTTGTCAAATAAGCCAAGTGCCACATTATGAAGTGATTCAGGGTGATGCTGCACCCTGAATGGGATGGATGTCATTTGTGTTTCAAACAGCTGGAGAAGCAATATCTGCAGACCTCATCATCAACTTTGGTGTTTTGGCTTAATGCACAGAATTTGCCAACCTGTAATAGCAGGGTGATCGGCTACCAAGGAGACCACTTTGGTTCTCTCTACTCCCTCAGATGCTGCTAGGAAAACTCATATGGGAAGCACAGATAACTAAAAAATAACAGATGTGAAACAGGTCTTTAGGATGCTAAGTAATAAAATGGGTGGTAAAAAAAAATACAGTCTTTCATCATTTTCCCCTATGTTTTAAAGAAAATATGTCAAAATTATTCATAGGACTCTCTTGTGTTCCTTATTTTTTCCTGTTTAGGAATTGATATGAAGACATTTAAGTTAATAAAAGTGTCAAATTCATTGCCCCAAAGGGGATATTGAGTGTTTCAAAAAATTAATAAAGATTAAATTTCCAAAGCAATCTATCAGATTGTACTGGTTTCTAGTTCATTCAGGCATGGATAATTTTAATCATTTACAAATTGTCTGTATTTGAAAAAGTAATCATCTTTAAAATAACAGCTAATTATTTGAGAACTACCAATGGTAGTAATTAAAACAGTTGTTTTAGAAAGCCACTATCCAATGGCTTTCAACTAAGATAAAGGCATAAAAGAGAATAAAATAAAATAACAAACACAATAACTAAAAATTGCATTTTCTTTGTATGGTTTTCATGCTGAGATTATACTGCCCTTTGCTCCCTGGTGGTTATAGAGTTATCAAAGAGTTGTTTCTAGGGCTATCAGATTTGATCCAGAATTCAGCAAAAGTGACTGACATTGTAACATGTGGTTCTTTGGGTCGAATACAAAAGCTATGAGAGTAATGCTGTGCTTTGACACCCCCAGTATCTTCTGCAATATTCCCTCAAAAAAAGACATCTTTCTTCTAATAGTCAGTCCTGGTTATCTTTAACCTAGGCAAAGTCCTTTCTAAAGGCATCTAGTGTTGTTTGATCTCTTACCAGGTAGACCAGAAAAATTCTAATAAAGTCAGAATACTACACAGAGTTTCCGGGATGACTGAATAGCATATGCCTCACCCTGTCACTACTCATCTCTCCACCCCACTTCTGCTCCTCACCAGTCTAACCTTTAGAAAAAGACTACTTTGATCATCTTTGGATGGCTTAAGACTTGGTCTAATACCTTCCCGTGGTAGCATTAAGGTGTGATTTAAAATATAATAATAGCAATGAGCTCATTTCTTTACGTTTCTGCCATCCTAATGTCAGCAAAGCAAATATTTCCTCAGCATCTTCTCACCAATTATTCTGAAAAAACTCAGGTATTGTTTTTCATAATCTCTTTATTGATACTCATCTCATTTACCTATGTGAATTTATTTTGTCAGCTTTATCAAAAAAAAAAAAAAAAAGAAAGAAAGAAAAGAAAAGAAAAAAAGACTTTACCTATTCTATTTAGTTTGGAAATGATCAAATATCAGTGATATTTCATCAGTGCAGAATATATGTCTTTACATGTGCCTCACCTCCTTTTCAGGAATCATGTCTACTCCATATCCAAAGCCTTCCCTGGGAAAGCAAATGAAATTGTCATGGATGTCATAGTGGGATATCTTAGTCTCTTCCTTTCTATTTTTCTATTTCGAGAACATATAAATGCTCACCTTTCACAAGAACTTAATTTTTTTTTTTTTTAATTTATTTATTATTTATTTGTTTATTATTTTTGTCTGTATTGGGTCTTCGGTTCGTGCGAGGGCCCTCTCCAGCTGCGGCAAGCGGGGGCCACTCCCCACCGCGGCGCGGGGACCGCTCTTCATCGCGGTGCGCGGGCCTCTCTCCACCGCGGCCCCTCCCGCTGCGGGGCACAGGCTCCAGACGCGCAGGCTCAGCAAGAGAACTTAATTTTAATTGCATGTATATATGTATCGTCTTGGTTCGGTAGAGGATTTGGGGATCCATCAGTCCCACAGTCCAATGTGGTAAACAAGCGAGAAAACAGAAAACCAGAAAAAGAAAGTCTTTTGAGTGCCCTCTTGTGGAACAAAGCAGCACTGCAGTGATTTAAACTGGACCATGACTTTTAAGTACTTAGAAATAAGTATCATACAAGAAAATAAAGGAGGCTGAAACAGAAGAAAGAGTAAGGACAAGGAAGATGGAGAGCACTTCTTTTAGTCATCTGTTAAAAAATAAAAATGTTTGCAACATCTGTAATGGACAATTTAAGCAGGAGGTGCAAAAAAGCATCCAGGTATATAGAAAAAACTATAATCCATACTATTCTTACTTTTCAAGATTCTGATGTCACATAAACCTTTGGCTGTTTGTTCAAAAATTACCAGTTTACCCTTGATTAACTTGTGTCAATAATAAATATGCCTGGGGAGTACTTCTTTTGTAAATTAGTTGTGATGGCCATTCTTATTGAAATGGAAAAATAATGAAGCTCTCTCTGCAGTGTGAATTGTAGAGTATATATCTGAAATGTAGTTCACATTAAAAAATGTAACTGCTAATGAAGAAGACAAAAATGTGAATTTAAAAGACAACGGAGTGTCTTATCCCCAATAAGATCATGGCATTGATGGGTATTACAAGAAAGATAAAGTTGGCTGGCATAAGTTTGATGAATAATGGAAAAAAATAAGAAACTAAAGCTTCCATGGATGTCATTGTACAAGTATGTATAGGTTCCAAGCACCTCTGAATCTTGACTAATGAAATAGCAATGCTTATGCAACTAAGTGGGCTGAATGTGTCTAAAAAGGAGGAAAATGCAAGGAGCTAAAGGTGAGATAAAGGGTAAATAATGAAATTAATATTTGTTTCTTTGTTTTGAAACAAACTAACAGAAAAGTTGCATAAAGAGTTTAGAGAAAACACTTCTAGGATGGTAGAGTAAGAACTGCTGAAAACCCACTGTATAAAAACAATAAGAACTTTGTCCAAAATGATGAAAATCAACTTTTTAAAGACTTTTGAAATTATCCAAGTATTTGCAATGATATCAGCAGCTTTATTCAGAAAAAAAAGCTACATGTCATAAATGATAATGAGCTTTGTGGGGTTTTTACTTGTTCTATTCCTGTCTCCCTTTTTTTCTGGAAATTCAGAAGCCTCACAAACATGGTAGCTGTGAAAAATAACAGCTTAGCAGTGACCAGAAGGGGAGTAGAATGGGCTTGAAGCTCCCCCCAAAAAACCCATCCCAGCATTAATACAATGTGGAAGCTTCCTGCAAAAGTCTCATTCACAGAGCTTGTCTTTATTTAACCGGACTTAGAGATTGTTCAGTGAGAAAAATCCTGCTTGAAGGCATTTGTCGAAAAAAAAAAAAAAAAAAAAAAATCCAGGAGCAATTGTTAAACATTGCGGCCGCCTAATGCAGTGATGCCAATTGGTCAAACCAGAGTCTGGACAAAACATTTAAAAGGCAAATTGGGGGCGTGAGATGCCTATAGGGGATTTCAAAAAGTTTCTGCCTATTCCTGGAAATCTAGAAGTCCATACACATATGCAGAGTTGCATGTATGCCCAAAAATGACCTGAGCAGGCCCTAATCTCTCACCTTGGGCAGATTTGGAGGTACAGCACAAATAGGAAGTGAGAATTAAGGCAGAGATGAAAATAGCTGAATATTTGACAGTGTGTTCAAAACACACACAGTGTTTCAGAACCCGGGTGTTTCAGCAAAGTATGGAGAACATATTGGCTCAAAGAATTTAGAGAATCTCTATCCAATCATTATCTGACCACTCATGCTGAGCAGAGCCTTCAGTGGCTGCATGTGACAAGGTATACAGATTTTGCAGAATTAGTATAGGAAAATGACTAAACAAATTAACAGCAACAACAGCAAACCTTGGGGAAAGAGGATAATCTAGTGTCTAGGATTACCACTTGATATTAAAAGTGTCCAACTATCAACAACAAAAAACAATTATGAGACTCACATAGAAACTAAAAAGTATGATCCATACATAAGTCAAAAAAAAAGCAGTCAAAAAAACTGTCCTAAAGATTTCCAGATTTTGGAATTATGAAACAAAGTCTTTTAATCAGATATTATAAATATGTTCAAAGCACAAAGAAAAAATTATCTAAAGAATTACAGGAAAGTGTGAGTACATTATACATTCACCAAAAAGAGAGTACCCATAAAGAGATATAAGTATGAAAAGGGGACTTCCCTGGTGGTGCAGTGGTTAAGAATCTGCCTGACAATGCAGGGGACATGGTTTCGATCCCTGGTCCAGGAAGATCCCACATGCCACGGAGCAACTAAGCCCGTGCGCCACAACTACTGAGCCTGTGCTCTAGAGCCCGTGCACCACAACTAATGAAGCCCGCAAGCCTAGAGCCTGTGCTCCACAAGAGAAGCCACCGCAGTAAGTCCACACACCGCAATGAAGATTAACCCCCACTCGCCAGAACTAGAGAAAGCCTGAGGGCAGCAACGAAGACCCAACGCAGTCATAAATAAATAAATAAATAAATAAATAAATAAATAAATAAATAGACAAGTACAATTGAATATACTAAAAAAAAAAAGAAAAAAGTATGAAAAGGAACCAAATAGAAATTCTTGAGTTGCAAAGTAAAATAACTGAAATGAAAAATTCATTAGAGGGTCTCAACAGCATATTTGAACTGGCGGAAAAAAGAATCAGAAGATAGGTCAATTTAAATTGTCCGGTGGGAGAAAGGAAAAGAATGAATAAAAAAAAGATCCTTGGAGACCCGTGGGATACCATCAAGTGTACCAAAATATACATGATGGAAGTCTCAGAAGAAGAAGAGAGAGAGAGAGAAAAAAGGGGCAGAAAGAGTATTTAAAGATATAATAGCAAAAACTTCCCATATTCGATGAAAAACAATCTATACTTTCAAGAAGTGTAACAAACTCCAATTAGGATAAACTCAAATCCACACCTAGACACATCATAGCCAAACTAACGAAAGATAGAATTTTGAAAGAACTAAAACAAAAGTGACTCAACACATACAAAGGACCCCATATAAAATTATTAGCTCACCTCGTTAGAAACTATGGAGGCCAGAAGGCAATGGGAATGACATTGAAAGTGCTGAAAGAAAAAACCTGTCAACCACATCCAGCAAAGCTATCCTTCAAAAATGAAGGAAATAGTAAGACATTCCCAGAAAAACAAAAACCGATAATTTGTTGCTAGAAGACATTTCTCATAAGAATTATTGAAAGAAGTCTTTCAGACTGAAATGAAAGCATACTAGATAGTAAATGTAGTCCACATGAAAAAAAAAAAAATAGCACTGGTAAAAGTAACTATGTAAGTAAATAGAAAAGACAGTATAAATATATGTTTGTATTGCCCAGGGGAATAATTAAAAATATAACTCAAAAGTAGAGCAAAATAAAAAAAAAAAATTAAATAACTCTAGAAAATACCTCCTTAACACAAAGAAAGAAGTCATGGAGAAATAAATAAATATAAAATGACTTTAGACATATAAAAGTCAAATAACAATATGACAGATGTAAATCCTTTTTAATCAGTATTAATATTAAATGTGAATGGTTAAACACTCCAAACAGAAGGCCGAGGTTAGCACAATGTGTTGAAAAAGCATGACCCAACTATAGACAGCTTGGGAGGTGGAGGGGTCGTGCCCCTTCCTGTGTTGTCAGTGTCTGCTATACCATCTCTCCAGCATGACCACCCACAGCTATTTATCCATTTCTTGTTGTGTGTCATTGATGGTGAGGATGGAGTCTGAGTCTTCCCTCCCACCTTCACCACCAGTGTAACCAATCTTCCCGTAATTTGGTAGTGAGAATGTCAAAATTTTTTTGACGCAAGAATGAAGTTGGTTCCCTACTTCGCACCATTTCAAAAATTAGCTAAAATTTTATAGAACTATGTATAAGAGCTAAGACTACAAAACTCTTAGAAGAAAACAGAGGAGTAAATTTTTGTGATCTTGGATTAGGAAGTGGTCTCTTAGATATAACACAAAACCCCAAGTGACATTGGTAAGTTAGAATTCATCAAAATCAGGAGTAGGGGATGAAAAGGTACAAACTACTATGAGCGAAATAAATAGGCTACAAGGATATAGTGTACAGTATGGGGAATATAGCCAATATTTTATAACTTTGAATGGAGTATCATCTGTAAAAATTTTGAATCACTATATTGTACACCTGAAACTAATATAATATTGTAAATCTACTATATCTCAATTTAAAAAAAAATCATCAAAATTAAAAACATTGTGCTTCAAAGGACATAACCAACAAAGAGAAAATAACTCACAGTACTGGGAGAAAGTATGTGCAAATGATATAATTGAATAAGAGATTCCTATCTAGTTTATATAAAGAACTCTTACAACTCAACAATAAAAAGACAACTCAATTTCAAAAATGAGCACACTTACATCATTATTTAGTTCTATATATATTGAAAATCATGAGTTAACACTGGTAACTCTAATTTGGAATTAACAAAAAGGGTTCATTCTAATTTGCCTTCTTTTCATACATTGAAATTCTCTTCTCTCAGTTGTGAGAAACTAGCTCCTATTAACCTTAAAATACCAACTTATTGCGTGAATCACCTTGGAATATAACCATTTTACCATCAATCGGTTGTCCCCTCAACCCCCAACACATGCTCTGTAGTCCTTGCTCAGGCTCTGACACCTTGCTTTGGAGCAGCACCAGCTTTCTAACTTAAGGGTCTTTACCCACATCTAAGACACCCTCCTTACCCTGTCAGGCTTTGCTGCCCTGTGCCCAAGCTTCTACCTCTGGCTGCCTTTCCCCAACATAGACCTCTTCACCCTACTCTTCTTATGCTAATCATGTCAATCTGCGAGACCCTCTACTCAAATGTCCTCCTTGTCACAATTGGGGTGAATCAGCTCTGGCTGAGTGATTGCGACCCCTCTGTGTACCTGCCCTCCTCAAATTTCTTTGGCTGTGCACCCCACTCTGGACCAAAGCCACACTTGCCCTCACCTTTCCATAGATGTGCTCTTCCTTACACACAGGCTCTTTCCCCACTCTTTGGCCACTGCAGTGACCCATACTCTGCACCCTAACTTTGCAATGATGCCCTCCTTGTCATACTGTCCTGACACCCCCAGAACACTGCTGCACCCTGCCATCCGTGCAGATGCTTCTTTGTGCGTGTTTTCAAGCAATGGCTTTTGTACTGAAATACTAAGGAATAAATAAAAGAAGAGAGAAATGGAGGAAGGAAAAAAGGGAGAGGGGGAGAAAAGGTAAAGGAAGGGAGGGAGGGAGAAGGGATCATTTTAAATCAATAAACATTTATAATAGAATCCTAACCTGCTTCTTCTTCTCCTTTTCCTTCCAGCAAGAAAGTGCTCTATCTCTGCCTGTGAGGGGCATGACTCCTTTAAGCTGACCTTTCATTATCATCCAAAGAATGAGGACTAACTTTTTTATATAAATCGAGAAATCATGTCTCAGCATGTTGAGGGGAAAGCACATCGATAACAACAATTAAGACTATCTGCAGTATTTGGAAAATTGAAAATCAAACTACCTGTAAATTACATTATCCTTGACAAAACAGAAAATATTAACTGTTGTGAAAAAGTGAATTTGCCCTATCCCGGCTTGGTACTATAAATTCTATTGAGTATAGCCTATGTTGCTTTTTTAAAATTTAATTTTGTTTCACAGTAGAATCCATGTGTTATATACACATGAGAAGCAGAGGGGGAAATCAGTTAACACCTTGTTTCCAAATCATATTTGTAAGTGGGTGGGTAGGTGCAGTAATAGGATTCAGAATTATGCTTATCTACTATCAGAAGAAAAGGAAGAAGCATCCATCAATTTCACCAATCAGCCCATTAAGTGATACTTTTTGTCCAGCTTCCCTCACTTTGTATCCCTCATCCCTGTGATCTTGTGTCTTTGATCTTTTGATTGGTTAACCCGAGATAATTGGTACCTTCTGGTCCAAGTGTGAGAATTGCCAGCAGTCAATTCTATTTGCCTTTTGACCACAGGAGAGTTAGTTGATGAAGCATAGGGTGACTTACACAGGGGAAGATTATTTTTGTGAAACACTTGAAAAAGATTTAGCTGTTTCATAGCTCAAATCAAAGTAAGCAACAAGACATTAAAATGCTGAATTGAATTAGGAAGTTGTTTATGAAAATACATTTCAGCCTGAGATTTATTCAATTAGCTGTTCTGCTGCACTCCATGGATAAACAAGCTCCATTTGTCAATTATCCCATATTCACCAGATCTTGGAAAGTCACCAAAAGCTTTCCTGGACATAATAGATTTTGAATTTTTTCATTTTAAAGTGTTGTTTTTCCAAGTGAAATAAATTGTTCTGACACCTCTCATATTTTCTGGTCTAACTAGTCTGACAAATTCATCGCATGGCCTTGGTCTTAGAATTGAATTAAAAAGACAGGATAGAGATCCCAGTGGGATGTCTTCAGAACAGGAGGGTTAAAGTTTTATGAAGAGATCTGAGTGGCTGCTGACAAGAAAGGAGAAACTGGGGTTCCCCACCTCATTTTGCTTAGAGCAGGTACGAGCAACACTGGACCACATACAGGCTACCTGGTTTGCTAACACAACCTGTGATCTACGTTGAGGATAAAAACTTAAGAAGGTGCTTCTATAGTTTAACTTTTCAAATACTCACAGATATTATTCTCCTAGTAGTTGAGATTCAGTGTCAATAGTCTTATCACTAGTTTCAACTAGCAAAGTTCCAAAGTCTAAGATCTACATATCTTCCTCTATATAGATGTGTTCCCTGTCCTCATCACACATTTCTGTATTTTTTTGACTTTTTTATTCTGTTATTTATAAAACGCCATGTGTATAACAAAAAAGAAAGTTACATTCTCTACAGAAATACAAAAGCATTCTGAAAACCTTTTACAATTTATTTTTTTTAGATATTGAGCTTCTAGTTAAAAAGATTGAGACAGCACCTGAGGGCTGCTGAGAGGGTCTGAAGGAGATTCTGGAAGAGAGATGCTGTCACCCAAATGACTGTTAGTGGCAGTGATAGCAACTACTGGACAAAAAGAGGGAATAAGAAGGCATTTTGCACAGGTCTGTGTACAGCGGGAAATTAATGAATGTTTTTGAATTCCGTTGATTTGAAGATCTATTACCTCAATGCCAAGAAGCTACAGGGCCCTGAAGAAGTATTTGCTGATGTCTAGGAGCTGAGAAGTAACTGAGATGTTTGGGTCATGGGGTGTTTTCTTGCATATTTGTTTGTTTGCTTTGGTGAAGATGCAAAATGTGTGACAAGGTGGGACTTCCCTGGTGGTCCAGTGGTTAAGACTCCGGCCTTCCACTGCAGGGGGCACAGGTTCAATCCCGGGTCAGGGGAACTAAGATCCCGCATGCTGACAGCATGCTGAGTGGCACAGCCAAAAAAAAAAAAAGAAAAAAAAAAGGGTGTGACATGGTAATGGATGGTACTAGGATTTAAATCAAAGGTACTCAGACTGTGGTCCATGGGCCTTGGCCCACAAACCTGTTCTTGTGAACAGAGGTTTACTGCCACACACGGGACAGGACGGATCATTTATTTATGTTTTGTCTATGACAGCTTCTGTGCTACAGCAGCAGAGTTCAGTAGTTGTGACCGAGATCATATCGCCCCGTTCAACCAAAAATATTTACTGTCTGGTCCTTTACAGATAAACTCTCTGCTTTAAGTCGAGTTTATTGAGGTGAACTCAAGATTATTAAAAACTCTCCTTTAGACATTTTATTTTCCCTGATATTGAGAGGAAATAATGTTCTCTCCATATATTTTTTTACATCGTCTCCTCGTGGTTAAATATTAATAAGAAAGCACGCTGGGTGAATTTTCTTAAGGAAGAGAACATTTAACATTCTGTGACTTTTTTAACATACTAAACAGATTTTATAATGTTCTTAGGGCAGAGCAAATATTCCAGGTGAGGGGCTGAAGCAATATAGACTGAGTTGAAAAGTTGCCCTGGTCATGAACCCTTCTGTGAGCTTTGATTTGTAGTTGTATTCTGCTGGTTTTCAGCAAACAATGAAAAATAATACCTTTTAAGAAGGAACAAACATTTTTGCAGGAAAAGAAAAGACACTAGGAAGCAAAGCATCCTTCAGCTTTCTCTGCAAATGCTATTTACCCCACTGCCCATAAGAGACACTCACTGTATTGAAATCCATTTCTACCACTTAGGAGAACCGTATTTTTATTTGATAGTTATTGCTTATGGTTTTTTATAGACTTTACTTTTTAGGGTAAGCATAGGTTCACAGTGAGCAGAAAGTACAGAGATTTACCATATGCGCCTTTCTCCTCTCCCAGCACGTGCACAGGTTCCCCCATTATCAATATCTCCCACCACAGTGGGACATTTGTTACAGCTGATGAACCTGCACTGACACATCCGTATCACCCAGAGTCCATTGCTTACATCAGGGTTCACTCTTGGTGTTGTACATTCTATTGGCTTTGACAAATGTGTAATGACATGTATCCACCAAGGAATCATTTTTGTTTTCACTTATTTTACCTGGTACACAATGCCTAGCCTTTTAGGGCAGTTTAGCTGAGTTTTCACTTTTTTCTTTTAATTTCTTTTCTTTTCTCTTCTCTTCTCTTCCCTTCCCTTCCCTTCCCCTTCCCTTCCCTTCCCTTCCTTTCTCCTTCCCTCCCTCCATCCCTCCCTCCCTTCCTTCCTTCCTTCCTTCCTTCTTCCTTCCTTCTTCCTTCCTCCCTTCCTTCCTTCCCTGTTACTCACTGGATTCAAGTAAGGCTGCTAATACAGACAACTTGCATTTGTTGTGCCCCTGGAAGGTAACAGATGTTTTGTGCGTGTGATGGTTAATTTTATGTGTCAACTTGACTGGGACATAGAATACCCAGATATTTGGTCAAGCATTATTCTGGATGTCTCTGTGAGGGCATTTCTGGATGAAATTAACATTTAAATTAGTAGACTGAATAAAGCAGATTGCCCTCCCCAATTTGGGTGGGCCTCATCCAATCCCTTGAAGGCCTGAATAGAAAAAAAAGGAGGAGAAAGGGAGAATTCATTCTCTCTGACAGTTTTCAAGCTGGGACATTGGTCTTCTCCTGCACTCAGACCAGAACTTACACCACTGTCTTTCCTTGTTCTCCAGCTTGCAGATGGAAGATTGTGGAACTTATCAGCCTCCATAATTATGTGACCTATTCTGTACAATAAATCTCCATATATGTGTGTGTGTGTGTGTGTGTGTATACACACACACACACACACACATATATATATATACATATAGGTATATTTATGTGTACATATACACACACGTGTGTGTGTGTACACATATATCTATCTCCTATTAGTTCTGTTTCTCTGGAGAACCCTCACTAATACAGTGTATATTAGCTCAGTTTGTTAGTCCTTACATTCCTCCAAGGAGGTAGGCATTATTACACGTTTCTTACAGATAAAAAAAACAATTAGAAAGAAAGAAAATTTGAAACTCAGAGAAGTGAAACTTGCTCAATATCCTGCAACAGAGTGCTACTCTGTGGCAGAGTCCAGATGCAAATCCAGCTGTATGATCCCCAAATCTCTTTCTCTTTCACATGTACCAGAATAAAGGTGTATAGGACAGAGCTTTCCAGCTTTGGAGTAAAGGAAGCGAGAACCATTATCCTAAAGAAGAATAAGATCTTAGTACTAGATTCAAGATTTAGTCCCAGAGTAGAAGCTGCAGCCAATCGTCATTGGCAATTATCACCAATAAATGTGGGTACGTGGGATCTGACAACATGTGACCAAGAAGTGAAGCAGAGAGTCTGGCAAAGGAGACAAGGAGATGAAGCTAGTAGTAGCTATTTTTCTATTTTGCACAACTTGAGAGATAAAAAGTCAGGGGCTCAAGACACTGCTGGACAGCAGGAAGTGTCTGCTTCTCAGACATGGAGAACTGAGCCTTCACGTGGTCATTCAGCAGGTGTTACCTGTAGTCTTGCTGTAAGAGAAAGTGGTCTGGCCTGGCCTTGCTGGAGAAGCAAAAGAAGCAACACTGAAAGGGCATTCTCTCTTGATGTCTGAGCAAAAGTCCATGTAGTTGGTCAGTGTATTAGTTTACTATTGATGACATAGCAAATTACCACAAACTTAATGGCTTAAAACAATATTAATTTATTATTAAGTGATCAGTATGTATAACTATATAAATTTCATTTATATACATTGGTTTCATTCAATCAAGGTGTCATTTTCCCCAAAAGCCCTAGGGGAAAGTCCATTTCTTTGCCATTTCCAGATTCAAGAACTGCATTTCTTTCATTCCATGGCTCGTGGTCCATTCCTCCATCTTCAAAGACAACAGTGTAGCATCTTGCATTAGTATCCCATTGCTTTCTTGTTATGCTGCCAAATCTCTTTTGCCTCCTTCTTATACAGACACTTGTGATTACATTTAGGGACCACCCAAATACTGAAATTCAGAATAATCTCCCTATCTCAAGATCTTTAACTTAGTCACATATGTAAAGTCTCTTTTCCCATATAAGGTAGTATTCACAGCTTCCAGGGACTTGGACCTGGACACGTTTGAGGGCCGATATCCATCCAGGTTACCACAGGAGAATATTTGAGCAGCAATATGTTGACTCACTAATTCCTCTACAACCATCACTTTCCTTGAGATCTCCACGTTGTTTTCCATTTGAGTTGGAGGAAGAAGTGTCACACTTTTTATTCTGAGGGAACACTTCATCTATCAGAACCATAGCATGGATTCCTTGATAGTCAGTTAAAGACAACACAGAACAAGTGACTGAGATGGAGAGTGGGGTGAGAAACTCTCAGGAAGGAAAGAAAGTAAACTAGTAGGTGACAAAGTCAATCATGGCCCAACACACAATTTTATTTGGGGATGACTCTGGAAATATGTCTAAAAACCACCACTCTTGCTGCAGACTGCTAGGGCTTGACTTGAGACAACACTGGGGAGAACTCACAGCAATGGACAAGCAATAGACCTGAAGTCACACATTCAAGCCAAAGAGGATAATTGAGAAACCATGTGGGAAGTTACTGAACCACGGGGCTCATGCAAAGCTCATTGATAAAAATGCAGAGAGAGATCAGGAAAGCCAAAGGAAAGGCAGCAGTTTCCACCAGTGAAGATGTTCCTCTAAGTGATTCTGTGAGAGCCATGAGGACAATCCCATGAAAGAATGGAAAGGTGGCCTGGCCTCCAGCCCTGCCAGCAGGCAGTGAATATATTCATTTTCTTAGTGCAGACAATGGATCTAAAATGCAGTGTCGGGGCTGGTGGCTGGGCCATGGTACAGGCTCTGCAGAGGAAGGCAGTGTTCTGAGATGGTACAGCAGATGCTGGTGAGTGGAATTTAGTCTTGTCAGATACACAAGCTACCTAAAACTAGAAGGTAAAGAGAGCACTGAGAGAAATTAGGTGACTACTGTGTCCCCAGAGGCTCATTCTTCTGTGCGTTGAGCAGATAGCCTAAAGTAGCACTCCTCAAACGTCAGTGCACATAAAAATGACTCGGAAAAAAAAAAAAAAAAGGGCTTCCCTGGTGGCGCAGTGGTTGAGAATCTGCCTGCCAATGCAGGGCACACGGGTTCGAGCCCTGGTCTGGGAAGATCCCACATGCCGCGGAGCAACTAGGCCCGTGTGCCACAATTACTGAGCCTGCGCGTCTGGAGCCTGTGCTCCGCAGCAAGAGAGGCCGCGATAGTGAGAGGCCCGCGCACCGCGATGAAGAGTGGCCCCCGCTTGCCACAACTAGAGAAAGCCCTCGCACAGAAACGAAGACCCAACACAGCCAAAAATAAATGAATAAATAAATAAAAATTAAAAAAAAAAAATGACTCGGAGAACTTGGTAAAACCTAGATTCCTGGGTCCAACCCTAGAGTCTCAGATTCACTAGGTCTGGGGTAAGATGACCAGAAAGCTGGTTTTCCCAGGACTGTTGGAGTTTCCAGGATGCATGAATTTTAATTTGAAAACTAGTATAGGCCTGTACAAGCCAGGACAACTGTCACCTTGGACAAAGGCGGAGGGATTTGCATGATTAACAGGCTTCCAGGTGATGTTGTTGCCAGTGGGCACCACTTTGAATAGCAATGTGTAAGTAATGAGGTAGTATACCCACAGTAATCCGAAAAGGAAATAGAGCTGTTTTCTTCTTAATAGAAAATTTCCTCCCTCATTTCATCTAATTTAGAATTTGGGGCGGATCTATTGGAGGAGGTCAAAAAATTCTACCTACTATGGAACATGGGGTTGGGCTCTAGTGAAGCCAATAATTTAAACAAGATAGGCAAGTCACTGTTCAGATCTCATATTGTCCATGTGCCATCTGTGTCCCTGAAATATATATGTTAGGTTTGCTTATATCTTCCAAATGGATTTAGAAAGAACATTTCAGAAAAGAACACTGAACTCGCTTTTCTTTTCTTTTTAAAATTACATTTCTCCCTTTATCTTCACATTATCTTTCTTCTCCCACAAATGAATTCTGAAGTATCATCTGTGTTCAAAGTAAGACTGGAAATGTCTACGGCATTCCATCTGTTGAGATTTCACTGGCATTAGCTAGAGACTATGATTTCCTCTGGTCTCCATACTTTAAGGTGATTCTCACCAGATGGCTTTCAGGAAACACTGAAGCTGGGATTATCAAGGGTTCTGTGACGGGGTGTTATATCTTTTTCAAGAGTGGGTGGCATTCAAGCTGGGGAAAAAAATGGTCCACCTGCTTGTTTTTGCAAATATTGTATTACACTTACTTTGTACAGAGCACTGTCCTTAATGCTTTACAAAATATTTGTTTAATCCCCATAAGAAACCTATCATCCCATTTTACAGACAGAGAAACAGAGAGTTAAGAAGACATCATGCAGATACCGCTAGGTGGTAGTGGGGAAAGGATCTGAACCCAGGCAATCTGGCAGCAGAGTTAGTGTAGGTTTAATAGGTCCATTAGACCCTTTGCAAGATTTCACTATGGCAATCTCACTGCTCAGTTAGGTTGCAGGAAGCTTGTTGAGAGTCTAGAATTAGATCTGTATTTCCATCACAAAACAGCTCATTTCCTGACCTGCTCCAATAGCAGTTTTCACTTTTTGCCTAAAGTGGGAATGCCTTGAATACTTGCCTGTGAATTTAAGTGTAACCCACTACACACATGCTAAGCTTTTGGCAAAGTGGAGACCAGCAGAATAAGAAATGTATAAATATCAATGTAAAATACATTGGCATTGGTTGGGACTCTTTCAAATGCAAGTGATAAAGTCCCACTCAAGTCAGCTTAAGCAAAAGACTAAATTATTGGCCCACCCCTGAGAGAAAAATTGCCAGAGAGAAAGGGAGCTACAGGAATGTATGCCTCAGGGATTCTTCAGTGCTCTTCCATCTCTGCTTGACTTTGCTCCTGACTTTTGTTTCTTCTTTCGGTTGCCAACAGACCCTTCTCCACAAGGTAAGAGATATCACTGCTGCAAGCCTCCTCTTGGAATCCTCGATGGAGAAAGAACTGCAGTCCCAGGGAGGACCCCTGATTGGCTCTGCTTAAGTCATATGACCACCACTGATCCAAATACCATTGCCAGGATGATGGAATATACAGTGTGAGGCATGTTGAAGCCTGCCTCACCTCCTCCCTATATGAGTGTCTAGATTCTAAAACCAGAGAACTTGGAACAAGTTAACATGACAGTCAGCCAAAAAAAAACTGAAACAAGGACCACTACATAACCCTGCAGGACGTAGGCAAGGACAGAGGGCTAGAATTTTAGAGCTTTGTTTCTGCCTTCCTGCCTCCCTAACTAAGATAAGGCTGATTGATCATACTTCTTCACTGGATAGTTTTAGAGGCAGAAAAGAAGTACTAAGGAACAAGCTAAGTAATCTCTCTAGGAAGTGAAGCTGAATAAGGAGGAGAAAATGGTCTTAGAAATGACTTTGTATTTCATTATTTGGGATATGTAATTGCAACTCTATTTCTAATGCTTTTCTGTATTTCACAAATTCAGGTAAATGATGGCAAGGAAAATAAATGGGAGATGTTAGCTCTAAAATGGAAGGGCTAATAAATGGGAGAAGCTCTGCCTGCGAACAAGGTCAAGATGAACCTTGCTAAAGTTCGGGCCCGCGTTGAAGGAAAGAGAACTATAATTGCTAACTTCTCAGTGAGAGGCATATTTGGTTGCAAAATCTGGAAAAAAGGGAAAACGGAAGTGAGGGAAAAAACCTCGTCAAAGGAGGCTGCCAGAATGAATTAGAACAGATCTGGAGACAAATATAAAGAACCCATACCCACTGGTAAGCTCACACTGAGATGTTTTGATCTCCGTTGCTCTTTAAGGAAAAAAAAAAATCCTGTTTGTTAGTTGCTTCAGAACAGAGATTCTTCAGCAGAAAGACTGCTGGAGGTCTGCAGGGTGTGTGCTGCAGGCTTTGGCACGTCTGAGCAGAAATACATGGAAATTGAGAGATCACTTGGAATTAGTGTGGGCACTAAATATGTCCAGTTAAGTTTGTGACACCCTTTCTCTAACTGATCCTAACCTTGGCCTCTCTAACTGATACCTAACCTTGGCCTCTCTAACTGATACCTACCCTTGGCCTCTCTAACTTCAGTGTGCACACTAGTCCCCTGGGGATCTTGTTGAAATGCAGAAGCTGATCCGATGGGTCTGGGGCAGGGCCCTGAGAATCTGCATTTGTAATGAATGTCCAAGGAATGCTGATGTTGCCAGTCTCCTGGCCATGCTTTGAGTACCCAGGCTCTGAATGCTTTCAGAAAGTCAGTGGATTTTGTAACTAATTTTAGGGCCGTCTCCACTTTCTCAAAGGGGTTTGCATCATAATTAAATCATAATTAAATGCTACATCAAAATGATTGAGTCTGGGCATCCTCATTACCCATGCATTTTATTTTCTATGTACTCTCATGCTTTGAACTCTTGAGGATTTGCTGACTCTGGAGGGACTGCCCGTCCCAGGGCTAGCTAATTTCTAAATAGTGGTCCAGAGTGGGCCACCTGTCCTAATCACCCAGCACCAACTAGGAACAGCCCCGATGTCCCAGAGCATGCTGAAATTGTTCAAATTAGCCAATCCTAAGCCTGCTTACTCGACCCCACCTATTCCTTTCCATGGGAACCATAATAAATATTCTTGCCCACATTTTTCCCTCTTTCTCTTCCTCTTGCCAACCCTGGTGCTTCTCCATGTGGTCCCCCCATGGCATGGCATGCCCTCTCCTCTCAGGATCTGTGAGTTTAAAAACTATATTTTCAATGGCTGTAATATCCTAATCTGTTAACCTTGTCCTATGTAAATAATTTTTAAAACCTGCATTGTAAAGTAATGTCAGAATTTTTCAAATACAATCAGGTGATTCCCAGGTCCAGCCAAGGTTGAGAATCACTGCTGAGGCACAGAACAAGCCCAGTCTAATAGGTTGATTTCAAGTTATATTAACACATTTTTCATTAAATAAAATCTACTTTCAAATAAACAAAAGCAAATTGAAAACACATCGTTGAACACATGTGTCTTCCCCTTCATTTAATGGGTTACTGCTAGTTGAGTAGTTTTGGAAATATTTTTTTTCTTGTTTGCTTCTTTGACTGTTTGAGATAGCAAAGGTGATAGTGAGTGGGGAAGAAAATTAAAATCAGTTTCCCAGAGCAAGAACTCTACCAACAGTTTCCTCACTTGATTTTCTAATAAAGAGAAGACAAATTACAATACATTGAAAATACCATTCACTAAAGGAATGGCACAGAAATTTTGGGGTACTAGGTGTCATTTTTTCAACCTTCTTTCCACTCTTTTTCACTCAACACCATTTGTAAAAACTACACTTCTGATTCAGACTGATACAGAATGGGAATAATATGTATTAGGTTTTTATGTATGGAAATTATTAAATGCAAAGTGAGGTTCTGGTTTTAGTAGGAATATGCATTTTAGGCTCACCTTGTGAAAACTGTGTAATAAACTAGCTGAGAAGGGCTAACACTTAAATATAACCTGGGATCTGAGATGGTCCCAGGTAACAATACCCACTAGAAGGTAAATGCCATTGGGGCAGGGATTTTTGTTGTTTTTATTTGCTATAAAATACTCAGCATCTAAAATCACACCTAGCAACTAGCAGTTGATCAATAAATACTCATTAAAAGTGCAATAAATGAATAATAAATAGGATACATCTGTCAAGACAACAACCCATATTACAGAGAAAATATATGGACGAACTGGAAACAGGTGGTGACAGCTAGAACTGACAGTCTAGAGACAGGGACATGCACTGTGTAGTACAGTAGCCAGTAGGTGCATGTGGTAGCTGAGAACTTGAATTGTAATGAATCTGAATTGAGATGTGCTGTAAGTGGAAAATATATACCCAATTTTGAAGACTTAGTACTAAAATAGAATGTAAAACATCTAATACATTTTATTAGGTTGACTTGTTGAAATGATATTTTGGATATATTGGGTTAAATAAAACGTAATCTTAAAATTAATTCCACCTGCTTTTCTTACTTTTTTAAAATGTGACTGCTAGGAAATTTAATATTCCATATGTGTCTTAGGTTCAGGGCTCACATTCTATTTCTATAGTGTAGTGCTGGACTTCTCTTCATTTCAGGCCTCCTGCATAGAGGGCATACATCTCTGAGCAAGTTACAAATTACTTTCATCTCACAATTTTGAAATTACGTAATAATAAATAAGCTTCCTGTGTATTTTCTCTACACATTTATCTATATGTATATTTTCTACACATGCAGAAAATACAGGCATTTGTCTACATATATATTTTCTATCTCCTCCACAATTTTGCAGTTCCCAGAAGGGCAAAGACTTTATTTGTGCATTGCTACTACCCCTAGTACAGAGAACATTGCTTAGCCTCTGGTTGGCATTCAACAAACATTTCTTGAATGAATGAATGAATGAATGAATACATATTCATTCTTATTGTTCACTCATTTACCAAAGAAATCTATTTGGACTTATCAAACCACCACTGAATCATTTTGGAGCGCCAAGAATCCAAGGAGTAGTCTTGTGCTACTGCCCACCCTGCTTTATCCTGAACATATAGCCTTTTTGGTAAATAGAGAAAGAAAAAAGAATCAAAAACTTAAAAACAATCTGCTGATCTCTGCCTTTGTGTTTTCTTCCTAGGTAACCTTGGGGTAAAATTTTTGGTGGCAGATGAAACAATAAGGTACCTTATTTGTTTTTTGAAATGCAATCTCACCATAATTAAAAGCTGGAAACTGTTTCAAATGTCATTTGTAATACAAGAAGGTACACCAATTTGATTATCAGCATTTCTCCAAATTGGACCAATTAGCCCTCTCTATAATTAATGGTATGTTTAACCTTAAAATCAGCAAACTGATAATCAAGTTGGAACATAAAGAAATGTAATAGTCATCTATCAGAAACACATGAGACTTGAAATGCAATGCTTATATGTGGGTAAAATTAAACTAATGGTATAGGAGATTCCAGGTGCCTGCCCTGCTTACCATTTGGACAAATAGCAGAAATTCTTACACAGATTGAGGTCAGACCACGATGGCATTTGATCTTCAGTTAAGAGATCAAGTCTTTTGTGTACAGCATCCCTGAATCTAGAAACTAACTGTAGTCCGAATTAGAGTGTCATTGATAACCAAAGTTTAAAATTTTTTAAATTGGGAGACTTAGCTTTACTTTGAAGAAAATACTTAAAATTTTAGTGGACTCATAAACATTTAAAATATTAGGGACAAATTGCAGAATAAACTTTTGCAGATGGAGTCAAAATATTTAACACATCACAGAGAAAAGACAAGGTCTGCAGCGTGGGATTTCTCAACTGGTTTTGCTTCAGAAAAAAAAAGGGCAAATCAACTGTGGAGCTTTTCTCGGATGGCAGTCAGAATTTCCAATTTCAGCTTCAAAGATATGGATGGACTGAAGAAGATAAGCTCCCAAGCTTCCAAAATAAAATTATGAATCGAGGAAAATGTTGTAATCATACCAAAGCAGAACCAGTGCCTGAAATGTTTAGACAAACAAACAAATGGGAGGTCACTCTAATTTATTTTAGCATCTCGATCCCCACTTTGGGTCCCAATAACACATAAACTCCCTTTTTCATTCCAGACCTCCAGATTAATAGCTTCTCTGTGTCATACGCCTTCAAGGTCCTGCTAGTTGACAGCTAGCTCAGGTTAATCTGTATTAAAATCTTATCTCACTAGTAACAGAAAAAATATTTTAATTGATGCCTTCTAAAGACATGACTTAGCTGTCCTATGCTTGCATAGATGCAGAAGGTTAGAACTATAGGTCTGCCAATCCACAGAGTAAACATAATACATCTCTCTGGAGCATGAACCTTACTTGAATATTGTATTTCCTCAACAAAATGCCTGCTTTGACCCAGACACTGGTTTGGGTACTTGGTATGCCTCTCTCAAACACTGGTCATTATCCCTTCCCATGTCTAGTTGGAGATGGAGAAATAATACTAATAATACTAGACAAGGATATGTGAGGAAACACTTTTAATGTAAAAGTTACTCAATGCAATGTAAAATTTAGATCTACAGAAGGATCTTATTTGGAGTGGGTCTGCTTTACACAAAGATCCCAATCCATACAGCTGCTGGGCATGGGGTGTCTGCAGAGGGCTTTTTTTTTTTTTTTTTTTACACTGTCTCTCTCCTCTGCTTTTGGAAGTGCTTCAGTGAGAATGTTCTAGAAGAACTAAATCTTAGTGCCAAGGAATGACATTGCTGGTAGATATTTCCAGCTGTGTCACTGAGGCTGTGTCAGTTTCTACAATTGCAGCAAGTGGCTTTGATTCACTACCTGGTCAATGCAATAGTTACCCTGCTTCTGTGACTTGGTATTTGGAATCTCGCCTTAGCCCAGAAGAGTCAGGCGTCCAAGAGAAATGGACAAAGGGAAACGCACATAAATAGAGTAAGCAAATGGGTATAATAAGTTAATATTTTAAAGAAAACATAGGAGCACTTGTCCTTTTCTTCCCAGAATTCTGCAATTTTTTTGTCTTTTCCATCCCCCAACTTCCAAGCACTAGATGTGAAGAGGTATAAAATTTGTTCATTTAAAACGTGCTCTTCCTAAGGGCAAGAGGGGCCCAGGACCCACACTCTTACTTATAATGTGGTGAAAAGAAAATAGAGATATAAAGATGGCAGCAGGGAATGGTATCATGAAATGCCATTTTGCTTTAAACTTCAAAAACTCCTCTGACTAGAGCTTCTTTGGTATTCCTTACAACTGTTGTCACTACAATGCCCTCTGATCTGTCTGATTAGAATTGGTCCACACTGTTTCATGAGACATCATGTATACTATTACCCAGATGAAAGTTGAAAACTAAAAGATGAAAGAATTTTGAGCAGAGGTGGATATACCACGAAGCCAATGGAGCTTAAGTTACAGGGCCCTTCATTTATACTAACTCTAGCCAGGCCCTGGGTGAAGCCCCCTCAATGTACTCTCTTGGTCACAGGTCTTTGTATAATTTGCCAAAGTAAAATATGTCAACTGCAATCACTTAAGTCTGCTGAATTTTTCCATTCCAGCTCATGTGTGCTCTCGACACAACTCCATAAAGACTAAGCAGGTGTTTACTTGGATTTCATGTAAATAAATAAAAATGCACCAGGACAATGTCTTAAACACAAGAAAGAATAGTATCACTTTTAAATGAGTAGTTGCAATTACTACATTTTTAGGTTAAAGAGACTTGTCCTTCAGAGATTACTTTGAAAATTTGCAATCCTAAAATAATGGATAACTTCAAGTTAATTGCTGAATTGATTGATTTTTGCACAAGCACTCGGGAAAATATCAAAATGGACAAAATGCAACTCATTTGCCCAAAAGAATTAATCAAAATAATTGGAAGTCTCCATAAAATGAAGTAACAACAACAACAAAAAAACCAGACATCAAATATCATGGCCTTGCCGTAGATTCCACAGTAGATATTATAAACACAGATTATTTGTAATCATTGTGTGTTTCTGTTAGAGCAGAAAACCCTGTGATTTTAACTTTTTCACCAACTTAAGACTATGCATCTGTGATGTTATTCAACAAAATGAAAGTACTCCTGGACAATTATAACCAACCATTGAACAACGTTTTAAAATTTATAAAACATAATCTTTGGAAAAGACCTGCCCCCGTGGTACCTGAAGTTGTCGACTATTTCACTATTTTGTAAACTTTATGTATTTTCTCAATAGGTCTTGTCAGTGGAGTACTTTAAAACCCTTGCCGGGTTTTTATATTTTAAAAAGTCAAATGTAATAAGATGGCTTACTCTTTATGAAGCTGTTGCAAAACTTAAAGGACTCAAAAATATGTTTTGAATACTTGAAAGAAGCTTGAAAAAGCCAAGATGCAAAATTTTATTCAAAAGTTGATAAAGCTTAAATACATTATTTATACTTGAAAAGTTATTTTGGAATCTTTTGATAAAATAAGTGAGAAATTATTTGGATGATTTGGATGCATATGAAGAGTGCCTTCTTTTGTCTTCTTTAAATGTGTTTATTAAAGCTTTGGGGAAAATTGAAATAAAATGAATTAAATGTGAATTGAAAGAGCTAAGATGAGTGATGTAATTAATATGAATTATGTTAATATAATGAAAAAACTGAGCAAAAAATGTTCAGATCATGTCAAAGAAGTAATGAAGATAATGAAAATTTTAAATGGAAGTAATGAGTAGCTCTTAAATTGTTTGATAAGCCAATTAATGAAGACTGCTGATTTGACATGAAATGTTGAAAATGTCAGTGACACTGCAATGAGGACATTGATGAAAACTGTTTCATGTATGTCATCATTTCAAAATACCAGTGAATACACAAGAACATGTGAAATGCCCTGAAATTATATAGCTCATATAAGAAGAACATTTGACAGAACTTTTTGCAAACATGACAAAAATTCGAAACATGTAAATGATGTTACCATAACAAATTGTGAAAATAAAATAAAATGGTCTAAATTACCAGTAATAAAAACAAATTTCAATCAGTCATTCTAAAGACAGAATTATCTTTCTATTCTCTCCATAGAAAATGATATGCCAAGATCACTGTCATATGAAGAAGAATTCAAAAAGTAAAGCAGCCAGATTATGTAGGAAAAAGTATTAAACAGGTGGTTGGGAAGTTAATTAATATTAAGATTATATCTAAAAAAAGATATTACGTTTTATTTGGGGGAGGGATTTGTTATATTTTTGGTAGCTACTAGCTTTTTAAATTTGTAATTTGTTGATTGTATTATTCTAAGTAAGCATTTAATTTTTCTCATAGTTTTGTATTATTTTTCTTAAAAAGAGCTCCTCATATTAACTATGTGTTAAGTTCTACAAAAGCTTGAATCCTATCCGGATTCTGAGAGTTTGGGTAACCTTAGTCCATATTTGGGCATTTCAGACTTATCCATTTTAGCCCCAGACTATAGGGAAATGGTTTTCAGGACATGTCGTTTCCTTCAAAGGTGCTTTATAAAGAAAAAAAGAAATGAGGTTAATTTATAGATCATCCACTCCTTAATTTTCTCCTCCGGTAGACACAATCATGGCTCCTGGTGGCCACTTCTCCGCAATAGGTCAGGAGAGAGCATGTTTTTCTTTAATAAGGAAGGTTGTGATGTTTCCAATTGAATGAAAGCACTCTCTTTAAACTGTACAGTCTGCAGAATCTCCATTTCAATCATGAAACGCTTGACTCTATTCCTTTCTTCTTTCATTGTGCATCAACCACAGGGTCCCTGAGTCCCTTATCTCTAGGGCAAGTGGCTATTACCAGTACAGGGTGCAAAAATAACATGAGCATGAAGCTAAAAAGCAGTTAGAGGACTTTGAAAACCAAATCCTTATTTATTCAGTCATGAATTCATTCGAACAACTAACATATACATGTTGAGGACCTCTTATGTTTTAGGTCTTACCTAGTGGAGATGTGAGAAAACCAAAAATAGCATCAAGTGTTCAAGACTTGGCAATAGGAACCAATGACTGCAGAGGTCTTGGATTTTGAATAACTGGCCTAGAGTGACTGGTGAAAGTAAAACCAAAAGGTCTGCTTTTTTTCTGTTTCTCTCTTCTCATTACCAGCCTACCCCACTCCTCTAGAGACCACTATGGCCAATGACTCAGGATGATAATGTGCTGAATTATATTAAAGTCAACTTGGATAATCTTGGAATTACATTCTCCAATTTCTGCGTTTTTTCCCTCTGCTATATAATATTTTCAGATATTTGTCCCAACTGCTCTCTTCTAGCTGAATAACTGTATCCCCAGGATGACCATGAAATTTTTAGCTATGAACCCTGAGGAAATAATCACACAGATGTAACAGTTTTCCATAGTCCTCTACCTGAACTCAGCCTTTGCTGTTCCACTTTGGTCACTGTACATTTTTGGTTTTATAATCCCCTCTAACTTGTCTCCTAGTCAAAGCTTCAGGAGGAATGGCTGGTGGCTTTTACCTGATACTACAAATTCCCCTTCTGAACTTTCACTTATATAGACTCTGTTCACAAATGTGGGAGATCTAATTCATACAACAAATCCCAACCCCATAACACTAATAATGGCTCTGAATTCCTTCTTGAATTCTAACAGATACAGTGATTATTCCCAAATGTGTTTCCAGGAGAATTAAACCTTAAAGATGAGGATCTGGAATTGATTTTCTCATCTGCTTAGATACAAAGACATTGATTATTTTATTTCCATGGTAAATAGTAAACTGTTAGTCCATGGAATGCAGTGATAAACAATACTTAAGTTATCACCTGTAGTCACCTAGGATCAAGTGCCTTCAGAAGGCAAGACTCTGTATGACCAAGTAACTGCTGACATAGAATATTATAGGGGAACTAAAAAAATAAAGAATGTGGGTTTTGTTGGTTGCTTTTAAATATGCTGGAGAACTAAGAAAAAGAAAATGATGAGTGCAGGGCTTTAATTGCCCAGATTAAGGTGAAATTATAAACCATAAATCTTCTATGACTGCCCTGAAAGAAATCCTTATTTCCTGAAGCTGCAAAGCCAAAATTTTTGAAGATTCCCCCCCCCCAAATATTTTCAAATCCTCACAGCATCTTTTATGTTAAATTTAAGGCACTGATTGGAAGGAAGTGGTACCCTTAAAAATGGAATGGAGACATGTAGGTAGTTTCTGATGCGGTTGAGGATCTTAACCCCCAGTTTGGTTGGTTGACCTTCTTTTGTCAGTGGGAGCAGTCTTTTCTTCCCTCCCACGAGGTAGTTTCCTTGCAGGGAAAATCCGTCCTTATTACCCACCCTCACCATCTGCTTTGCCTAACAGCTCAATTGAGATATAATTCATGTACCTTATAATTCACTCACTTAAATTGTACCTTAGTGACTTTTAGTATATTCACAGCATTGTGTGACCATCACTACAATCAATTTTAGAATATTTTCATGACTACGGAAAGAAACCCTCACCCCACCCGTCAGCTATCATCCTTCCAACTCCTCCATTCCTCTAGACCCCACCTCCAGGCAGCCACCAATCTATTCTCTATAGATTTACCTATTCTGGACATTTCATATAAATGGAACCATAGGATGTGCAATCCTTCTTGAGTGACTTCTTTCCCTTAATGTCTTCGAAGTTCCTTTGTACTGTAGCACATATCAGTACTTAATTTCTTTAAGTCGTTGAATAATATTTCATTGTGTGAATATAGCACATTTTATTTATCCATTCATGAGTTAATAGACATTTGGATTATTTCAAATGTCTATTGGCTATTATGAATAATGCTGCTATTAACATTTGTGCACAAGTGTTTTGTGTGGACATATGTTTCCATTTCTCTTGTTATATGTACCTAGGAGTAAATTTGCTGGATTATAGGGTATCACAAGCCTAGGAAAATTAACATGCTGAAGTTGGTTTATTATAAGGTCTGCTCACTCATCCTCTAACCATGTTCTGCAGGAGATTCCAGAGGACATTATATTTGAGAAATAATTTGGTAGCTTTGAGAAAACTTGGTGAGAGAGCACCAGCCTCTTTGAAGAGCTCTGTAGTAATTATTCTCTGCTAGCCAGGAATGAGAGTGTAAATTGCTGCCCTCAAACTGACTTTTCTAAATTAAATGGGGATAATGTATCTTGGACTAGGGGTAAAGTGTTGACACTGAATTGCCAGGGCCAAGGATGCATGGTTACTATATTGGGCAGCAGAGCAAAATCAGTAATCAGAATGCTTTGACTTAACTAGAATATTAATGTTAGTTCATTAGTCATTGTGTCCATAAGGAAATAGGTGATCAGCTTACTTAAAGTCTTAGTTAATTTGTATAAGGGGAAAAGTTCTAGGTCTGAGAAACAGAAGATTGATTTAAATCACTGCAATAGAGAGTAATAGGCCTTCAAACAATTCCCCATCTTGAGTCAGTTCATAGTTCCAGAGTCCCTTGAATGAAGGAAAAACTGGGTCATCCTAAGGAAGGACCCTGCTATATTACCAAAATATTATTCTATGAATCTTCCTGTTAACATTCCATAAAGAGAACTGCAGACATTTAGCAGGGTGACTATACACAGGGGAAGAGAAAATAACTAGGTTTTTGGTGACTACTGGTCACTGGCTCTGAACCAACTATTTCCTAGAGGTCTAAAATGTCTTTGTGGTCTATCAATCAGAATGGAAATATATGGAAGTGAGGTGATGATGAAGTTTGGGTTTGATTGTAACTGTCAGTAGGCCAAATGGGTTCCAAAACTCAACCCATGGTTATTTTCCAATTCTGTAATGCCTGGTTGGAATAGACATACTCAGCAACTGGCAGAATGCGTACATTGATTTCTTGACCTGTGGAGTAAGGTCTGTTAAGATTAGGAAGGCCAAGTGGAAGCCACTAGAACTGCCTCTACCTACCAAGATAACTAACTAAAAGCACTACTGCACTACTGGAGGGGCTGCCAAGATTAAGGCCACCATCAAGAACTTGAAGGGTTCAGGGATGGTGATTCCTACCACATATTTATTCAACTTTACTATTTGGCCTAGGCATAAGACACGTGGATCTTGCAGAATAAAATGGAGTGCACACTTTATCTGGTGGTGATTCCAATGCAGCTGCTGTTCCAGATGTGGTTTTGTTAATGGAGAAAATGAATACACCCCCTACCACTTGATATGAACCTATCAAGCTAGTGAACGATACCTCTGCTAGTAAAAGACCCTTGGACCAGATTGTTTTCTTCTAGCAGGGCTAGCAGTAATTTTCACAATCCTACCTCAAGGCTGTAGCAACTCTCCAGCCTTCTGGTATAGTCTAGTGTTCAGGCAACTTGATTGATTTCTCTTCTCCTGGACATCACTTTAGTCCATCACATTGGCCATATTGATTGGACTTGACTAACAGGAAGTAGCCATTTAGCTGGACAGCTTTGTATACCTATTTGCCTAGACCTCTCTTTAGTTTCTCAGTAGCTACATTCCTCTAGCTACAACTTCAGCTCTTGTCAGGCTCTTTTAGCCTGTAGGTTTCACTAGGTTCTATTAACAACTCCTATCTTCAGTTCTGGGGGTAATGGTAGTTTCTCACTCCTTCTAGTAAAATGGGATATTTTCCCATTCTTTGATGATTTCCCTTAACCCTGCTCACACATTATAAAGTCATTACCTAAGTTAAATTCTTTAAAAAAAAATTGGGGTACCAATTTATCATTCAGTATTCTAGGCTTTACCTTCACCATCTCCCAACTCCTAAGGAAAAGTTGCTACTTTCCCCCCTGAGTTAGTATGTCCATTTAACTTTACTTTCTCTTTTATGTCCCTATAACTTTATAAATAAAGATCTTTAATTAAAGAACAAATTTGGCTTTAATTAGAGGCTCTGTTTTCTATATTATTTTTATTCCTATAATGCTTTACATTTGCAAAATCTTCCCTTCTATTATGATTCTTCTGGTTACACAGGTAGCAGAAGATCTAACTTAAACTGCCTTCAATAAGGCAAAACACCCTACCAGTACAGACACCTGAGGTACTGGTACATAGGTCTAGTATATCCATAGTTATACTAGATTCAGATTAGTCTTGACTCCTGGGTCAAGTTTTGCAAAAATTCTGGTATCAGAGCACATGTTTCAGTTACCAGATTGAATTGAAAGTTTCTGAACACAACGCAAAGTACTTTCTTAACTAGTGTTTTTGTTTTATTAATATATTTTATATTAAAGATGCACAGAGCTGGACTTTAGTCACAGATTTAACCAAAATCTGCTCTTCATCTTCAGTTTCAGTCTCAGCCTTCAGAAGTTTGAAGCTCTGGATACCTTTTCCAATGCCATTTCTGGCCTGCCTGAACTGACCTTTGCATGATTAATGATCCATGATAGCACATGCAATCACCAAATCTTTATCAGAAAAAAAGCACAAGTAATGTTGATAAAAAAAGAATCAGTTGATCTAAGAAAGAAATGGAAAATTTTATTTGAGCCAAATTTGAGAATTATAATCTGGGAAGAGCATCTCATAAAGCTCTGAGAACTGTTCTGCCCGTTAGAAGTCAAGGCACACTTAATATAAGTTTTTTTGAGACAGAGGGCTGTACATCAAATGACATATTATTGACAGTTTATGTAATTCAGATCTAAGTGTCATCATGGTGGGTCATGTGACCCCTAGGAGATCAAGAAGGAATGTTAGCTTTTAAGGAGTCGTTTTGCTGATGCTAGAAGAATGTTGCTCTTTACTGTTGAACAGGTATTCCTGCAGATGGAGAAAGTCTGGTCGATGCATAATGCAGATACACAATGCACAGTGCGGGAGAGAGGGAAGGCCAAAGCGCAGAGAAGAATTTTTTATGTTTAAATTTTTCTTGCTTTCACATAAAATATAAATTTTATTTCACATTAACGTGAGCAAAGCATTTTATTTAGATTTACTAGTAATATTTGACAATTCTCATATAAAGCTTAGTAGCATTCTAGATAGCCTGGACTGAATATCTCATTATTTGCTTTTTATATTGAAAAATATAAAAAACTCCCAGTCATAACATATAATGATGATTTATCATTACATGCGGGAAATTAATGATTTTTGTGAATTCAGCTGTTTAAATGAATAATATCAAATTAAGAACATTCAAGTAGTGAAATATGGAAATAAAATAATAATTACAAAGTAAGAGAAAATATATTAGCTAAATAACTTTAAGAATAATACATTAGCTGAATTATTTTAAGAATAATATATTGTTTAACAAATGTATATAAAAGTTAAATAATACGAGACAGACTAATAGATTAGATATAAATTTATATTCTAGTCTTTTAAACTTGCTTATTACAATACTATTCATAATGTTAAGCAAAATCAACTTTAAAGATTCCTTTTATTTTAAATGTATTAAATTTATTTCACGTTAGTTAGATCATGAATCTTAAAAGTCCTACAGGAAATTTTTCACACCCTATGAAGATATATTAGAAGCAGAATATCAACTTTGCTATCTAAAAGTTTTACAAGATGAAAAAAACTCCAAAATGGTAACTAAGCATCATTTATGATAAATCATCTTTTATGTAAATGTCACTAAAGAGATAAAGAATTTGAGGAAAAGAAGAAAGTAGAAGAAAAGTAATTGAGTTATCAAAATACATTTTTTTAACATCTTTATTGGAGTATAATTGCTTTACAATGGTGTGTTAATTTCTGCTTTATAACAAAGTGAATCAGTTATACATATACATATGTTCCCATATCTCTTCCCTCTTGCATCTCCATCCCTCCCACCCTCCCTATCCCACCCCTCTAGGTGGTCACAAAGCACCAAGCTGATCTCCCTGTGCTATGCAGTTGCTTCCCACTAGCTATCTATTTTACGTTTGGTAGTGTATATATGCCCATGCCACTCTCTCACTTTCAAAATATATTTTGTTCTCACTGATCCAATTTTTGGGTTTTACTGGTTTCTACAAGAATAGTTTAGAAAGAAATCTCCTTATAGTTTAGAGTTTATGGAGGCCAAATATTAAACAAAAACTTGCTAAAATTATTGCTATCAACTGCCAAAAATTCAGTAATTGAAAAATGAAAACTATTTTTTTATGTTTCTAAGCTAATAATTATAGGTATAATGTTCTTTCTAAAAAAGCATGTTACTGTGCTAAGATAGCATTCAAAATGTTTGAGCATTTCAGATTAGCTCTTTGTCTCTGGCTATTGAGTTTGACTGTCCAAGTAGCAAGTGGTGACTTAAATAAGCACAGTTATCTCCAATAATAAATGCTGAACCTTGTAGGTCAAGTCCATTGTGTCAACTTCCCTTCTGGGGACACTGTGATTTCCTCCTGAGTCATAAATATGTTCACTGTTGGAAGTGCTGCTTTCCCTGAATAGAGTCTGACTCCACATATGCCTGTGTCTATGAATTCCACAGCAGGAGATTTTTATTGTCCTCTTTGGCTCTTGCTGAGGAAATGATCTCTTCTCCCTTCAGTCCAGCATCAAGACTTGCTGCCATTACAGAAAAGCCTTTTTCTCTTTTGGTTATTTTCCATCTGTCACTATTAAAATCTCCCTGGCTACATTTCCCAGTGTTTGCAAGAAAAATAAAGGGCTCACCAAAACTTTGACTTTAATCTTTATATACATAATAAATATGTTTGCATGTTTACATTTACTTTCATTCATTCCATAAACATAAATTTGCGGTTACCTATTTTATCCCACTTTCCCATTTGCTGTGAGACAGTTTTGCTTTTCCCCTTATTACAGATAAGAAACTGAGAGTCAAAAAATATCACTAAGCTACTTATCCCAGAGCACAGACTAGAATCCAAATGTGGGTCTTGGTTTTTTTATCCAGTTCAATGATCTCTGCCTTTCAGTTGGGTGTTTAGTCCATTTGTGTTTAATGTAATTATTGATATGGTTGGTTGAAGTCTACCAAATTGCTATTTTTCTATTTATCCCATTGGTTCTTCATTCCTTGGGCTTTTGTTCATACATATTTTTAAGAAAATGATTGTTCTAGGGATTTCACTACACATATTCCCTTTATCCTAGTCTACCTTAAATTAGTACTATACCACTTCACATATAATGTTAAAACCTTAGAACTGTGTAATATCATCCTCCCATTCTTTGTGATTTTGTTCACATATTTTGCTTCTACTAATAATACGGTCCCATGAAATATCATAATTAAAAAATAATATTATTATGCTTATGGATTACTTGGATCAGGAATTCAGAGATTAATATCTGAGGGTGTATGATATCTGAGGCCATTAGTCAAGAAGAATCGAAGGCTGGGGGTAACTTGATGACTGAGGACTGGAACCATCTGAAGGTTTATTCCCTCATATGTCTGGTGCCTGTGATAGGATGACTCCAAGGGTAGGTCTCCTGATTGTAGCATCTTCAAGTAGACTCTCCAAGTGGTTTGGCTTCTTCAGAGAACAGCAGACATAGGGTAGTCAGGTTGCCTACAAGGCAACTCAGACTCCAAGCTTGACTGTTCCAGTGAACAAGGCAGAAGTGTATCCTCTTTTATGACAGCCTCAAAAGTAATACAGCATCATCTCCCCCATACTCTTTTGGGTGAAGCAGTACAAGTTAGTTCAGATTCCAGGGGAGGGAATATAAACCCCTCTTTTGATGGGAGGAATAACAAAAAATTTTGACATCCTAAGGGAGATGCTATTTTTTTAATCACATCTTTGAGAAATTAATGAAAGCTATGCATATTTCCTTCAGTAAAGTGCTCATATAGACAAAACTTTGCATATATTTAGAGAGTTCATTCCTGCCCTTCTCTCTGCATTCAGGAAACCACCTTAGAGTGTCATGATCCACTTACACGTATCCTATCAAGAGGGACTCTATGTCCCCTTCCCTGAATCTAGGTTGCTTAGTGATTTCTTCAATCAATGCTAAAAGTGAGGGGACATATCATTTTAATTATAAATGTATTTAAACTAGAAAACAGAAACAGTTTACCCCTTTCTCCCATCACCCCCCCCCCCAGCTCTGACAACTACCAATCAGATCTCTGTATCTATGAGCTTGGTTTTATTTGTTTGTTTGTTTGTTTGTTTATTTATTTATATGCAGTGGACCCATGAACAACATGAGGTTGAACTGCTATACTGGTCCACTTATACACAGATTTTTTTTCAATAAATATACAGTCAGGCCTCCATATTTGCACGTTTTGCATTTTCTGATTCAACCAACTGTGGATTGAAATTTTCATCTGAGGTTGGTTGAATTCCTGAATGCAGAACTCATGGATACAAAGTGCCTACTGTGGAACTTGAACATCCATGGATTTAGGTATACCCAGGGGATCCTGGAAGCAATCCCCCATAGATAATGAGGGACAACAGTATATAGATAATATTCCACATATAAGAGAGATCATATGATATTTGTCTTCTCTATCTGACTTATTTCCCTAGGAATAATTCCCTGAATATTTACCCATGCTTTTATAAATGGCAAGATCTCATTTATATCATGGCTATTGTAAACAATGCTGCAATGAACATGGGGATGTATATATCTTTTCAAGTTATTGTTTTTGTTATTTGTATAAATATCTAGAAGTGAAACTACTGGATCATATGTAGCTCTGTTTTTAACTTTTTGAGGAACCTTCATACTACTTTCCATAGTGGTTGCACTAATTTACATTCCTACCAACAGTGTACAAATGTTCTCTTTTCTTCTCACCAACACTTGTTATTTCTAGTCTTTTGATTATAGTCATTCTAACAAGTATGAGGTGATATGTCACTGTGTTTTTATTTGTATTTCCCTTATGATTCATAATGTAGATCATCTTTTCACGTAACTGTTGGGCATCTCTCTGTCTTCTTTTGAAAAATGTTTTTTCAGATCTTCTGCCCATGTTTTAATGATACTGTTTTCTAATTGTTTGTTTGCTTGCTTTAGAGTAGTATGAGTTCTTTATATAGTTTGCATATTAGTACTTACCAGATACAGATTGGCAAATATTTTCCCCCATTCAGTAGGTTGTCTTTTCATTTTGTTGATGGTTTCCTTTACAATGCAGAAGCATTTTAGTCTGATGCAGCCCCACTTGTTTATTTTTGTTTTTGTTGCTTTTGCTTTTGATATCAGATTCAAAAAATCATCACCAAAACCTATGTCAGTGAGCTTACGGCTTAAGTTTTCATCTAGATTTTTATAGTTTCAAGTCATACATTCAAGTCTTTAACCCATTTTGAGTTAATTTTTGTGTGTAGTGTAACATAGTGGTTATATATTATTATTATCTTGATAATGAACACTCTTCCAGAATTCAGTTAAATGAGAGAAAAAAAGCAAATAAAGTAGCAACATTTACTGAAATTTTATGGATTATTAAGGTTTAGGTAAAAAAAAACCCTGAAGATATGAAGAGGAGACAGGAGGCTTGAATTTTACACAAAGGTGGATGTCTTGACCCATTCCTTTAGAAGACGAAATTTGACCTGAAGCTCCTGTCCATAGAAATATGCATATTTGCCATGATTCAAAATCAGATCAATTATTAATTATACTCACCACTTTGTTTGAAATCATCAAGAACAGAGCTAAGTATGTGGAAGCAAGGATGTAATATTAGAGATAGTGCTTTCAAGATCAATCATAATTGAGAAATTGTCAATATAGTAAAATAATATCAAACAGTTATGTAATGTCTTATTAATAATAGTGAACCCAATAATACTTAACTTTTATACAATGAAGTATAAAAGAAGTTGACTGTAGGTGAAATCTTTTAGAATCGTAATGTCCAGGCTGGAGTTTATCAGGTTATGTGTTGATAAAAAACAAAAATACCAAAGGATGCAATAACAATGTCATGATCAAGAACCTAGACTCCGGGTTCAAATTAGACTGTCTGGGTTCAATTCAGGTTTTATTTTTTAATAACTCTATGATCTTGGGTGTTTTACTTTACCTACCTATGTTTCAGTTTCCTCATGTGTAGAGATTATAATATCAACCTCACAGAGTTATCGTGAAGATTAACTAAGTTAATGTAATATGTACAAAGCGTTTGAAATAGTGCTTGGAACATTGTAAGTATGACATGTTAATAATAATATAATAATAATAATGTATTATTATTGTTATTATTTGATGTACCTAAGCCCTGGAAATGATAAAATACATTACAAATAAGTTCTATTGCTTTTATTTTTGGTAAATCCAAATTTGCTTTCTCCATGTAAAATAGAACTTTTGTGTTTATTCTAGTCAGGTGCCTGAAACAAACAAAATATTTGATTAACTGTAAAGATGCTTTTAGTAAGAACTGTACAAATATTGTGAGTTCTCCACCTAGGTATCAAGCTTCCAGATTTAGTTGCACCCCAAGACCAGTCAATAAGAACATTTCACAGACCATATTTTATGATCAATTAAAGAAACTAATTAGTGTAACCGTTCTTTGCTTTGAATTATTTATATCTTCCTAAATAGCTACATGAGGTCTATGTAATTTTGAGTATTTTTAATTAACATATTGCTCTCAGACATGGTAAGGAACTAAAGGGACAAGGAAAGCTTTATCCTTCAGTGGTTCTGCACAGATTACTGCAAGATGCCTAGTGTCAAAGGCACTAGAAGCTTTTCTCTAAGGACAAAGGATTGTGTGGCTGGAGCAAAAGCTGATTGATCTCATCTTTCCTGAAAAGAGTTCTCTCTCCTCTGTTCTGATGAAGGGAGAGAAGGATTATTTGCAACTTCATAATATTTGGCCCAAAACCCATACTCTTCTGAAACAAATTCAAGGTACCTCCTTGTCTTCCATGTGGCTCTTTATAGAAGTTGATAACCAATTTTTCCTAAGTTATCAAAATCCAACCCTGTCTTGATACTCATGAATTATCCATATATACCATCCCCACCTTTATTTCCACCCCCATGTCCTCTAGGTCAGATCTTAGAGATAGGAAAGGAAACTCTGGCAAAATTAATAATTATTGGCATTATTTTTCTTTAAAACACACTATGAGAATCCAACTCCTGGTGACCTAGTCAATAAACAGCTGTACTTGTTTAAATTAAGACATATATTCTCTCTTTATATTATTATATTATAGGGAAAATACATGAAATATTGGGGCACTGTTGCCCTTGATACAGATAATTTACAACAGAAAATTAGAGTGTTAATTTATGGTCCTTCACTTAGGATGTTAAGAAGCAAAGCATCTTTACCAGTCATGAGCCTTCTGCATTTCAGGTTTAACAGATGGATTTGGTATCAATAAAAGAGAGTCTGCATCCGTTTGGAGCAAGGCAAAGACAGTACATACACTGAAGCAGGGCCACAGAAATTACATCTCTCATATTTGGAAGGAAAAATAAAACAACAAAATAAGCAATGTAAACCAAAAAACTTTCTGAAATGGAAGTTGAACATGCACACAGTTGATTCAGTGGCCCTTCACCCACATTTCTTTGTTTGCCTGATTAGCATAAATAACATCAATATATGTTAGATATTTTCCAGAGAATTTTGTCTCCATCTGTGCAGAAGGGATGAACGAGAAATTGCAAAGGCATCTGTGGGAGACAGGGTTCTAGTATTTCTTGTTTTCTTGCCCTTGGTAGGTAACAGGGTGTGTTTTCATTCTGAAATTGCCAGTAGCTTGGAGGGAGACTAGGTGATGCAGAGAAGAAAGTGGTCCTCATGATAAACGCAGCTACACATCATGTATGCTGCCAGTTAGAGAAAGAGTTAAAATTTCAGCAGACTAATATTTTTCTTTCCTTCTATCCCCCTTGATAATGCTTCAAGGTTTCCCTTATCTGAGTGTCATAAAGTCGTACAAACCTAGAGTGTTACAAATCTCCCCACCCCTGCTGACCACAAATTCTTAGAAAAGATCTTAGGCTATATTCCTGTATAAAAGGAAGACTATAACTTTGATGTGTCAAGGAATTGAAGAATTTGAAGCCTTCTGCTTTCAAGTTGTACTTCTCTTCTTTCCGAAGTCAGTTCTTAGTAAACCATCAAGTCATCTTAAAAATCTGGGTCCATATTTTCCAACATAGCTCAAAATATTTATAAAAATAGTTGACGTTCTCAAACAGTTTAAGACAGAAAAAATGTACTCTGAATACCTAATTTTTTTATGTTTTATCTTTTAGTTGCATAGATAGGTTTTCAGTTAATTCTATCTTTTTGTGAGCTAAGTATTAATAATGGTTTATATGCCCTTAAATATTTCTTATTACTTAATTTTAATGCCATTTTTGAGCAAGTTATTTTCTTCCAAAGTAAACTGAGTTCCCAATAAGGACATCAGCATCAGTAGAGAGTTTACACTGGCTTCTTTTTCTGTCAACTCTCCCACTGAAGGGGAAGTCTTATTTGATAATACATTCTAGAAAGAAAGAAGTTCTCAGTGCTCATATTTCAACATTTGGGGTTTGCTGAATTGTCACTCCTACCTTTCTCCATACTTTCCTTTTGAGTATTAAGAACTAAAATTATAATTAATTATGAGCTTATTGCAAGCCGTAGAGAATCCTGGTGATTCCTGATATTTACCAACAGCTACAGTGTGGGCCATGGGAAGAGATTTTCAAAGGAGTACTTTGATCAACAGACACAACAACAGAGATGGAGGGGTTGTGTCTACAACATATGGTCAGGAGTCAACTTCTTTATAGGTGGTCCTGAACACCTGGGTTCCTTTTTGACAATTGTTATGAGAAACAAAGTTCAATTCAAGAGGTCCCCATTACTCTGGTTTAGAGCATTCTAAAGTGGAGGCCTAGAGGCACATGAAAAGATGCTCAACATCACTAATTATTGGAGCTATGCAAATCAAAACTACAATGAGGTATCACCTCACACCGGTCAGAATGGCCATCATCAAAAAATCTACAGATAATAAATGCTGGAGAGGGAGTGGACAAAAAGGAACCCTCCTACACTGTTGGTGGGAATATAAATTGATACAGCCACTATGGAGAACAGTATGGAGGTTCCTTAAAAAACTAAAAATAGAGCTACCATATGATCCAGTAATCCCTCTCCCGGGCATATATCTGGAGAACACTATAATTCAAAAAGATACACGCACCCCAATGTTCATTGCAGCACTATTTACAATAACCAGGTCATGGAAGCAACCTAAATGTTCATCGACAGAGGAATGGATAAAGAAGATGTGGTACATATATGCAGTGGAATATTACTCATCCATAAAAAAGAATGAAATAATGCCATTTGTGGCAACTTGGATGGACCTAGAGATTGTCATACTGAGTTAAGTAAGTCAGACAGAGAAAGACAAATATCATATGATATCGCTTATATATGGAATCTAAGAAAATGGTAAAAATAAACTTATTTACAAAACAGAAATAGAGTAATAGATGTAAAAAACAAACTTACGGCTACTGGGGAGGTGGATGGGGGGAGAGGTTTAAATTGGGAGATTGGGATTGACATATACACTACTATATATAAAATAGACCACCAATAAGGACCTACTGTATAGCACAGGGAACTCTACTCAATACTCTGTAATGACCTATACAGTAAAAGAATCTAAAAAAGAGTGGATATATGTATATGTATAATTGATTCACTTTCCTGTACAGCCAAAACTAACACAACATTGTAAATCAACTATACTCCAATAAAAATTAATTTAAAAAAATAAAATAAAATAAAGTGGAGGCCTCCCATGTCTGCTCCAGGAGCTCTGCTGGCGAAGGGACTCTTCTGGTGAAAAATCTGCCAATTTATAGAAAATACAGGATTCTAGCAGAGTGGGAACACGGCAAAAGAGGGGTCAGAGAAGTTATGCTTACTGTTAGAGAAGAAAGCTAGAAGGCGTAAAACACATCCTCTACTACCTTGATGTAAAATTACAGTACATATGTTGAATACAAGTCACAAAATGTCCCGAGTACAAAATGGCTTGATGATGTTGGTTGAACTAATTCATAGATGCCCGGTCTCTTTAACTGATTTCTGGGTTTGACAATCTATTTTCCAGAAGATTGAGTCCACGAAATACAATAGTGGTTGATAGCTCAGAGCTCGATCCTGAGCTAGACATTTTTGGTGAGTGAACCTTGGGCAAGTACCTCACCTCTCTTGACCCTCTGTTCCTCCTTCATAGGACTGCTACCTGTGAATACATCAATATATGTGAGTACCTTAGAAGAGTGTCTGGCATACAGCAGATGTTTAAAAACAATGTTATTGTATTAAACTACATAAATCTCATTGTGCTTAGCACTTCTGCAACTCTTCCTGATGATTTTTCTCCATGTTTCTTATTAGCCATTTTTCCAGTCTCTTCTCTCCATAGCGAATAAGCTGAATCCCTAAATCTTTCTATAGTTTCTAACAATTCTAACTGCAGAGCAACTGCAGGCTTCTGTAAATGTTTCCTCTTCAGTCTTCCACCACATCCTCCTCTTTTTCTAATCCTGTATTTTCTACAAGTTGGCAGATTTTTCACCAGAAGATTCCCTTCACCAGCAGAGCTCCTGGAGCAGAAATGGGAGTCCAATACCTTGGAATGCTCTAAACTAGAGTAATGGGGATCTCCATTAGTTTTCAGCCTGTACTACTTTAGGTGGCCATTTTTACTTCAAGGTTTTGAAAATCTTGTGTCTGCATATCAATTTTACATTTGAGGAGCATTTATAAATCACACACCAGAAGAATTTAGTAAATAAGAATACCCCATGAATGTTACAATTTGGAATTTTAATTCTAATTACATCATCTTATTTTTAGATTTCTCTCCCAAATTATTCATTCTACGGAAGGAAAGGAGAACTCATTTTCAAAGTTTAGACTCCATTTAGAAATTGTGGATTTAGCTTTTTGGATCAAGGCTGAACTAATTGATTTGTGTGAACATTTGCCTTTCGTAAATTTCACTTTCAATTAATTTTAAAAGATTTTATTTCAAGAAATTTCTAGACATCAAAGAACTTAAAAAAATGATCATTAAAGCCCTTCAAAACCTTATGCACTTACTGTAAATGGAAGTCTGCATGATAGCTTTAAAGAAAAAATACTTAATGAAGTGCATTTTGGATTTTATATTGAACCGCTAAGGTCAATAGAGTTTGATCCCTGACAGATGCACTTGTGGCAGGATTTGCCAACTCTGATTTAAAATCATCTCATCCTCAAAGAAGTAATCAGAGTTTAATCTTTTCTGTTTCTAGCTCCTCATATCAGAACTGATTTGCGTCCACTGGGAGGACACGTTGACCTTCTAGCTGTAATCCAGTTGCATGGAGCTGCTCTAAAGGAGGGGAAAGCATTTTCCCTTCTCATGATTTCTTGTGTAATAAATACAGTCCTTATAATTTGTTGAATCTTATGTTTGATCTATGAAAGAAACTGTTTGGCTATTGATTACTTTGTAGAATATTCTGTATCAATCAAACTCACAAACCATTTTGCTTCCAGTACTTAAATGTGAGAGATAAATTGTATTTTTCCTTATAATCCCTATTTTGCTTATTAAGGTATAGTTGGGACAGAAGAAGAAGAGGAGGAGGATGATGATGAATTGGAGGTGAATGAGGATAAGGATGAGGAAAAAAAAAAAGACTTTCTCCAGTATACACTATACACTAAATGTTCCTTTTTCTTCCCCACTCTCATATTTTCCTATTTTCTTTATTGTACATTTCTTTCAACTGTTTCACACGACAGACCTGTGGGACATTTTAAAATGAGTATAAATAAATAAATAAACATAAATAAGCAATTTAAAAATAGTTTCCATAGATTTGTCAAAGCACAAGTTCTGCAAATGTCTTATAAATATGTCCCTTATTTTCAGAAAACACCAGATGAGAAACATAGATTTAAAACTCTCTGGAGAATTTGTTTATTTCTGTACCCTGTAGGTGATAGGTTCCGCTTTTTAAAAAATATAACAGAATTTAGAATTATTGGTTATTTTTTATTGCACAGTTTTTTATCTCTTTAGTGAAGCTACTTCATGTTTCACTTTATCTGAAAATTTGAAAAAGATCACAGACTATTCATGAATGTCATAAAGATACTGTTGAAATCAGTGCTAAATTGAGACAGTACAATAATATTCCTACAGAATATTGCTTTGAAGCCCAGTATTAATACATACATATATATATGCACACATATATACAATATAGTTATATATATGTGTGTGTATGTGTGTGTGTGTATATATATATATATATATATATATATATATATATATATATATATTCCTCAGTTGCAGGTGAGCATGACAGAAGATTCAGTGTCAGAATATAGTATTATCTGATCTATTTCACCCATATCCACATGTGTGCACATATGTGTATGTGTGTGAAGAGGACAGTTATTGTTTTGACCTTTGTTGGTTCATATGAAATTTTTCTTTTGCTATTTTGTTTTTGTTTTTATTGTAGCAAAGGTTTACTATTAGTCACAGAATTTATTGTTCAAGCAAATCAAAATACTAAATATGTATCAGGATATGTCTGCCTGGAAAATATTATAATGTGTGCTCATTTGATTGTAATCCTTGAGAATAAGGACCTTACCTTATTCACCATTACCTTATTCACCACTCTTTCTAGTAATCGGCATAGGGCCTGATACATAGAAATGCATTTGTTAAATGTGTGGATGAATGGATTCAGTAGTGATATAAGTAAGAGTTTGCATACACACTGTGACCTATGGCTGAATGAAGTTCATCCTATATTTTTCAAAATTTTGAGCCAACTTCTAAAAATCAAAAAAATTAACAAAAAAATTCAAAGTTCCAATTTATTTATTAAACTTTATTTATTTATCTATTTATTTATTTATTTGTTAACAAAAAGATCTGGGAACACGAGCCCTGTATCTTTATAGAGGACCAGTTGGGTGGAGCTGAGAAAGGACTGCTTCCTTGAATGGGGTGGCACATTCTGCAAGTCACAACAGCTCCTTCCACTGTTACAATGTACACATACTGCACTCACACTGGGCTGATTCACTAACTTATCACACTGACCATCAGAGATATTGGATTTGTAACTCCTTGTATAAATGCACTAAAATATACCCATCTGACAACACAGTAGTAAAGGAACATAGACTAACATATTTGATAATACAGATTAGATTTCAGACATTATAGATGAAAGAATAGACTTAGAAAGACTGATAGTTAAGTGTGACTCAAGCTGACCCTTTTCACTGGGTAAGGTTGGAACAGAATTAGCTCAGCAAGCATTTCCAGGCATGGGAAATGACAGTAATAAAGGCATAGAATTCGGACAAAGCTATTCAATAAACACTAGACTGGGGAAGCATAGTCATTCACTTAGAAAGGTCACGGAAGAAAAGGAAGAATACTTGCCTTCAGTCAGATTGAGAAAGTCCATAATTGTCCATTTTAGGAAATGAGAATTCAACACTTCAAGTATTGGATGAACATTTAGGAATAGGAGAAGGTACAAAAACAGAAATGTTTTTAAAATAAGTTGATGGTTAAAAAATTCAGATATAGGTACAAATTACTGTTGTGGCAGTTTGGCAATAGAACAGAAGAGGAACATGATGGATACTCAAAAATTATGTTAAACAATTAAGCCATAATTTTGTTCTCATTTTTAATAATTAACATGGTAGACAACTATGCTTCTTCTTATAAGTAGAGAAATAGTCTCGAAGTCCTAATAATGTGTTCTGAAAACAGTACTATAAGTTTTCTATATAAATAACAACTAAAAAAGGTAAAAATAAACTAAGGGATTTTTTCCTAAATACATATAATCAGCATTTAGTATTATTAAAATCTCATGTGTTAGCTCTAATTTATGGATTTATTCTGTACTTTGGGGAGCATGGGAGTAGTCTAAAGCATTAATGTGAGTTATTTAATGTCTATGTAGGATAAAATGGTTGCTGCATTTGTCTCTTTCTACCTGTTTGATTTTCTACTTGAAAAAAAAAAAATGAAGATGCTCATTTTGATGGTACTCTTGTTTAAGTGCTAGGTATGGATGAATATTATGTTCCATTGCTCACATTTATTATTATGCTGGATGAAAAGAGTATGTAGTCAGATAGTATTAACTGTAGTTTACCTTGAAGATATTACTAATAAGTAGGTCCACTCTTCTTCCAGGGAATGTATCAATCTTAGGTAATGGTAAAGTTGTGTTTTAGTAAAACTTGTGGGGAAAAACACTTAGAAGTGCATTAGTATCTCAATCATATCTCTATGGCAAACTACTCAGTGTACATTTCATTTAATGTTGCCTTATAGTGGTCAATGGTTTGTACCTTTATTTTTATTATTGAGGTATAATTGACATATAAAATTATATTAGTTTCAGGTGAGCAACATAATGATTCATTATTTGTATACACTGTGAAATGGTCAACACAATAAGTTGAGTTACCATCTGTCACCATACATAGTTACAAAAATTCTTTTTCTCTTGTTTTTTTTCTTTTTTCTTGAGATGAGAACTTTGTATGGAACCACAAAATATCAAAAGCAATCTTAGGAAAGAAGAACAAACCTGGGAGCATCATGGTGCCTGATTTCAAACTATATCACAAACCTATAGTAATCAAGTCAGTATGGTATTGGCATAAAAACAAACACATAGGTCAATGGAACAGAATAGAGAACCCAGAAATAAGCCAGTATGTATATGGTCAATTAATTTTCAACCAAGGAGCCAAGAATATACAATGGGGAAAGGACAGTCTTTTAAATAAATGGTTTTGGAAAAACTGGACAGACACATGCAAAAGAATGAAACTAGACCTAGACTACTGTCTTACACCATATGCAAAAACTAACTCAAAATGAGACCAGAAACCACAAAACTCCTAGAAAGGAACACAGGCAGTCCTTGACATTGGTCTTGGTGATGATTTTTTTTTTTTTTAATCTAACTGAAAGCAAAGGCAACAAAAGCAAAAATAAACAAATGGGACTACATTGAACTAAAAAGCTTCTGCACGGCAAAGATTTGTATCTTTCCCCTGAGACTTGAACAGTCTCTTGTGCTCAAGTAGAGTCTATAAGCTTCAGCACTCACATCCTTGAATCCTGACGTTAATATCATGCAGTATTACTACCATTATCATATCTTCTTCCTCCCCTCTTTCCAGACCTTCCCCAGTTTAATCTTTTAATCTTTTTTTTAATTTGTTTCCATCTGCAATTTCCTGTAAATCCAAAATAAGCCTAAGTAGAGAACTTTATTCAGAAGATACTTAGGAAATTACTTTGGATAAAGATGCTTAAAGGAATAGATTGAAACAAATTATGTTATTTAAGAAAATTACCCCGTACTGCTTATTTTAAAGTATTTTATCTTTAAGAGAAAATAAGTGATTATAAATCAATATCTAATTTTAATAGGAAATATTAAAACCAGAAATCTTTATCAAGTTAAAATAATTAAAATCAATGTAGTTCAGACCCATGCATTACATAATCTGTTAATCTACTATGAAGTAGCCATTTTATAATTTATGGCCTTTATACTATCCAGAGGAGTTGACTTACATAAAAAAAGTTAAGAAAACTTGAAATATGCACTTTTATTAAGTTACTAGAGGAAAGAGGATTTGGGCTTCCAGTACCAGAATTTATTTTAGAAGGTATGTGCCACTTGGAGATTTATCATGTAAAGGTGTTTAACAAAGATTTCACATCAACTACTCTGACAAAATAATAGAAGTCTATTAAAAGAGTTATATATTAATCATCTAAGTTTAAAATCCAATTCTTATCTAGACCAATAAACTGCTGTGTTGTAAAGCAGACAATTCTTCAACACTTTTTATGTCTTGATTACTTCTTAAAATATACCAGATTAAATGCTTCCTCAAAGACTTGGAAAGGAAAGAAATGGTAACATGGTTACTTTTCACAAACTTTAAAATAAGTTCAAAGGGCAGTCTGATAACATAATGGATTCCTATTTGAAAACATGTCGTAAAAAATGGTCTTGAATCTGCTGAACTTCTCTTAGGGTACTATCTATGAAGCAAAGTCAATTTGATTTATTCAGTAAAAATGCATTCAAATTGTAGGGAAACATTTACTAAAGAAATCATCTTAAAGACACATATACAAATAATTAGTAAAAAATGAAAAAAATAAATATATAAATCAATAAAATATTTTGACCTCTTTATAAACTTCTTTGAACAATTTTGAGAATAATATATAACATTGTTTTAATGTCTATCCATATATACAGAATACTGTGGAGAATTTTATACATATACAGACTATTCAGGTTTTCAAAATTTCAGTTGTTTCTTTTTGTTCCTTAATGTAGAAAGATAATTGTTTTTATTTTCTATTCTTTGTTAAATGGCCTTTATTGTTTTAAATCATAATCTCCTCTTAAAATACATGTCAAAGACCTTCCAGGAAATTATCTCCAAAAGAAAAATCTGAGTATTGAACAGTAGATTTCCATCTCTAGCTTTTCTTTATATAATTTGCTAAACATCTATCAAAATTTTTATGGGAGCTCATAAGACAACAAAATAATGCCATTAAGGGCAAAGGGGGAAGCATTTAGATAGGGCTGTTTATGTGTTTCCTTTGCACAAATGGTAGGTGTAAATGATAAAAGTTATCAGGTGTAAAGCATTGATAGTAAATGAGGTTTTCACAGGGAACTTCTCTCTTTACTTTTGAAAGAACTGTTGTGTAGCTATCAGAAAATACACTGTATGGTGTGTGAATAAGGTAAACAAAAATAAACAACAGGATAAAGGTAGAAAAAACAAGATTGACTGTTACAAGAAGAGAGAAAAATAATAAAGAGGAAGTCAAGAAAGACCACAGATTGAAAAGAGAGAGACAGAGAGAGAAAGAAAAGAAATAAATAATACACTCTACACAAAATAAATGAGAATGAGTCACTAATAGAAATTAGGATAACTAGGACACTTTATAATCTAAAATATCTAATATCTAAAAGAGAGGGTGGCAGAGAATTAGAAAAATAAAAAACAGCCAGGAAAGAAATACTAAGAACAAAAGAGAAAATAAAGAAGCAATTTTGAAAAAATAATTATGAGAGGGTGCAGCGTTTATAAGATAGGAGAATATGGGTATCTATGACAATGATAGCAGGATTAACGAATAGAACTCATGGGAGGTTTGGCAGGATATTTTTGGGAAAATACATATGAGAGAGTGAAAATGGGCACAACTGAGTTGATTTGCCCAAAGCCTGGTCAAATCCTGCCAGCAAGCTAAGACTGCAAAGGTTGAAGAAAACAAAACAAAACAAAAAAGCCAACCAACCAAAAAAACAAAAAACAGAAAACAAAAAAATTCAAGAAGAGAAAAGCAGAACAGGAAAATATGCATGTGACAAAGATGTTATGGGACTTGCCTAGCTTAACATATTTACTATCTGACTCTTTACAGAAAACGTCAATCCCTGGACTTGCAGATGAAGGAAATAGTGCTAAAAGTGGGCAAGAAACAAAATATGGTTCTCATGACATTATTGCAGTTTATGAGTGGTCAGATAATGATGACATGTCTGTTTTTCAAATGATCTTTTTGCCTTGTGGGTGAACATTATACTGGCTCAATTTTGTCTTTTTAAAAAGCAACAGAACATGACTAGTATGTCTATAGATAGTAGAAAGCAAAGTTTTTGCTTGTGAACAAGACTATGCTCAAAAACTTCCATTAGATAAAAACACATGCTCATGGAACTGAATTTTTTAAATCAGCAAATTGTAATTAAATTACCACCCACCCCTCCATAAATCCCTGGGCATTAGTAAGAAGTTTCTTTGGCTATTATTCTTTCTTTTAGTTTTTAAATTTTAACTACAGAAATCTATTATATGGTCCATTCTACTGGAAAATCACTGAACTCTTTCATACTGTATAGGGCATTTAACTATTCTGAAGAATACAAATCTCTATATAAAATCAACTTCAAAAATCCCCACATGGACAAGTGTGTAATACAATCTCTAAAAGCAAAGAACTAATTCTCTGTGATCACATTTCATTTCTCTTTATAAAGTTGGTTGTACTTGCTTTGTATAATCAATCATTGATAAATCCTATATATTTTTCATGAATGGTCCAACTATGAAAACCAGCCTAAGAAGTTTGGGTCAGGGCAGTGGTGTGTTTATGTTTTTAAAATCCCTGATTTGTAATGTTTCTGAGTTCAATGGTCCCATCATGATTGATTTCAAGCTCCCAACATGGTGATGCTGAACATGGACTTGAGAGATGTGCACAGTTGCTCTTGGAAGCCAAAGGAACCAGCCCCATACAGAACTAGTTTAGAGTCTTAATACTTTTTAAGCATTTATTTCAAAAGTCTGATACTGCTGCTAGAAAGTAGTGGCCTCGTCATCTTTTTTGGAAGAAGAGAGCGGTTTCTCTACAGAGTCTATTTGCCCCACCATGATACAGGCTTGAGGCTAACTACATTATACGGAGAAATCAGATTAAAATGTGTAATAGATTCCAAAAGAAATTTCAGTTTTCTGTGATACTAGATTGAGAGTTGAACTTCAAACACAAATAGCAACCTTACCACTGGTCTTTCAGACCCTGACAAATGTGATCATTGCACCTCGTTATCAGTTCTTGTAAAGCTTCTCTTTGATCTGAACGAATATGCTCATCATAAATATGGATTTTATGTGTTTCATAAATATTCAATATTAAATTGAATATTTCACAGTACTTAGACTAAATTTCACATGTAGCAGAGGAACAACTTCAGAGTGACAAAAGGTTACAATGAGTTTAAGTTTTCTTATGATATAAAAATAGATTACAGTCACTATTTTACAGAAGAATATGTTACTGAAATTTGAGCAGTTTAAATTGCCTGTGTTCAGATAAGAACAGAAAATGATAGTAACAAAGATATTGATATACATGTCAGGTAACTTTTTGGAAATCAAAATCATAAAAGTGAATAAATCCTTAGTCTAAACAGCTGAGCCAGTTGCTATTTTAGTTTCAGATACATAAGATTTCTTGGGCAGAAATCATGTAATATGAAATTTCTATATTTAAATGTCATAAATGAAAACAATTGAAGCATTGGATGGCATATGTATAATAGTGATTTCAAATTATCTTAGTAAAACATGAAATCTTTTATCAATATCACATTATTGTGCACATCATAAACTTTTACATCCAATGAGAGAAATTAAAGACATAGTTTTTATGTCCAGTGATGAAAAATATATTTGACAAAGGACTATTACAGTTGTATGGAACAATAAAAATACAAAAAAACCCTACAAAAACACACTGTATATTGCCGATATACAAACAGCAGCTCTACCACTAAGGAGTACATATACATAATCCATCTATACTAAGAAAAAAATACAAGTTGGGTACCTGATGAAGTACATAACAATTAAACCCAGGGATTTTATATATTAATTTCAAAGTTCTCCCTATCAGGTAAGCATTTTCAGTGATGTCAACAACTGCAAAATTATCATTAATATATATCCGAATGCTGATTTTGATGACTTGTCTCTTTTCAACCTTATACTTCTCAAAAGTTGTGTTCTCTTTAAGGAGTCAAATTAGGAGATACATTACAGTTATAAAATGGGGTAATACTCTAAACATTGTTTTAAAAGTAAGTTGTTCAAGCTCAGCAACTAATTTGAAAGGATTATAGAACCATGCAATTAAATTCACAAGTGTCCAGAGCACCACATTCTGGAAAAGAGTCAAAAAAAACAGTACCTCAAAAAGGTGACTCATTATTTTTATCAGATTGAATATCTCAACTGAGAAAATGAGCACTGATTTCATCAATGTTAAAATTATTATGAGTAAGGATGTTTCATTTTTCATATTACTTAACTCTACTGAAAAACATAAATGTTTGAAGCTCAGTACCTTAATTTTTTTCCATATTGTTGAAAGTTTACTGTGTTCTTAATTAAAAGGAGCAAAAAAGAACCAGTGAATTCGATGGCCAACAGTTGACCAATTTAAAGGTTAAACTCTTTCAAAAACACCCTCACAGAAACACCCAGAATAATGTTTGACCAAATATCTGGACACCTCATGGCCCAATCAAGTTGACACATAAAATTAACTATCACAGGTATCATTTTTATATATTTCTAAATTCTATTTGCTAAAATTTTGTTAAGAACTTTCATGTATATGTTCATTGGGAATTGGTCTGGTTTTGTCTGTTTTTGGTAACAGGGTAATACTGGCCTTATCAAGTGAATTGGGAATTGTTCTCTCCTCTTATGTATGAATCAGTATTATTTATGACTTAAATGTTGCATAGAATTCACCAGTGAATCCATCCATGTCAGTACTTTGCTTTGAAAGTTTTTAACTATAAATTTAACTTTTAAAATTCCTTTAAGGTTATTCAAGTTATCTATGTTTTGCATCTGTTTTGCTAGTGTATTTCAAGGAATATATCCATTTTATCTAACTTGCTGAATTTATTGGCAGAGTCTGTATTAGTCCTGGACCTTCTTGAAGCAGACATGGAGATGGGATGAAACACGCAATGCAGTACTGGGGAAATATCTGTGAGAGAAAATGTAGAAGGAACTGAAAGAGCTTGGTAGCTTCTGTTTCCCGCTTTTTAGAATTCTGCTGCTATGTAAAAAGTGGCTGTCTTGAAACAGTCATGCTAGAAGAAGTCCAGCCACATGGAGAATCCTTGGAAGATGAGATGTCATGTGGATAAAGAAAGAAGCCAAGGATCCTAAGACACCAGACATGTGAGTAGGTGACACAAACTCGGAAGTGGGTCCTCTATAATGAAAATGACAGCGACACTGTGTAGCTAAGCCCTTCCTGAATTCTTACTCACACAAAGTGATCAAAATAAAATTGTTCTTTTGGAATAACTAGTTAAGCACCAGTAGATAACTGAAATAGGGGAAGCTGAAGAATAAGAGAAATTCCAGTGCATCTGTCAAGAAGCCAAGCAAATCTAGCTTCTGAAATTAAAGTGTAAAGGGGAAGTTAGTAGAAAATTCTACAAGAAGCTGTCAACTCTTTGGGTCACATTAAATATCTGGTGATGGGCTTGGCATCATATCTGGTCACCAGAGCTACCAGTCAGAAAAAAAAAGAGCTGGACGCAAAGCCTAGGAGAATAAGGACAAGCACTTCTATGTTTGCCTATTACCACATCTAACCATGGTGACCTTCAGAAAGCAATGGCTGTGGGTTTACTTCTGCTTCTCAAATTTTGAAAAAATTTCCCTTTGCGCCAACTCTAACAGGAAATCACACAAGGAAGAGGCTACTGGGAAATACTGTTAAAAACTAATAATGGTAAAATTCAGCACTCATAGAAGTTTTAGAATCATCTTATTGAGTTCCATGAAAAACATGGCTGGGATTTTTGTTGGAATTATATTCTATCTAAAGATATGTTTGGGAAGACTGGCTATTTTTATTATTTTAAGTCTTCTTGCCCATGAACATGGTAATACATGGTAATATATTTTTCTTTACTGCTCAGTACTTAGAGTGGCAATTACATCTGAGGATTCTAGTGTTTCTTCATTTAAAAAATAAGAAACAAAACTGCTTTTTTATTTTCAAGTCTATCCTCCTTGTCATTCCCTCCATTCTCTTTTTCTGGAATTTCTCTTGGTGCATCTTGGAAACTCTAAATTTATTCTCCATGTTCAATAAATGTTTTTTATTTCATTGACAATTTTAAATTGATTCTTTTTTATGTTGGTAAGTATTTGTTTCATTCATACCTATCTATTTTTCTTCATATATTCTTGTTCACTCATAACACAATTTTTCCTTTATTGAGTATCCTAAATGCACTTACTTGAAAGTCTATGTCAATCTATTCTCAGAAAATCAATTTTATCTTGGGTGAATTAATATTTTGATTCTTTATTTAGTTGGCTGTCATTCATAGCAATAGATTTCTTTGCCTTTGAGATTATTTTGAGCCAGAGACTTTAGAATTTGTGTTCCTTCTCTTTCGGCTCTGCTTGACTTCCTATTTGGCCTGCAGCTATACTGTGGCATGGGTGATATGGAAAATCAAGTCAATTCATTGTTGGGAGACTCTTCCTTTGTCCTTCCACTTCCCTAAGCCCAAAGTATCTGATAAACTATACAGTATGTCCAGCCAATAGAAGGCTCATTTTCTTTCAATGTCCTCACAGGGGTGGCAGAGCACTCTCTAGAGCCTGACTTCAGGCTCTTGCCCTTGTCCCTGTCTTACATGGAATGCTTGCCCCTGTCTTGCATGGAATTCTTGCAAGGAACAGTAACTGTAGGAGCTTCATTCTCAACCACTACTCTCTGTTTTTGATCTTAGAGCATGACAACAATCGTGTAGATTCATCCCACCTCCTATTTCTGTGTATCTTATTGAAGATGTCAAATGTGTCCTTCCTTTAATTGCAGCACTATTTACAATAGCCAGATCATGGAAGCAACCTAAATGCTCATCAACAGACAAATGGATAAAGAAGATGTGGTACATATGTACAATGGAATATTACTCAGCCATAAAAAGGAACGAAATTGGATCATTTGTAGAGACATATATAGACCTAGAGACTGTCATACAGAGTGAAGTAAGTCAGAAAGAGAAAAAAATATTATATATTAACGCATATATGTGGAATTTAGAAAAATGGTACAGATGAACCTGTTCGCAAGGCAGAAACAGAGACAGAGATGTAGAGAACAAATGTATGGACACCGAGGGGGAAAAGGGAGGGTGGGATGAATTGGGAGATTGGGACTGACATATATACACTAACTAATATGTATAAAACAGGTAACTAATGATCACCTGCTGTATAGCCCAAGGAACTCCACTTTGCTGTACAGTAGAAACTAACACAACATTGTAAAACAACTATACCCCAATAAAAAATAATAATAAAATAAATAAATAATTACCCAATGTTTTCACTTGTTCTGCTATATTGTTTCTTAGGCTTCAACTTAGAATTACAAAGATTTTGCTTCAAATTTTTTGTCTTCACTAATCATCAAGCGAAAGGGAGATTTATCTATACTAATGTTTGCCAATAAGCAGAATGTGTGGTTTGCATTGACACTACTCTCTATTTGAATATGAATCTGTATTCATAACTCCCACTGTCTAATAGGCTTTTATTTAATATGAATCCATTTGGCTGGAATGGTCTCTAATATAAATATTTGTAAAAGTGCACTCTTCAGACTGCATTGTTGATATCACTTTTTCCATCCCACTCCCACCAACAAGCCTTTGCTTTTCAGAGTGATAACTTCTATTCTGTTGCTGTCACCCTTTCCCTCCCAACATCTAATCCTTATTTCTGGCTTAGACGATTACTAGAACATGCATTCTCCACATATGAAAAAAGGTACTACGGTGAGAGGACAGAAGAAATACTCTGGTTCACTCAGAACATAGCAGCTACAAAGCCATGGTTTACTGTCCAATTTTCTAATCCAAAGGAGAGACTGGGCAGGGGGGTGATTAGAATGGGTATGGTCCACTCTTGTGTTTTACATTCACTCCCATTACTCTTAATTAACTGAGTAATCTATTACCCTTAAGATAATTGAAATCCTTTCAAAATTCTGGCAATGGGTTAATTTATAGCCCTAGCTTGTGGTGTTGTTTGCAAGTGAAGAGGATATATTAAGAATAAGTTGGGATAGACTTCATGGATATATTAAGCATAAGTTGGGATAGAATATGCCAATCACTACTAGCTATTTTATTTTATTTTATTTTATTTACTACCCGTCATTTTAAAATGAAAGAGCTCACAGATCTAAAGCAGTGATGGACAAGGTCTGATGCTCAGTGATTCATGGTGTGAACAAGGTATTCTGCAGAGGGCATGTGTATATAGGACAGTGTACTAGGTGTACTATGAGGACAGTAAACCAGTAGCTTTGATGAGAAGAGAGGCCTCACTGAGCACTGCTATATACATTCTTGTTTTTCTGTTTTTCTGAGACTCCTTGATTCTCTTCTTCCTTAATTGAATTTCTATTTACTTAAACTGGTTCTTCTGACATCTTGTTACATATACTCCTTTGTGGGTACTGAAAACAATTTACAGCTGTACTACAAGAATTTCAGTTTTGTATATTTTTTATGTTTTGATCTTTCATAGATGTTTGGCTTAACTGCTCAATCTTTCTCATTAATTTAACCATGGTGTTTTACGATACATTAATGAAAGCCTGGGATGAATTGATGATGTCTGTAAGATAGTCAGTGTAGCTCATAAGTGTACATTTTGAGCTTATTTGTTTCTTTCCTTCTCTCTGACCTTCCAATTAAACTTGAGATTTTGTATTCTGCCCCAGAATTCAACTGCCTCCCTTAAAACTATTTTTTTTTAAATTTTATCTCCATTCCTGACATAAGTGCAAAGCAAGCAATTTGCCATATTTCATAGAGAGCTGACATGACATAACTTGAAGTCCTCCAAGAGCTGTCTTTATTTTGGCATTGGCTCAGATAAGAATCTATAGGGGCTGAAACACCAAATGCTTTCTGCAAATCTGCTGTCTTCTTTGTCACTTAAGAAAATGGTTTCTGGGACTTCCCTGGTGGCACAGTGGTTAAGAATCTGCCTGCCAATGCTGGGGACCCGGGTTCGAGCCCTGATCCGGGAAGATCCCACATGCCACGGAGCAACTAAACCTGTGCGCCACAACTACTGAGCCCACATGCCACAACTACTGAGCCTGTGCTCTAGTGCCCTTGAGCCACAACTACTGAAGCCAACGTGCCTAGAGCCCGTGTTCCGCAACAAGAGAAGCCACAGCAATGAGAAGCCCGTGCACCTCAACGAAGAGTAGCCCCAGCTCGCCGCAACTAGAGAAAGCCTGCACACAGCAACGAAGACCCAAGGCAGCCAAAAATAAATTAATTAATTAATTTAAAAAAAAAGAAAATGGCTTCCTTTTTTTTACCTTAATTTTTCTATTATCTTTTGTTCACTCGAACTTTTGTTCATTTAAAGTTTGTAAAGGAGAATTGAACATTAGCATTCATGGGGATGATGAAATCATCATGCCTTCTAGAGAAGGCTGTGATTTAGCTAGCTAGCTGAAACTGTGCAAGTTAAGCAGAGAGGTAAGTTAACCAGTCTTTCTGGCTATATTCTTTCTTTGCACTTTCACTACTTTTTAGAAAAATCTTTCTAAGTCCCCTCAAGCCCTATTGCCTAGGATAATATCTTACATAGCCAGGAAAGTTGGCTTTCAGTAATTGTGTTTTTTTTTTTTTTTAAACTTTGTTCTCATAGAATTTTTTTTTAAAATTTATTTATTTATTTTTGGCTGTGTTGGGTCTTCGTTTCTGTGTGAGGGCTTTCTCCAGTTGCGGCGAGCGGGGGCCACTCTTCATCGCAGTGCGCGGGCCTCTCACTGTCGCGGCCTCTCTTGTTGCGGAGCACAGGCTCCAGACACGCAGGCTCAGCAGTTGTGCCTCACGGGCCCAGCCGCTCCGCGGCATGTGGGATCCTCCCAGACCAGGGCGCGAACCCGTGTCCCCTGCATTGACAGGCAGACTCTCAACCACTGCGCCACCAGGGAAGCCCTTTTTTTTTTTTTTTCAGTGAAGTCATTAAAAGAGATTTTTTTCCTTGAAATAGTTTCCATACATTTGAACTCAATGAAAAGTATAAAATAGCTTAAAGATGTGAGGTGTATCTAGTGAGTAAAAATAGATACAAATAGCAAGAGGAGAGAGCAGGTCCCAACACAGAAAGGAAGACTGTAGAATATAAATGTGGGAATAAACTATCATAGTGTCTTTTTCATGTCTATATAATGAGGTACTTCCTGTGCTGATAGGACAAACGTAGTGCTCACTAACCCCAAGTAAGTGGATATTGATATTTTATTACTTCTGGTTTTAATTTCTATGTCATTCCCCAGCTGTGCCCAGAATTAGCATTTAAGCTCATTCTGAGAGTTTCAAACGTGCATACATAGGCTTAGTGACTGGCATTCCTTCCTACCAGTGTTTCTGAGGAACAGCGACTGTAGAGACATAGAGATGCAACTTCTCTCCCTGCTTAAAATTCGTTTTGCCCACACTACCTATTCCCTGCCTTTCCCACGCTGGAACCATCTACTTCCAGAGACTCCAGCCCCGGCCCTTCATTCCATTTGACAGAGGGAGGATGGGGAAGGGCAGAGGGCGGGGCCTCTTCCACCCTCGTCATTGCCCTTTTCCAGTTATCTGTTCCCCCCCAGCCAAAGGCACAGAGGCAGTACCACTTATCCTGATTGCATTTCAGTATCCCATCCACCTACCCTCAGCTCTGTGGTATTCTTATTTTAAAATCACTGAACACACAGAGAAGACACCTAGAATCTATTTTTTCTACTAAAATAGAAATAAAATATATTTAGATTATATAGGTCATTATAGCCTGCACAGCCCCAGTCTTTTCTAAAGGTTTTGTGAGGAGGGAGAGAGGGGGAGAAAGAGAAAGAGAAAGAGAGAAACAGAGGAGAGAGGGAGAGAATCTTTTCTGCCTATTTATCTTTTTGTGGTAGTAGTAGTAGTAGCAGTTCTCACTGGATCTGATATTGGAGGCCTTTAGAAGTTAAAGGAAGGGAAGAAGAGAGGGAGAGAAAGAGAGAGAAAGAAAAGACAATAGAGTGAAAAGGTTCTCTGATTTATTTGAGCAAAAGACCAAGTTTCCTAAAGCTTTTTAAATTTTATTTATTTATTTATTTTTGGCTGTGTTGGGTCTTCGTTTCTGTGCGAGGGCTTTCTCTAGTTGCGGCAAGCGGGGGCCACTCTTCATCGCGGTGCGCGGGCCTCTCGCCACCTCGGCCTCTCTTGCTGCTGAGCACAGGCTCCAGACGCGCAGGCTCAGTAGCTGTGGCTCACGGGTCCAATCGCTCCGCGACATGTGGGATCCTCCCAAACCAGGGCCCAAACCCGTGTGCCCTGCATTGGCAGGCAGATTCTCAACCACTGCACCACCAGGGAAGCCTCCTAAACCTTTTGAATCCACCTCAGTCTCTCTCAGGCTAGGATTGCCAGATAAAATATAGAATACTCAGTTAAATTTGAAATTTAAGTAAAGAACAATTTTTCTTTTCTAATTCTAAGTGTGTCCCAAATATCTCTTTAGACTTAATCACACCAAAAAATGATGTGTCTTTTATCTGAAATTCAAGTGTAACTGGGCATCCTATTTTTTATTTGATAAATATGTCTCCCCTACTCTAAGACTCCACCTCTATTGGAGTTACTGCCTTACGTAGGTCCAAGGCATAGTGCCTGGTGTCTTGAGGAAGTTTAATGTCTTGGGTCCCATCTTTCCAGTTGTTGTCGTGCTAAAAGGCTTATAAGGCAAAGAGTGGCATAAGATTTCATATATATTATATAGTCTTAGACATTTTTTTGTTCCCTATGCATATCTTCTTTTTACTTCTTTGCCCTTCCCTCCACTTAGAATATACTATCTCAGGTTGTAAAGAAAATATGGGAGATCAAAGCAGTCAAAATCTTGGCTTCTGAAACCCTGATTGGCTCAAAGATTAAACATTTCTTTTGAAAGAATACAGATATAAAATAAAAAAGTGTCTCCTGATTTTAGTTGCTGGAAAAGAGAGTCACAGGGAAAGAAGACATTTATACTGACCTTGGGAGGTATCTCAACATCTCTGCATACCATGTCAACAAAAGCAGATATGAACCTTAATGCATAAATTATGCAAATGTATGACTTTTTGCTATAATTCAATTTAATTTTATCTGGAGTCCCCATTCCACTGGGTTGGTTAAAATATAATCTCACCTAATTTAGGATAATTAATAATCACTTACTGTACGGTAGTGGATTTAATCTATGTTTAGGGATCATATATAGGGTATCAGCTGTATTGGCAGAATGAATGGAAACTAGTCCCAAATTATCATTATCTATTGCCGTGGGCCTCTACAGAGACACTCTAGGTCCCCATAGATCCCTTCTAGCCCATCTCCCCCTGACCACAAGGCTGCCCATTCTCAGCATCTGCTTGCATACTCTGAGACCTCAGGAGAACGTCTTTTCCTTTCAAGGCTATGCTAAAGTGCTCAGGGATCCTGAGGCTGGTTTGAACCGCTTGACTCAGATAGTGCCCAGGCATCTTTAGGCTATTGCTCCAGAACCACACTGGGTCAGTGTTCTCTATAAAGTTTTCTGTCACCCCGGAAGCAAAGCAGGGTATTTTCTGTTCTTGGAATCTCAACTTCATCTGAGGGTCCCACAGTGCCTACAAGGTTCTGCCTTCTAGGGGGTGGTCAGGGGCAACACACCTTCTCAGGAACCCACAATCATTTAGCACTCTTCATTGCAGGATTGATTATGAGCCCCAGGGAACGTTTCACGATGTCTGGAGATATTTTTTGGTTGGCAAAACTGGACACGTGTTACTAGTTTCTAATGCATGAGGCACGGGACAACCCCCAGCCCCCAGACACAGAGTTAAGCGTTCCAAAATTTCAAAAGTGCTGAGGTTGAGAAACTCTTCTTTAAAACTGTGTGAAATGATCTCATAACACTGATAAATTTCTACGTGACCCCTGTAATACTCTACTCATTGTTGAAGTTTACGATTGTAAACGTCAAGTGTGAGATATGATTATATGGACCAGATAGGTGATACCTTTCCCAGTCAGCATCTAAAGGAAATAAATCCCTCTTAAAGGCATTTTACAAGTGCCATTTTGGTTGCAGTCAAAGTTCACAAGTGCTCCACAGGCTACAACTGTTATTTTATTAAATAAGGTGATTACTGAAATAAAAGGAAGAAAATATGACATATAAAATGCATTTTAAAGGATGCGAGTTCACTGATGTTTGCTTTTAATGTATGGCACTGATTAGGTAGCTTTCTAGTAACATCTCAGTAATGATGGCATTAGGTGCCTCCACCTCCTAACCTAAATTAAAGTAACTGAAGTATGCAAAGCAGACAGAAGTATTCTGATGCTATGGTTCAGTGATAACTACCATCTCACAAAACTTTCCCTTAAGTGTAATGTAAATCCTTCAGCCCTTAAGAAATTAAAGTGTCAAAAAAGAAACCTGACCTTGAAAAAAACCTAATGCGAATTTCCTAACAATAAGATCTGTTACCAACATACACGCCCTCCTAAAAAAAATAAATTTTCCTTACACATTCAAGATTTTATTATGCTGTTGAATGACATTTAAATATTTTAGACTTTGTAAAGTTCCCTTCATAGACATTTACGTTAATAAGAGCTGAAGTTCATCTTAGGGAGAGTAATAAATATGCGTCATTTCTACAAAAAATTTTAAGTTTTTCATACCTATAAATAAATGATAAACATTTACTTATTTTAAGAATCCCTTCAAAAGAAATATATAGTTTTCTCTCAAGGATGAATTAATTCAATTTTGTAGACTCAGCTGTAAGCTTGTGAGTATTAGTTCTTTGGACAATCAGTTAGTTTCACTGTGCCTCAGTTTCCTTACTGGTTAAATAAAAGTGATGGCAACTGACTGTCTCCCAGGGACATTTCAAAAAGCACTAAAACATTGTAAAGGGATTTAACAGTACAGATGGCCATATAGCTTATTATTTAGTGATATGAGAGCAAAGATGGAAATTCGAATACTGTGAGCACTAACTCAACATAAAATCCTGACTCTGAGGTACAGAGAGAAGGTACACTCACCTCAGGGGACATCGCCAAGGGTTTAGCCTGGATGGCAACATGGAAGCAACAGTCCAACATGTGCCTGTCCAGCTAACACCCTCATTCTGAATAAATACTTTTCTTGCTCTGTATATTTGGCTCTCGGGGACAACCTGTCACATGCGCTACTCCAGCTACAAAAGGCAAGCCCAAATTAACATAAAGTAAAAATTGTATGCAAGTTCAAAGTAATGCTTTTATTAGTCACCTCTCAAACCAGATTTTCATGTCTGAAGTCCCCCGACATAGGAATTCTAGAACCCACACTGATCCTCTAGCAACATAATTATCTAATTGAAGGAATACAAAGTAGTTGTACGGTTGTTAGTGTGTTCTTTGCACACTGGCTGGTAGGCCATGCTCTTGCAAGCCTCCTGCTTGGTACGTGTCACTTCACTTCAGGGCAGTGGAATGGCACATAGCATCAGATTCATGCCTTTGTTGGAGAAAAAGGCAGGGAGCTGGAGCTATGCCTTAAACTTTTACTCCATCTCACTACCTTTGTCAATGAGGGCTTAAGGCAGCTTGATCCTTGATAACCAGCAAGGATCTACTGTACAGCACAGGGAACTCTACTCAATATTTTGTAATAACCTATAAGCGAAGAGAATCTGAAGAATGAAAAAAATATATATATATATATAAAATACACCTGAAACTAACACGATATTGTAAATCAACTATACTTCAATAAATAAATGAAACCAAAAAAAGGGCAGTTTGATCCTTGTCATTCCCACATCCTAGCCCACTCCAGCCCAACAAGAATAGTAGGAGAGTCAAGTTTCTTACAGAGTTTTCATAGCTTCCTCTTCTTTTAAAGGAAAGCAATTTTGTTATTTACTAAAATCAAAAGAATTAAAGAAAGTCACAGTGAGAGAACAAATCATTTTTGTTCTTACTTGGCTGAAGGACAAAGCTTAGGACCATTGTTTAAAATTCTGTTATATCCAATACATATGGCAATATGTTTGCTATGAAGGTGTGCATTCTTCAGTTGATGGCCCATATGGTTACAGACCCCAATTAAAATAAGGGACTAAACTGGAAGTCATATACTTTAACTTACTACCCATTACACTACTCGTTAAGAATTCCTGTGGGTTACCTAAAAATATAAACACCCTTAACAGATAAAATTATTCCAATCCTGATAAATCCATTCATCCCAAGTTCAATGTGAAACACTGTACTGAATGTGGGAAAAATCCCAACAACTGGGGAAAGAAAAGGAGCTTTTATAACAAAAATACTGTTTTCGAGGCCAGAATAGTCACATTAATTAAGCAACCAGTACTCCTTTGCTTCAATTACCTCAGCCTCTGCATTTGAAGAGCCTTATTAAATAGTTATGTCTCTGTATATTTAAAGAAAGAGAGTTTTATTCATTTGATGAAACTATGTTTATTGTATAGGATTGCAGTATCATAATTCTACATATTTTACTTAATCCTGTCACCTCCCTTCTCTTTCTTCACCTCCCCAGCAAGGTGCACACGAAGAACATACATATTACTTCAGCCACACAGTCTTGCCAAGCAAAGTATATACGAGAAATTTCTAGAGGGGGGGAAAAAAAAAACAGTAGAGAGAGGAATCACTGTAAAATTGCCAACTGCTCCCTGACAAAATTTCCTCATAAGCATTTCAGCCTTCCTGTATTTGTTTAAAGCAACTCCAAATACCATCCAGATACGTTCCCCTTGTAGTATGAATTAATTTTAGCTGACAAAGTAAAAGTCTCCATTCATCTCCAGTTCTCATCAAGTAAGCAAGTTACCCCTTCCAGAGGAAGAAACTGAAGTTACTGTTCAATCTCCTTTGCTCCTTTGGTAGCTGTACAAAAACTAATTAGCTGCTTGCCTTGGAAGTTCTTTTCGTGAGAGAATCACCTTCACATCGCTATAAAGACAGTCATGCTAACACACATTACTTGTACTAAAAGTAAAAACTGTTAGAGCCAAATGCAAAGCCTAGCTAACATTTGGCTTTTTGTGAACCACTTTTTTTGTTGGTGGGGTTTTGAAGTCTATTTATTACAATGTCACCAATTCCTTTGATGAGTTTCTCAAGATGTGAGTGTGAAACATTCCATGGCCTTTGGAACAGAAAGGAAACAATTAAAATGGAAGAGGAAGATGGCAGATCTTCCTTTGATCTTTCTCTGACCTTCCTTGGTGTAATCTGACAAAACAGACCAGGGAGTTTTGTTAAAACTTGATGCCTCCTACAGAGAGACCAACTACGTTCACTTTACTATTTCATATAGGCAGACCTCATTTTCTTCCACTTCTCTTTATTGCACTTCATAAATATTGTGTTGTTTACAAATTGAATGCTTTTGGCAACCCTGCCTTGAGCAAATCTACTGGCCCTATTTTTCCAATAACGTTTGCTCACTTTGTGTCTCTGTGTCACATTTCTCGCAATATCTTAAACTTTTTCATTATTATTATATTTGTTACGGTGGTCTGCGATCAGTAATCTTTAAGAACACTATTGTAATTGGGGGAGGGGTGCCTTGAACCACAGCCGTAATCACACCCATATAAGCTACAAACTTAATTGATTAATACTGTGTGTGTGTGTACTAAGTACTCCTCTGGGAATTTCTCCATCTCTCTCTCCCTCTCCTTGGGTCTCCATATTCCCTGATATGCAACTATATTGAAATTAGGCCAATGAATAACCCTACAACGGCCTCTAAAAGTTGAAGTGAAAGGAAGAATCACACATCTTTTACTTTAAATCAAAAGCTAAACATGATTAAGCTTAGTGAAGAAGACAAGTCTAAAGCCAAGATAGGCTGAAAGCTAGACTTCTTGTGCCAGATAGTTAAGTAGTAGATGCAAAGGAAAAGTTCTTGAAGGAAATTAAAAGTGCTACTCCAGGGAACACAAAAATGGTAAGAAAGAGAAACAGCCTTATTGCTGGTATGGAGAAAGTTTTAGTGCTCTGGATAGATCAAACCAGCCACAGCATTCCCTTAAGTTAAAGCCTAATTCAGAGCAAGGCCTGAACTCTCTTCAATTCTGTGACGGCTGAGAGAGCTGAGGAAGCCTCAGAAGAAAAGTTTGAAGCTAGCAGATGTCAGTTCATGAGGTTTAAGGAAAGAAGTGATCTCCATAACGTAAAAGTACAAGATGAAGCAGCAAGTGTTGACATAGACACTCCAGTAAGTTATCCAGAAGATCTAGCTAAGATTTTTAATAAAGGTGGCTACACTAAACAACAGATTTTTCAGTGTAGATGAGACAGCCAGTATAAACTGGAAGAAGATGTTGTCAACTAGAACTATCATAGCTGGAGAGGAGAAGTCATTGCCTGGCTTCAAAGCTTCAAAGGACAGACTAACTCTCCTGTTAGTGTCTGTTTGGTCTGACTCAGCTGGTGACTTTAAGTTGAAGCCAATGCTCATTTACCATTCTGAAAATCCTAGGACCCTTAAAAATATGCTAAATCTACTGTGCCCATGCTCTATAAATGAAACAACAAAGCCTAGATGACAGCACATCTGTTTACATTATGGCTTATTGAATATTTTAAGATCTACTGCTCAGAAAAAAGATTCCTTTGAAAATACTACTGCTCACTGACAAGGCACCTGGTCACCCAAGAGCTCTGATGGAGATGTAAAACAAGATTAATGTTGTTTACATACCTTCTAACACAGCTTCCATTCTGAAGCCCATGGATTAAAGAGTAATTTCAATTTTCAAGTCTTTTTAAAAAAATTTTTATTACTCTTGATTTACAATATTGCATTAGTTTCTGCTGTACGGCAAAGTGTATCAGTAACACATGTACATATATCCACACTTTTTAAGATTCTTTTTCCATATAAGTCATTACAGAGTATTGAGAAGGGTTCCTATTCTTTAAGAAATACATTTCGTAAGGCTATCACTGCAATAGGTAGTGATTCCTCTGTTGGATCCGAGCAAAGTAAATTGAAAATCTTCTGGAAAGGATTCACCATTCTAGATTTTATTAAGAACATTTGTGACTCATGAGAAGAAGTCAAAATATCAGCAACTACAGGAGTTTCGAAGAAGTTGATTCCAAGTCTCATGGATGACTTTGATGGGCTCAAGACTTCAGTGGAGGAAGCAAGTGGCAACATGGTGGGAATAGTAAGAGAACTAGAATTAGAGGTGGAGCCTGAAGACGTGGCTGAATTGCTGCAGTGTTAACGATATAACTTCAAGATGAGAAGTCACTTCTTATGGATGAACAAAGAAAGTGGTTTCTTGAGATAGAATCTACTCCTAGTGAAGATGGTTTAAATGACAATAAAGGATTTAGAATATTATACAAACTCGGTTGGTAAAGCAGCAGCAGAATTTGAGAGGATTGACTCCAATTTTGAAAGAAGTTCTACTGTAGGTAAAATTCTTTCAGACAACATTAGATGCTACAGAGAAATCATTCCTGAACAGAAGTCACTGATGCAAACTTCACTGTTGTCTTATTTGAAGAAATTACCACAGTCAACCCAACTTTTACCAACCACCACCCTGATCAGTCAGAGCCATCAACATCGAGACAGAACCCTCCACCAACAAAAAGATTTTGACTCACTGAGGGCTCACATGATGGTCAGCATATCTTAGCAACAAAGTTATCTTTTATTAAGGCATGTACATTATTTTTTAGACACAATGCTGTTGCACATTAAAATTGCTATATAGTGTAAACATGACTTTTACATGCTTGGGAAACCAAAAATTTGTGACTCGCTTTATTGCAATATTCACTTTATTGTAGTGGTCTGGAATCGAACGCATACTATCTTTGACTTCTGCCTGTATTAGGACACATCAATATGAGGCTAATGAAGCTCAAAGAAATGTGGCCTATTTCTATTAAAGACTTGATTAGTCATAGTGTCATGTCAAAAATAATATTAGCTTTAGAAATAAATATTAAAGCATTGTGTGGAAAGTGGTAAAGTGAGTTCTGCACATTTTTCTTTGGTGATTAAAAAATGTCCTGAGTCAATTCAACACTCTTATTCTGATAAGCTACTCAGGAGACAAAGGAGTAATTTTCTTTTTAAAAAAGAAAATTGGAAATGAGTAAAAGTAAAATTTGGCTTGATGTTCTACTAGAGACTGACAGATTTAGACAACACTAACATTGCAAAATATAAAAAATAATTAATATTTAGGTGTGAAATACATTAGATAATTGTTTTTCAGCAAAGTGACTTTCAAGTTGTTTTGAATGTTTAAAATGCTAATTTTAAAATCAATTTATCTGGCTTTTTTTTTCAGTATATGCGCTGCATACTAATTAGACATAGGATGAAGTCTAAAAGCCCAGGTATCAACAGAAACACAATGGACTGAACTGCTGCTTCAGAAGGAAAACTGTGTGACAGAAAATAAAATTAACAAACTTCGTTATTCTAGAATTTTTTCTGTAAAAATTATACAAAGAACCCATTATTTAGTTATGCTTTTTGTTTTTAGTTATATAACCCACTTCTGTGTCTTTTGTCTGTCCTGAGTTTTTACTGTGATCTGTGGGAGAGGTAGGCTCTTGTAGAATTACTCCACCTTGGCTAGCACCTAAAGTCTCAATCCTTTTTTAAAAAGACGGTAAATTTCAGAAGTCTTTGCAAGCACACATAGACATCAAAGTTTAAAAAATAGATATTTTTCTTTTTCAGTCACATGGTACAGAACACTGGGATATTAACCAATTATGGTTTAAAGCATTGAGACAAACCAAAGCTTCTTTCTCTTTTTCAGAAATAAAAAGTCAGTCCTAATTACTTTTACCATCTACATTTGGTTAAAGAGTGATGGCCTTCTGGTCGTGTGAAAATACAAGTTCAGTTTTTAAGGTTCACATGGGATGCAACTTTGTTGCCCATCTATGCGGTGTTTAAAGTGTATGGCTTTCTCTTCAGTCAACAACTTAGAATATCTGCACTAAAAACTCCTCTCAAAATATTCAATTATTAATTATTATGTAGATTTTCTCACAGATTCATTTAAGAAATCAGATATTCAAGAGTTAGTCTAATGGCCTTATTAACTAAGCATTCTTCTAGATCCCATAAACTCCATTAATGAATTACAGTAGATACATAGAAGTTCTTGAGCCATATTTTCTCAAATGTTGCAAAATGCTTTGTACTTTGTATAAAGATGTTCGGTTCATGCATTGTTTATTTGAACTGCATTTGTGTTTTTGCTAAAACCAGGATTGAAAACATTAGTCATTGTGTTATCAAAAGTTTCTTTTAGATAACCACCACCTTCCTTCCCATGATTAGTTTCTTGGGGGAAAAAACAAAACAAAAACCAGCTATATCTCAGTAATGAATTTTCATGATTTCTGTTGTCAGACAAAGAAAACAATGTAAACCTATGTGTTCTCTTTTACCTTGGCTTCCAAAAGAATTATAGGCAAATTTAGTGACAGACTGTAGTAATCTGCTCACACCAAGCACATATTTATGTCTATCCCTGGTCCTTTTTAAATGACCTCTCTTCTGCTTTTGTTATGGAAATCAATTTGTTAAGGAATAATTTATGTACAATAAAATGTACCCATTTTAAGCATACATTTTGATATTTTTCTGACAAATACATACAACCATGTGATCACAACCAAGATACAGAACGTCAACATTACATTAAAACTTTGCTTTGTGTACGTTTATCTTCAATTGTCCTACCTCAGGTGCAAACATTAATTTGTTTCCTGTCACTAGAATTTGCTTTTGCTCATTCTAGAATTTCATATACATGGAAATATACCGTATGTTTCTTTGTCCATGGGTTCTTTTGCTTAGAATCATACTTTTACAATTTTGTCCATATTACTTTTATATATATATATATATATATATATATATATTTTTTTTTTTACACACACACACTGTATTTTATTTTTACAAGAGATAAATAGACTGACATGAAGCATTGTACATGGATGACGTTTTTTTTTTTCATATTACTTTTATATTTTTTAAATGAAGTTTCCGTAGTAATTCTCAAATGTATTTCTCTATAGGTAATGTGTCTTTTCTCTTGGCTTTCTTTTATAATTTATCTTTATTTCTTGTTTTCAGAAATTCGACATGATATTCCTCAGCATAATTTTCTTTGTCTTCGTTTTGCTTGGGTTCGTTGATCTTGGTTCTGTGAATTTATAGATTAAAAAAAGAGAAGGAAACATGGTTAATTTTTTTTTTTTTTTAATATTTTTTAAAGTGTACTCCACGGGACTCTTTTTTTTTTTTTTTCTTCTGTATGTTATTATCACACAGGTCACTTTACTAAAGCTTTATTACACTTTTTTTTAAGTCTTTCTCTCTCTCTCTCTCTCTCTCTCTCTCTCTCTGTGCTTCAGTTTCACTAGTTTTTATTGCTATGGTTTAAAGTTCACTGATCTTTTCTTCTGCACTCTTTAATCTGCTGTTAATCCCACCCAGAACAAATTTTCATTTCAGATATTGTAACTTTCTCCCTTAGAAATTTCATTTGATCCTCCTCTCTTTTTTAGAAGCAATTTCACTTTGCTCTTTACTGTGTGCATGCTTTACTTTACATTCTTGGCAGTTTGCCTGTTCTTACCTGGTACTCTCATCATCTCTGTCATTTCTAAGAATATTTCAATTGACTAATTTTTCTCCTGGCTATCAGTTACATTTTTCTGTTTTTTAAATTGTTTTTATATCTGGCAATTTTTATTCAATTCTCAATATTGCACATGTTAAATTGTGGAGTGTCTGGATTTTGCTTTCTTCCTTCAAAGAATGTTGAGTTCTGTTTTGGCTCAGTTAAATTACTTGAAGTTCATCTTGACCATTTTAAAATTTGTTTTTAAGCTTTGTTAGGGTGGGGCTAAAATAATCTCTACTCTAGGGCTAGGTGTTACTACCACAATGTTTCTGGGACATTCACTAAATAACCGTGGTATTTAACAAGCTAGTCAGAACTCACACATCACTTCGTCTTATATAAACTCTAGAATTCATTCCATTTGCCATTCCTGGTAGTTCTTTGTCCGGTCTCATGGTGTTACACTCTCTACATATGTGGCTTAGTATTCAGTAGCAGACTCAAAGAGACCCATGTGCAGATTTCCGGAGTGTTATTTCTGTGTAACTCCCTCTGTACTTTGCTTGACAAATCCCAGCTATTTCAGCCCCCTACTCATTAATTTCTGTCTTCTCGACTTAGAATCCATGTTTCGTTTGAGTTCCCCTCCTTTCTCTGTGAAACAAAACATGCTTCCAGGCAGCAAGTCAGCGTGTTTGTAGGGCTCACCTAGTTTATTACTCTTTTCTTGGGGCCACAGTCCTATGCTGCCTATTGATGAGTAGCTGAAAATAGTTGTTTCATATAATTTGTCTAGTTTTCTAGTTGTTTTTCAGCAGGGGTCAAGTCAACTACCAGTCACTCTGTCATGGCCGAAGTGGAAGTCAGTGGTCTGCTTAGCATTATTTTAATACCTTTAGTTATACTCTGTTTAGTAATGTAATTCATGTCATATCTTTTTTGTAATATAAGTGTATACATTCTATAAAATTATCCATAAAAAATTAATAAAAAATACTCTGAAGAAATGGAAAAGAATATTTTTGACCCAGAGAAGAGCTAACAAGTCTTTCAATTTTTCCTGGCCCCAACAGATGGCGATAAAAGGGGATTTAAGTTTAACAAAAAGACGATTTCTTTTCTTTCAGATGAGAAAATGTTAAAGATCTGTTCCATCCAAACTTTGGAGTCAGCTTCCCTTGGAGCCCTTAAGAAAAATAAGCATCAAATGCTTGAGATACTTATCTACCTAAAAACAGAAGGTGTTTTCTGGTGTTGTGATCCTTTAATTGTAAAGCATTCAACAAGCTGTGAACTTTCTTTGTAATTTTATTGTCACAGAAATGGTAAAGCATTATTTTCACCGAACTTCAAAAGAAAAAAGCATCTTTTAAAATAAAAGCCACAAATATTATTTTAATTATACAAGTCTAAGATAATTAGAAGGTGTTTTAGTAAAATAATTTTATTGTCTATGTCTAAGTACTCATGTCCTGTATCATTTCTCTGAACAAGGCAGGTATGTCTTAAATGTACTAGGATTAAAAATAATGAGAGGAACCTAATCTGGAAGTAGGTATTGCTGTCAAGTAAAACATAAGGGTCATTTCTACAAATACAGTCTTCAGGGATACAGTTTAAAAAGCACCATAAATAGGCACACATTTTCTTTTTTTAATGCATATGTATATTACAGTAGTTCATTAACAGCTACATACAGAATCCTACACAGATAATCTATAGTTTAACATCACCAAGTCTGGCAGAACAACTTTGGATCATCATAGTCAGGAAGTAGGTAGGTTTGGTGATGTGTCTCATGGACATCATTTGGTGATGTCTTTTCATGGATGTCTTTCATAATTTCCCACAAAAAAATTTTATTTTCACAGATATTTTACACAAAGTTTAAGATGTCTGCTCAGACCTCTTTGTTGACTCACTAATATTCTTGATAAAAATCCAGTTGCACATATGGCATTGGTATGCCTGTGATGTTCGTACAACTGTCTTCTTTTGTCATTCAGAAATCCACTTAAATCTGAATTCTCCAAAAAGACCTTTTTTAAATGGCAAAACTAAAATAGCTATTTTTTGTAACATCTTTTCATTTTAAATTTCTGCATGGAACTAATTATTATCCAATACTTTTGTTTACTAATTTACCTATTTACTTGTACAGTCACCAATCCTCAGTTCCCATCCCATATTCAAATGAAATGTTAAATACTTGAAGGCTGGATCTTTTTCTATGGTTAACTTATATATCCCTGGCATCTAGAACAGTCCCTGACAAGAAGAAAAGACTCAATAACTATTTGTTAAATTGTGAAATCGATAAAAGGTGGTTATTAAGGAAATAATAGTGGAGGTGAGTTCCATCTCAGAGACAATGTATAAAGAGTACCTGCACGATGGCAGTGATTGTTATTTTCCTTTTCTATAACTTCTACTACATTTTTATTACTTTTTTCAGTAGTCTACTTATGATTGTATGTGAAATTTAATCATAACAGTCAATTAGAGTTGTTCTCATAAGCTATGATAATATTTAGCTTTATAGATTGGGCAATTAGGATGATTGGATGGGGAAGACTGAGTCATGAATCTTAGACATAAGTCCATTTGGGCACTCAGGAAACAATATTTAGGTGATATGGGTTCAGAAAATAAATTATAGTACCACAGTGCATGTGTTCTTAAGTTGTCCTAATACAAAGTAATAAGCAAATGGAGAACATGGACACTGAGTGAGTGACATCAATATGTCCTGGGAGGCAGGCAGTGAGGAAACATCAAGGACATCTCTCTGTAGGTCATTTGGTTCTGTGCAGGAGGTCAAGACAGGGACAACGCAAGACAGAGTCTTGGAGGAAGATGAAGGAACAAGACAGGATCACATTTCTCAGAGCTGAGACACCTAAGTATTTCCCATTCATTTGCAAGCCCACAGCAGCTGATTCCTCCAATGTTGAGCTGGGACTCACATGAGATATTTTAAGAAGAGATTCTGGAATCAATTAATTGCTTGTACACTTACTAGCTGGATACTTTGGGCCCATTACTTTAGTTTTCCAAACCTTAGTTTCTTCATTCCTAAAATGAAATGACATCTACCTCATTAGATTGTTGGGAGAATTAAAGATCATCTACGGAAAGAACTCAATCCAAAGACTGCTGTTTGGTAACTACTATATGAAGTGTCACTTTGATGATTATTAATCTTTCAGGACATAGTCAATCTCAAGAACTGGAGAGGCCTGAGGCAGAGCATTTGTGTCATGTTGGGCAGCTGTGAGGACTTTAAGCTGCAGAGAATTGGGCCTCTTTGGGCTGCATGCTCCTTTAAAGGCCCTAGAATGAATTTGGCTAAGACCTTCACGCTTCATGGAAGCAGTCCAATGTAGGGTGTTAACCCACACATTAGAGCTATTTTATTTTTCAATTATTGATCCCTGTCAAAGTTGCAGAAAAGATGTATCTGAAGATCAAAATGTAAACAGTACCTATTAAAATAATTTGTCATAAAACATAGGATAATTTGAAGCCAAGATTTTCAGGCATTGACCGACCTTGGAAAGAAATGTATTACCTACTAAGAGACATCCTAGAGTAGAAATTGAGTGAATTTGGTTTAGCATCAAGATTTCATTATTCTGGGGGGACCTTCAAGATGGCGGAGGAGTAGGAAGTGGAGATCACCTTCCTCCCCACAAATACATCAGAAATACATCTACATGTGGAACGACTCCTACAGAACACCTACTGAATGTTGGCAGAAGACCTCAGGCCTCCCAAAAGGCAAGAAACTCCCCACATACCTGGGTAGGGCAAAAGAAAAAAGAAAAAACAGAGACAAAAGAATAGGGACGGGACCTGCACCAGTGGGAGGAAGCTGTGAAGGAGGAAGGGTTTCCACACACTAGGAAGCCCCTTCGCGGGTGGAGACTGCGGGTGGCGGAGGGGGGAAGCTTCGGAGCCACGGAGGAGAGTGCAGCCACAGGGGTGCGGAGGGCAAAGCGGAGAGATTCCCACGTGGAGGACCGGTGCCGACCAGCACTCACCAGCCCGAGAGGCTTGTCTGCTCACCCACCGGGGCGGGCAGGGCTGGGAGCTGAGGCTTGGGCTTCGATCGGATCGCAGGGAGAGGACTGGGGTTGGCGGTGTGAACACAGCCTGAATGGGGCTAGTGCGCCACGGCTAGCCAGGAGGGAGTCCAGGAAAAGGTCTGGAACTGCCAAAGAGACAAGAGACCATTGTTTCAGGGTACACGAGGAGAGGGGATACAGAGCACCGCTTAAACGAGCTCCAGAGACGGGCGCGAGCCGCGGCTATCAGCGCGGACCCCAGAGACGGGCAGGAGACGCTAAGGCTGCTGCTGCCGCCACCAAGAAGCCTGTGTGCAAGCACAGGTCACTCTCCACACCGCCCCTCCCGGGAGCCGGTGCAGCCCACCACTGCCAGGCTCCCGTGAGCCAGCAACAACTTCCTTTGGAGAACGCACGGCGCGCCTCAGGCTGTTGCAATGTCATGCTGGCCTCTGCCGCCGCAGGCTCGCCCCGCGTCCATACCCCTCCCTCCCCCCGGCCTGAGTGAGCCAGAGCCCCCGAAGCAGCTGCTCCTTTAACCCCCCCCCCCACGTCTGAGCGGGAACAGACGCCCTCAGGCGACCTAGCCCTCAGGCGACCTACACGCACAGGCGGGTCCAAATCCAAAGCTGAATCCTGAGAGCTGTGCGAACAAAGCAGAGAAAGGGAAATCTCTCCCAGCAGCTTCAGGAGCAGCGGATTAAATCTCCACAATCAACTTGATGTACCCTGCATCTCTGGAATACCTGAATAGGAAAGGAATCATCCCAAAATTGAGGGGGTGGACTTTGGGAGCAACAGTAGATTTGGGGTTTGCTTTCTTTATCTAATTTGGTTCTGGTTTTATGTTTATCTTAGTTTGGTATTTAGAGATTATTATCATTGGTGTATTTGCTTATTGATTTGGTTGCTCTCCTCCTTTATATATATATATTTTGTTTTGTTTTGTTTTGTTTTGTTTTCCTTTTTCTCCTTTTGAGAGTGTGTATGTGTATGCTTCTTTGTGTGATTTTGTCTGTATAGCTTTGCTTTTACCATTTGTCCCAGGGTTCTGTCTGTTGTTTTCTTTTTCTTTGTTTTTTTTTTTTTTTGTATAGTTTTTAGCATTCGTTATCATCAGTGGATTTGTTTATTGGTTTGTTTGCTCTCTTCCATTTTTTTATTCTTAATAATATATTTTTTAAAAAATTTTATTTTAATAACTATGTTATTTTATTTTTTCTTTGTTTCTTTCTTTTTTTTTTTCTCCCTTTTTTTGTGAGCCATGCAGCTGACAGAATCTTGGTGCTCTGGCCAGGTGTCAGGCATGAGCTTCTTAGGTGGGAGAGCTGAGTTCAGGACATTGGTCAGCAAGAGACCTCCTGGTGCCCTGTAATATCAAATGGAAAAAGCTCTCGCGGACATCTCCATTTCAACGCTAAGACTCAGCTCCACTCAATGACCAGCAATCTACAGTACTGGACACCCCATGCCAAACAACTAGCAAGACAGGAACAAAACCCCACCCATTAGCAGAGAGGCAGCCTAAAATCATAATAAGGTCACAGACACCCCAAAACACACCACCGGATGCAGTCCTGCCCACCAGAAAGACAAGATCCAGCCTCATCCACCGGAACACAGGCACTAGTCCCCTGAGCCAGGAAGCCTACACAACCCATTGAACCAACCAGAAAGTGAGCATAGAGGGAACTTACCTCAACATAATAAAGGCCTTAGATGACAAATCCACAGCCAACCTCGTTCTCAATGGTGAAAAACTGAAACCATTTCCACTAAGATCAGGAACAAGACAAGGTTGCCCACTCTCACCAATATTATTCAACATAGTTTTGGAAGTTTTAGCCACAGCAATCAGAGAAGACAAAGAAATAAAAGGAATCCAAATCAGAAAAGAAGAAGTAAAACTGTCACTCTCTGCCATTGACATGATAATATACATAGAGAATTCTAAAGACACTACCAGAAAACTACTAGAGCTAATCAATGAATTTCGCCAAGTAGCAGGATACAAAATTAATGCAAGAAATCTCTTGCATTCCTATACACTAATGATGAAAAATCACAAAGAGAAATTAAGGAAACATTCCCATTTACCATTGCACCAAAATGAATGAAATACCTAGGAATAAACCTACCTTAGGAGACAAAAGACCTGTATGCAGAAAACTGTGACACTGATGAAAGAAATTAAAGATGATACAAACAGATGGAGAAATATACCATGTTTTGGATTGGAAGAATCAACATTGTTAAAATGACTATACTAACCAAAGCAATCTACAGATTCAATCCAATCCCTATCAAACTACCAATGGCATTTTTCACAGAACTAGAACAAAGAATTTCACAGTTTGTATGGAAGCACAAAAGGCCCTGAATATACAAACTAATATTGAGAAAGAAAAACGGAGTTGGAGGAATCAGGCTTCCTGACTTCAGACTCTACTACAAAGCTATAGTAACCAAGACAGTACGGTACTGACACAAAAAAAGAAATATATATCAATGGAACAGGATAGAAAGCCCAGAGGTAAACCCACGCACATATGGTCACCTTATCTTTGATAAAGGAGGCAAGAATATATAATGGAGAAAACAGCCTCTTTAATAAGTGGTGCTGGGAAAACAGGACAGCTACATGTAAAAGAGTAAAATTAGAACACTTCCTAACACCGTATACAAAAATAAACCCCAAGTGGATTAAAGACCTAAATGTAAGGCCAGACACTATGAAACTCTTAGAGGAAAACATAGGCAGAATACTCTACGACATAAATCACAGCAAGGTCCTTTTTGACCCACCTCCTAGAGAAATGGAAATAAAAACAAAAATTAAAAAATGGGACCTAATGAAACTTAAAAGCTTTTGCACAGAAAAGGAAACCATAAACAAGATGAAAAGACAACCCTCAGAATGGGAGAAAATATTTGCAAATGAAGCAACTGACAAAGGATTAATCTCCAACATTTACAAGCAGCTCATGCAGGTCAATATCCAAAGCACAAACAACCCAATCCAGAAATGGGCAGAAGACGTAAATAGACACTTCTCCAAAGAAGATATACAGATTGCCAACAAACACATGAAACGAGGCTCAACATAACTAATCATTAGAGAAATACAAATCAAAACTACAATGAGGCATCACCTCACACCAGTCAGAATGGCCAGCATTAAAAATCTACAAACAATAAATGTCGGAGAGGGTGTGGAGAAAAGGGAACCCTCTTGCCCTGTTGGTGGGAATGTAAATTGATACAGCCACTATGGAGAACAATATGGATGTTCCTTAAAAAAACCAAAACTAGAACTACCATATGACCCAGCAATCCCACTACTTGGCATATACCCTGAGAAAACCATAATTCAAAAAGAAACATGTACCACAATGTTCATTGCAGCACTATTTACAATAGCCAGGACATGGAAACAACCTAAGTGTCCATCGACAGATGAATGGGTAAAGAAGATGTGGCACATATATACAATGGAATATTACTCAGCCATAAAAAGAAACGAAATTGAGTTATTTGTAGTGAGGTGGATGGACCTAGAGACTGTCATACAGAGTGAAGTAAGTCAGAAAGAGAAAAGCAAATACAGTATGCTAACACATATATATGGAATCTTAAAAAAAAAAAAGAAAAAAATTGTTCTGAAGAACCTAAGGGTAGGATAGGAATAAGGATGCAGACGTAGAGAATGGACTTGGGGACACAGGGAGGGGGAAGGGTAATCTGGGACGAGATGAGAGAGTGTCATGTACATATATACACTACCAAATGTAAAATAGATAGCTAGTGGGAAGCAGCCACATAGCACAGGGAGATTAGGTCTGTGCTTTGTGTCCAACTAGAGGGGTGGGATAGGGAGGTTGGGAGGGAGACACAAGAGAGAGGAGATATGTGGATATATATGTATACATATAGCTGATTCACTTTGATATACAGCAGAAACTAACACACCATTGTAAAGCAATTATACTCCATTAAAGATGTTTAAAAAAAGATAAAAGAGATTTCATTATTGTTGGATGGGGGATATCAATAATTATACTCTTTCAAAATATTTCATAGCATTATTTCTTTTCAATGCTTCCCACTAAAGTAATTAAAAACTAACTCTATTTCTTTAAAAAGAAACTTTAAACTAAAAACAGACATAATTGAATTTTGATCAAAAGTAATTTTTTAAGCAATGGGGTATTGCTTAATATTTTCCTCCAGAGAATTTATGAAAACACAATTTTATACTGTGATCCAAGAAATCAATTTCAAACTAATTGAGAAAGTTTTGACCATGACAAATTTTCATTTCAAGTAAGGAGGAACAATTAATTGATTTTAAACAATTTTATAATTCAAAGGAGAAAAAGAATAATAATTAGTAAAATCACCTGAATACTTCTTTAAAAGGTAAAATTAAACCTCTTTCTTGATGACATAAAATCAAAAGTACATTTACCCCTTCAAAAAATCCCATAAGGCATAATTAAAGGAAATGATATACACATTAAAACTGATAAAATAGCACTTCCCCTTTTCGTTTTCATTATGTTTTATGGCATGAATTAAGGATTCTTGATATTAGGGTTTGGGAGAAAAATATATACTGTGTATGCAAAAGATGACATATCTATGCTGATTATCTAATTTCTCAGCTTTAAAAGCACTTTATTATCATTAAAAACACTGCATTATATATCCAAATTGCAGTTGTGGAAGTTGCTCAGTAGCAAATGATTGATTTAGTTATTGTCACAATTCAGGGGCAATCCAAGGAGTTTCAAAGATGACTTCATTAGGAAATGTTTGGGAAGGCTGAATTCCCTTGGCCTTGAAGCACTGCACGGTGAACCAAACATGTGAAAGTGAGGGCACAGTTGGAGCCACTAGTGTGTTCTTGGTGAGGGCATTTTCAGCATTTCTCCAAGTGGGTGTTTCAGGGACTGTTGATGGAAACATGAATTTTCAGATACATTCACAGAGAGAAATGAGATATTTTGACTGAGATATATAATCCTGTCTTGCTTTGTAGCAAAAAGGCAGTAAAGTGTTTCTTCAGGGTCAAGTAACAGAAAACTCATCAGTTAGTGGAAGGCAAGGCGTTCATGCAGCAACAGAACAGAGTGGACAGAATGTGAATTAGGGTGAAGTCAAGGAATACAAAGGAAAACAACAACAGCCACACAAGACCAGAAGGACTAGTGTCCTGTGCCCATGGACCACATTACAAAAGAAGATATTACTAACGTTGACAGATTCAGAACCATCCAAAGTACAAACAAATAAAGGTCTCCTGCCAGAGGAGGTTGCTATACTTTAATTTGTTTTCCTTAGAGAAAACTTGATTTCTAAATGGATTTTGAAAATGCAAAGAATGTCCTTTGCCTTCAACACTTGCAAAAAATCTATGATACTGTAAGGAGAGAGAGCCTTTCTGAGACACATGCAGCTTGTCAGTACGTAGCTACTGGTACAAAGCAAGGATCAGTAGGGCAACACTGGGAAACTTGACCTGTGGAGATGTTAGTGTCTGTTTGATTCACTACAATGAAAACTCCTTCATTGGCTGTTTTTTTCCCCTTTGATTTTCCATGGCTTCTAATTTACACAGCAAACAATTATGGGCATATAATATATGCCAGAATCTATGCTAGAGATTCAGATTTGAAAGACACATCTCCCCATAGGTAATTTCAAAGAGAATTGTAGGAAATTAAGTCATATTACTGCTCTCAAGTAGATAATACATTGGTAGCCGCTGACATTAGTTGTAAAGAGAAAACTTTTTAAAAAGGAATAAGAGTGCTTATAGTGAAATTGTGATTCTGTAGTGAAACTGTTGATCTTATTGCTTATTTTATTGTTCTGGTCTTAGATTATAATAATAATAATAGCAAGATAGAGATAAGGCTTTTTTTCCTCTTTTTTCTAAACCTTTAACACCATGAGGTAGTCTGTTTTTTTTTTTCATTTGAAGAAACTCAAAGCTTTTATAAAACTCCCCTCTAAAAAATAAAATAAAATAAAACTAACATGTAATGTAGCTTTTAATTTGATTTTGATGGCACAGACCTAAATCATAAGAATATTACTAAAATGTACAGGGGATAAACTACAGTATTCTTTTTTAACTTTTTTTTTTTTTTTTTTAATTTATTTATTTATTTATTTTTGGCTGTGTTGGGTCTTCGTTTCTGTGGGAGGGCTTTCTCTAGTTGCGGCAAGCGGGGGTCACTCTTCATCGCGGTGTGCGGGCCTCTCACTATCGCGGCCTCTCTTGTTGCGGGGCACAGGCTCCAGACGCGCAGGCTCAGTAGTTGTGGCTCACGGGCCTAGTTGCTCCGCGGCATGTGGGATCTTCCCAGACCAGGGCCTGAACCCGTGTCCCCCGCATTGGCAGGCAGATTCTCAACCACTGCGCCACCAGGGAAGCCCCCTTTTTTAACTTTTAAAAAGGCATTGCCAAGGTGATTTGCATAATTGAAATTCTATATTTATAACTACAGATGTGCCACAGAATTCATGCGAGCAGCCAGGTTGTTAAAACTCTCACAGTTTCATGAAAGGGAAGGCTTGCCCAAATTCTCGCTGGTTCCCACGTAAATAAAGCTGTTGGGGGAAACAGAGAATAGGAAGACCTTTTTATTTCAAAGCACCTGTAAAGAAATAAAGCATTATAAAAGAAAAAAAAAAAAAAAAAAAGGTCAGATAGAGTACATGAAGACCAAAAAGATTAAATAATCTGCTACTATCAGCCTTTGATATTTATAAATATTGGAAAATCTTTATATTTTCGCTTGCTTTATTTAGAAATCAATTTAAGGAGTCATTAAGAAATATAAGGTTTAACCGATTACAGTTGGATTTTTATTTGTGACCTTGGCAGCTTTGATGTCTGTATGTTATGGATATTATTCCATGCACACAATATTTTTAAAAAGCATATTGAAGTCTTTTATTTGCCAAGTACAATTTGACTGTGGAGTGTCCAAGTCATTTTTCTTTGGACCCATTCAGTCTTCAATGTCATTTCTAAGAAAGGAAGAAAGCTTGCAGATACAGAGTTCACTGAATTGACAGTGAAAGCAATCTTTTAGAATTTTTGACACCATTTTGCTTTTATCTTAAAGTAAAAATGACTAGTTTAGCTCTCGGTAACGTATTTTAATAATTATTTTCAATGTGCCATAAAGTCAGATTTTTAGTGCTTTAATATATTAAAAAGAAGAACTAAAAATAGACCAACCTTAGTAGAGTATTATTTTTCATTTTGGAAACTTAAGTCCCTGTAATGAGTGTTATGTGTTGAACTGTGTCTCCAATAAAAAGATATGTGGATGTCCTAACTCCCAGTACCTCAGATAGTGACCTTATTTGGAAATAGGGTCATTGAAGATGTCATTAGTTAACTTAAGATGTAATTGGTTAATTTAATGTGAGTTAATCCAATATGACTGGTGTCCTCATAAGAGGAAAGACACACAGGGAGGAGACACAGAGGGAAGACAGCCTTATAAGAAGAGGAGAGAAACACATGTGAAGACACATAGACACACAGATACCAAGAGAAGATGGTCACGTGAAGACAGAGGCAAAGATTGGAGTTTGCTACCATAAGCCAAGGATTTACGACTTTAGGATTTAGGGCTACTAGTAGCTGGAATAGGCAAGGAAGGTTCCTCCCCTGGAAGATTTGGAGTGAACATACCTGCAGGCACCTTGATTTTGGACTCTTAGCCTCCAGAGTTGTGAGGCAATAAATTTCAGTTGTTTTAAGCCTCCTAGGTTGAGGCCATTTGTTACATTGACCAAGGACACTATTACAGTGACTCTGACAAATGTTCAAATGTTATTAATACAGCCATTCAAGAACATATTCCTTGGAGATCTTCCCAAGGACACACAGCCACCAGCTGTTACCTCCTCTACCATCCTCAAGCAATTTTGTGGCTAGAATCCTTACTTATCAAGTAAGCAATTGTTTATCTTTACTCTCTTTGCTTTCCTTTTGCTTTAGAGGTAATCATACACATTCTTTCTCTTCATTTATCTCTCAATATTTTTCTTCCTTATCTGCCATTATCATTATCATCTTCATCATGAAAAGACTTGAGTCCAATCTTTGTCAACTCTAGCTTAGATTGATAACTCCAAAATCATATGGTCATCAAGACATTAAATAAGATTCATAGCAGATAGTAGGATGTTAATTTCCCACTCTTGCCACCAGAGTATTTGTAGGTGAATCCAAAAGCATGCAAATTATGGAAATGTGATCATTTCATTTCTGAGATTTAAAGCTCATCTTAAGTTACATTCAAATCAATGATGTTTTCCATTTGGTAGGAAAAAAAATTCTTTATTCCCTTTTCTTAAGATTGTCTGCCACCAAAAGTTTAATGCACATAGCTGCTCCAAACAGTTCTGTGCTCTCTGACCTCCTTTGTCTGATGAAGAGAATAAGGGTCTTTTTGAGATAATTGGTGTGGCTTCAGGGGTTAAACATTCCTGCCTTTTGAGGAATGCATTAGATAGTGTGAAGACTAAGCTGTTAAACAAAGCGGCCCCAAAATTCAGGATTTAAAGGAAACATAAGTTTATCGCTCACTCACTGTTTACTTCAGCAGTAAACAATGTAGATTGGAAGAAGGCTCTGGTCCATGCAGTCACTTAGTGTCCACGGTTTTCTCATTTTTTGGGTTTTCTCCCTCCTAGTGTGTCATCCTCATCTGAATGTTCAAAGCTATGTTTCTTACAAGGGGCAGAGGAAGGGATATGGAGGAACATATTCCTGATTATCTAACATTCAGATCTAGAATTAGAACTCATCACGTCTGCTTATAATTCACTGACAAGAACTTAATTATATGACCCATATGATTACATTAGCTTCAAGAGGGACTATGAAATATAGATTTTCCCTGGGCAGGCATGTTTCTAGTTAAGACTTTCATACAGAGGAAGGTGAGCAAGAATTTCAGTGAACAGTTGCAGTCTCTTCCAAAGAGATGTTATCAATATAAACTGAAATATTTGTTTTCTACCAGGAACTTAAATGACTTAACAGTATATGGAGAGCCTACAAAAGACATTGAAACAATTTCTAGTTATAATAATAATGGCATTAAAGATGTCATTCTATCCCTTATCAACATTAGTACCATTTAAGCATTTTTCAAAACAAAATTTGATATCCAATTTTAAGGTTAAATTAGCTTCCATTTGAAAGGATCCTGAAAAATAATATGGCAAGTAAATTGAGTATCATTTAATAAATTTGTTGAAAGGACAAAGCAGGAAAACAAAGTCTATGGATTTTCCTAGAGCGTCTCTTCTGAGATCATTAGAGAATATTTAGGATGGCAGGAGAGATTGCAGTGTGTGTCTTCTTGCCCCACACTGGTTAATAAAGAAAGAGAGAAATGAGAGAGAGACAGACAGAGAGAGAGAGAGAACCTCACGTAACAAAATAAATTTATTAAGAAGTGGAGAGGTACAAGAGCAACAACGAATCTGGTTTGCTAGAGAAATAAATTTGGAGGTCACAGAAAAATCCTGTTCTTGTGTGTGATAACTTCTCTACTCCCTCCCTTCGTTCAGTGAATTCCTTTTTTGGTTCCAGAAACTACCACTTCTGATTAGTACATTAATTCCCATCATGAAGTTTCTAGTGTCCATGTTTTTTTATTCTCTCTTGGCTCAATAAAGCAGTTGCTAGCAAGCTTTGCAAATTATATCACGTATTATTTTGGTTTTATTTCATTAGACAAATTGCTTCCTAAAAAGTATTTCATGCTATATCTACATTTTGAAAATCAAATTAAATGTGTATTGATTCAGGATTTTGTTAGCTGTTGTTTTTATGTGTTGTTTTTCTCCTGAGTAATTTATGGTGTTCCTAAGGGTGCTCTGGAATATCACAAAAATAAGGTTGGAAATCATCGCTCTCAAAGGATTAAAATTGCAGTTATGATCAGTGCATTCCTCCAAGCCCAGGCAGAAAAAAGGTAACAGCCATCATTTGGGCTTCTAAATTCGTCCATTGTATTCGCAGAGATCTCATCATGAAGCATTTCTCTGAGACATCACACTGTGTGAAACCATTTTCTCAGGTAGGATGAAAACACTAACTTTCATCATAATAATGGCTATGAGTGATGACAAGAAACTTAATCATCAAAAAGATTCAGTTGTGTCCTTTACACTCTATTTACTAAAATAAGAAAGAAGATTGTACTGTTCCAGAAAATAAAATTAACTCTACCAGGAAGACCAAACAAAAAAACAAATAAACAAATATTTCAGGGTTACTCTTAATCTAAAAGCTAAGTTTGTCAGCATACCCTTGGGGAAAATGTTCCAGGTATATCCACTTGCCCTTCTCCTTCATTGTGGGCAGGTCTGACTTTGAATGGCCAGTGCACCTATGCTTCTTTGCCTGTGTATTCCCTCTGGTCTCCTGAGCCTATTCTATCTACAGGCAAAACTAAACCAGCCCCTGTAAGTGCTAAGCAAGTCCCTGGGGACAAAAATAAGTGTCCCAGCAGCAAAATTCTTGGTAATAGAACTCCGTAGTTGTATCCTATGTTTTTCTCAGAGTTCTTCTGAAAGACTAAGCAACTTGCTTCCTAATATACCATATGGCCAGTCCACTTTCCTACTAGTAGGACCTGGGATCACCTCCCAAACTTCTTACATTCTAATCCTTTACCCAAGGTAAGGTTCTGTGGGAATGGAAACCAAGACCAAGCCCAACCACTGAGCATTCTGGTAAATCAATGTTTATTATTCTTTTGCATACAGAGATCTATTTTCCTTAGCCCTGTGTTAGCCTAGCATAACTGCCACATGTGATGACTAAACTACCAAGATGACAAAGTCCTAAAAGACCATTTAACTCCCCCTGCTCTCCATTTTATAGATGAGGAAACTGAAGTAGAGAGATAAATAGTTTTTCTTGGAAACTGAAGTAGAGAGATAAATTGTTTTTCTTGGGTCGTGGAACTTAGTGGTGAAGAACACAGGGTCAAGTAATTTCTTCACTTGGTTTGAATCTTAGCTCCACCTACTTATTAGCATTTATTAGCATATCTATTCGCTTTAGACAAATGTGGAAGTGGGAGATGTAATTAAAGGATACAAAATAAGAAAAGAAATGGTCCTTGATCTCAAGTAAAATAGAACTGGATAAGCATGAGATGAATAATCATAGGAAGAGAAGTGTTTTATATAGAGAGAAACAATATAGAGGTCAATAATAGTATACAAACATAAATCTAGACTATAGAACATTACATTCTGAAGAGTACAGGCTCATGAGTTATACTACTTCACTTGAATCCTGGCTCCACATTTTATTGGCTAAGTGATTTTGGGTAGCTTGCTTAACTTTTTCTTGCTGCCAAATCCTCATCTGAAAAATGTGGATAATAATAAAATGATAGGACCTAGCTCAGAGGATCTAAAGGGATATAAAGTAACCAGTGCATACTAAACTCAATAAACATTAATTTCTGTTATTATTATTGGCAAAGTAGCAGTGGTGGAGAAATCCCAGGTTCAAAACTCTCCCCATCATGCATCATACGCCATCAGTAGTGGTGGAAACTAACATCTAAATCCATATCTAAGGTGTAATTACTACAGCAAATTAAAAACTCCCTTCTTTCCTTTGGTATACTAACAAATTCATTCTCCTCAAGCATGTTTTTTCTCATTTAATATGTGATAAAGTACAGTTTATTTTGCAGCATTTTTTTTTCCTTTCTGACACAGAGTAGAAAAACTGTTTTATGTGTTTCCTCTGCTTAATAAACTGAGCCCTTTAATCTTAAGATTATGCTTGATTAGGAGAATCAAAGCTGTAAAACCTGACATATAATAGCAAGGTGCAACTTAAAATTTAAATACACCATGTAAGTTCAGGATATGCTCATGGTAAATATTTTTTGATAATTAAAAAAATGTCAATAAGTGGAAAAGCAGCAGTGAATATAGAATGAGTTGGCCCAGATATATCTTTCATTCTTTAATGAATGAATTCCTTATTCCTGGAATCTCTAAAGCTTATTCAATATTCTTGGTTCCCCATATTCATATATTTTTAAATTATCATTATCTTGAAATTTACCTTAATGTTGTAAACACACTTCACATGCAAAAGACTGCAGTTGAGACTAGAAAAGTGTAGAATGCTTCCTCAAATTTATCTTCCATACTCTTTTAATAAGAACAGGCTCAGGAGAGACATAAAAATAAAATTATTGACTCATCTGAAATTAAAAGATCCTCACTGTATTTTCTTCAAGAAATGTAGCATGACTCTTGTTAAATAATGATTTTCCAATTTTAATTACATTAAATTCTATCATCCTAAATTCCTGCTGTCATTTTAATTAAAAGGAAATCTCTCATTTTCTGTGCAGAAGGCCTGTTTTCGTGCAGTTAAACTATTTCCATATAATCTTCCAGAGGTGTTTTGCATTTTAAAGTCAGTAAATTTTTTTTTTAACTGAAAGATTAAAATTAAAATGCTTAAAATTCCTTGCAGGTGGTATGTAAGATAAGACACATATACTTGCTAGAGCACTTAATCCAATGGACGGAAAAAAAAAATAAAAAACCTCAGATGTACATATTGCTAAAACATAAATACACAGGCTAGTGCAACCAAGTGTTGATATTTAAAAAAAAAATTTCTTGTGAACAGATACAAAATCTTAAAGATGTTTTTGAGAATATGCAACATCCTGTGTGGGGAGACACTATCAGTGGTCTTCCAAATAGCTTTTGTCCCTTCTTCCTCATTAAGACATTACAAACTCTGTTCAACTACTTAGGTGCTTATGTTTCAAACTTGATGATGACATTCAGTGATGGCAGATTGGATATCCCATAGGACTGTGATTGCATGACTTCATTCAATAGATATATTTTAAGCAATTAGCATTAACAAAATATGTACGCTGGAAATAGAATAAAAGGATACAAACTAGGAAAAGAAATGTTCCCTTTTTCTCAGGCAAAATAAAACTGAGTGAACACAGTATAAGATGAATGATCAGAATCAGATGTGTTTTATAGAGAAAGAGAAAATATAGAGACCACGGACAGTACCCAGACATACACCTAAACCCCAGATTATGCATTCATTCATTTATCCCTTCTCAAGTGTACTTAAAAAATACTTTTTGAACAACCTGATATAGTTAAATCATAGTGTGCATGTTGGCAATACAAAGACTAATAAACTTTGATTTGCATAATAGAGATACAATATGTTTGAAATTACCTTAATATGGTGTAGCACATGATAAGTGGAACTCAAAAACCAGAGGTAAAATTAATTTGTTTTAGGAGCCTGTATGGGAGAGATTATTTCAACCTGGGAAGTCCAGGGATGTTTCATAAAAAAAGTATGGTTTGAAAATAATATAATTTTTTTCACTAAATAATTGTGTTTTTCCTGCCTAATATAAGTCTAACCTAAGTTCTAGCATTAAATAAAAAATATTAGCCATGCCCCTCAGGGGCTCAACATCAAATAGAGGAATAGAGGAGGCTGATATATAATTAATAAGAATATGATGTGTTTAGTAATAAAATTGAGAAGTAAGTGTGACCAGATGCATTGAAACTCGCCACGACCATGACTGGCTCCCCAGCTTCATGCCTAAGTGAACGAAGAATGCCCAATTTTGGCATTTTGTAGGATCACAGGGGAAAAAGGAGAGTTTTTTTTAAAGAGAGGAAAAGAATATGATTAGAAATTGTTACGGGGAGCTGATATTCAGATAAAGAGGTATACGTAAGGATGACTTTTAAGAAATTTTAATATGTGAAATGCAATGTAACTCCATTCCCCTGTCTTTCCAATGAAACCTCCATAAAAATCTAAATTGCTTTTTAAAATTATTTTTGGATTTGAATCTTTTTCTAGGTTCTGTGAAGTGTGGTGAGAAAGGCCTCAGATATGTGTTAAGTGAAGGTCATAGCTCTCAAGTGTACAGTAACAGTCAAGTGACTATGTCCCAAAGAGATTTCAAATCACCATGTCCAAAATCAAACTTTTATCTCTGTTCCCCAAAGCTGATGCTCTTGCAGTGTTCACCATTTCAGTGAAGTGTGCAGATGCCAACCTGATTACCTAAACCAGAAGCCTGAGTATTACCTTGACATCTCTTCTCTCCTCACTCACCGAATCCAAATCAGTAAAGGTGCATCCAGACAGCTTAACAACACATATATCCTCTAACTCCATTCACCTCTGTCTACCCCACATGAAATCATACCCACATCAATTTACTCAAGTACTACTACATTCGCCTCTTACCTGTATCTCCCCCAACCTCATACTCCCCTCCAAGCTGTTTCCCACATTGCAACCATAGTGACCTTGCTGAAACACAAATTTGATCATGTCAGATTTGGACTAGCTGATGAGGAGAATGAGAGAACTGGTAAGAAAGAAGAACCTGGAGACTCTGGATAGAAAATTGGAAACAGAAGGATCTTAAAGAACATTGATCCCAGCTCCTTCATTTAACAGGAGGAGTCTGAGGTCCAGTCGGCCAACAAATGCAATTTGCCCAGCAGATACACAGGCACAGAACAAAGGTTTTTCATTCCGTAATCAGTTTTCTTCCTTGTATCCCACATGTCTTGGTGTCTAGAACTGTGCTGTCACTCTTTTCACTGACTCTTGAAAAAAAAATTGTTCCCTTATTTTATTACTAGTTTTCAAATTAACAAAGCACATATAAGATTGGCTTGAGAGAAACAGGAGGCATAAAAATCATTCAGATATTAAGTCCAATAAATGGGCAGTTGGTACCCATGGAGGAGAACCACCTTATACATTGTGGAAATAATGTCAGCGCAAAACAGTCTACTAAGTTTTCTGATTATATGCGGCCATGAACCAGTTGATGGACTTCAACTGTAGTATAATAAAAGAGGCAGCAATGAAGAATAGTTTATATTAATTCCATACAAACTTTCTCTTTCTTAGAGAATGGGCTGATGGACGCTAAGGTTGTATTTTTATCTGCTACCTTCTGGATATATTATTAGAAAAATAATAGTCACTGAGACAGTAAACCCCATGAAACACAGAATTCACTTGTGCCCCACACTGATGTCACCCATGTCCTTCTTAGGGAATGTGGGCTACAAAGTACATGTTCAGTCAATAGCCAGAGCATGAAATAGCCTTTCAGTCACTTCGTGATAAAAAAAGAAAAAAAGTATATCACGTTTCATGATGTCAGATGGAGAAATGGTACAAAAGAATTCTCCCAATAATAAAGAAATCCAGCAAAAGAGTCAAGGTGTAGAGAGGAATGCAATTCCCAAAAGACAAAATGAGAGTTTTGTAAACTTTGTTTTCAAAAATATTTTCTCAGAGGACTTGAGTCAATGTCTTACTTTATCCAAATTGGCTTTCACTTCTGTAACTATTATTAGAGTTGTTGAGCTTTGCTTGTACATGTTGTAGATCCTGTGGTTCCCACGTTTTGTCAAAAACAGAGTCACCTGAAATATTTCTGTGGTTGAGATATGCAACGAATTTAGCTGACTACTTGAACACTTCCATGATTCCGTGAGCAGTTTGCTCTGTCTTCTTGCTGGTTCTCATCACTCCTCTATAATTTTGAATGTGGTTAAGGGAAAAAAGGCAAAATAAAAGTCTATTTTGAGCCAGATGACACCACCATGACTAAATATATACTGTATTTGTGACTTTGGACAGTTTTATCATTGCCACACTCCAGGGCCCACAAATTGCTGCTACTAAATAAGAAATCTCCATTGTATATTTTTATGGCCTAAATTCACACACTGTTGTATATAATATTTGTATTTTACTGAATGTTTGGATCGCTCTCTCTCTTTTCTTTTGATGAAGAAAAATGGAGCATAATGGTAATAGAATAACAGCAATTTATTTTTAGGGATTTTCATGCTGTATCTTCCTAAAGTCTACCATGACCATTTATATAAGTAGAATAGATATGACTAGGAAATCAAACATGAATGAGACAGGCAGGAACATCTGAATTGATAGGGCCATATATGGGTTCAGAAGTGAGAGAGAGAAAAGGGAAACCATGACTGTACTTCCATGAACAAATACAAAGAATAACTTAATTGTTATTTTTGATCCGACTTTGAAGTAAGGCATATAGCTGATTTAACAAAGCAGCTTATGACCTTAAAATGTTGGGTTCATTTTTGAATCATATACATCTTCTCAGTTCCCCAGAAGAGTCATCATATCTTGTTAAGAATAGAGCAAACATTGGTAAATTAATGGATTAATGAATAAAACTGTATGTTTAGAAGTGTCACAATGTAGTTGGTGAAGTCATGTATAGGAAACTAAATCTGCTTTGTGATTTAGAACAAAAATACTGGAGCTGCTTAGTGACTCAATTTCCCCTCGTACCAACTAGCAAGAACATAATCCATTTGAAAAATTGTTTTCAATGATGGTTGAGGGTTGTCGTGGTACTGTACAGATTTTATATCACTTGTGTAGGGCTGGGCAGAAGAGTAAAGGCACAAGTATCTGGTTCTTGTCAATCATTTGGTTTTTACCACTGAAGTGGTGACATAAGGCTATAAAGAGGAACTGCCCTGATTCCATAGACACGAGCAGAGTTGGAAGTAACATCATCATGGTGACTCCAAAAGAGAAAAGTGAGGCCACAGTGTGCTCTTTCCCCAACATCCTGGATAAATTTCCATCTCTACTGCTGTCTGGGGTGCGACAACACGTCATGGAGGATTTTCTGTAAGCCATATTTTGACATTCTGCTCTTGTTCATGGTGTGCACCAGACAGGAACATATGGTTCCAAATGTCTGTGGCAGTTGTGTAGAGGACACAACTGAAGGAGTTGTTTTATGTTGAAAATATAAAAAAGAGGAATATGGAATGCAATGTATTGGCCACTGAAGAGCGAAGACCTTCAATATTTCAAGTTGCCTATTATGGTTGCCAGAGGGAAAAAATGTAGAGAGAGTTAAAACATTGATAATGTCTACTGCTGTGAGAAAAAAACGTTCTCACTATTACTGTAGAACTATTCAATGACAAAAATCAATATTATTCTAAGAAAGTCGGTTCCTTGTCTAAGTAATTTTATAAGAATACAGGTACTTTGTAATAGTACTTTACAAAGGAGTTTCTCTTTGAGGATTTCAAAAAATAAACAAAATCAGTTGATAAACTGGTATGGTTCCCCGTGTGAATTTTCAGGTCAATAATTTGCACTGTGGTGGGAAGAAATTTGTTTACCTTGCCCTGGGATAAATATCCATCTAACTGAGCTTTTATCTGTTCTTTCTTCATTATGCAGTGAGCTTTTAGAGATCACTTCATATGCCCCAAATATCTGAGTTGCGCAGAGTAATGCATTTTCTGTTTTCACTCATTTAGGATATAGTGACTTTTTTATGACTGTGGTCACCCTGCTCTCACCTTGCTATTATGCTACAGATGATTCAAAGGCAATTAGTACACAGGCTTGGGGATGCTTTTAAAATTGACTGGTCATGGACAAAATCAGGACACTTTAATCAAGTAATGTCTTACAACATGCCTGCTTCCTACATAAGGAGGTATGTTATCTTCCTGAAGTAGGAAATTGCTTGCCATAAAGAAACAGGCTACCAAATGTGATTCTTGTGACTGTGGTCTACGTTGCTGTGACCAGAACAGTAAGGATAAGATTAATCACCCAACTATCAAAAGTAAAAAATATCTAGTAATTACAAGCTAGCTAAAAAATAACAGGGTAGGTAAAATATACTAAAAAGATTGAGAAATAGCTAGGGAAATATACTTCCAGGTCCCCTCAGAAGCAGGCAGAGGCAAGAATTCAATTATTGTAAGTTAACTGGGGAGTTAATTCAAGGAAAAAACGAGGTATGAGGCAGGAAAAGAGAAGAAGCTGATGAAAGATGCATTACCCACCCAGCAAGTGATCACTGCAGGCAACTGGAACAGAATGCCCTTGGTAAACTTTGAGAGAAACTATAGAACACATTTCAGAGTTCTCCCAATTGAGGGGCTGATTCCAAGATACTGGACATAGATGTAACTTCCAAACTGTCAAAAAAAAAAAAAAAAAAAAAAAAAAAAAAAAAAAGAAGAAAGGAAAGAAAGAAAGAAGGAAAGAAAGAAAGAAAGAAAGAAAGAAAGGGAGAGAGAGAAGGAAAGAAAGAAAGAAAGAAAGGAAGGAAGAAAGAAAGAAAGAAAGAAAGAAAGAAAGAAAGAAAGAAAGAAAGAAAGAAAGAAAGAAAAAGAAAAGGGGAAAAAAAAGCCCTCAGGAAGAATCCCAGCTGTTTTCAGGAAGCCAGGTTCACAGGCAGAGGTAACTGCTGAGAGCATACGGGTGGGGCACTGAAAGCATCTGCTACTGCAATTTATACTAAAATTTATAAAATAAGTGCTTCTGGATAAAGGTGAAGGATTGAATACATTTCCTCCAGAAAACTTACTAAAACTACAGTGCAGGGACTGAGAGGAAATGCAATCACTGAGGAGTGGAAACTTACCTGGTCAACTAGAGAACACTAAATATGGAACTATCACTGCTAAAAGGCAAGAGTCAACCTGCTCTTCAGGGTAGAAAAGTCTCATGGCTAGAAGCTAGCAGCCTGGAGTGCCTCCAGGACCTGGGAGACATGGAGAGCTAATGTAGGAAGGATTGCTGGAAAGCTCTTTAAGAAGTGGTTACATCCACACCACAGGATAACTTCCTCTCCCCATGACTTTCACATAAAACTGGGGGCATTTCTCTAGAGAGGGTAAAACTCAGGCTCTCTAGATAGAAGGATGCCAGACTTAAAAAGAGGCATAATTAACAGTTTGAACTGGGGATTAAGTAAACACAGATGCAAACGGAAGTTGGAGCTGGTGGCTCTCTTCATTTACAAGCCTCCCAGTTCACAGACAGTTAGACCTTGACTCTTAAGGAAGGGCACCAGGAGAGTCTTCTCTTGGAAATGTAATCAGCCCAAAAGAAAACTTTTTTTCGTTTCCTTCAAATTTATTTATTAAAGAGAAATACATGTATAGTTGAATTCCCATTCTGCCTGCCCCAAAGGCAACCAACATTGTGATATTTCTTTGCCATGATTTTATATTACCTACATAGTATCCTTTAGTTTTGTTTTGTTTTCTTGTTTGTTTTTTATTGAAGTATAACTGCTGTACAATATTATGTAAGTTAAAGGTGTATAATACAATGATTCACAATTTTTAAAGGTTATACACCATTTATAGTTATATTATAAAATATTGGCTATATTCCGCATGTTGTAAACTATATCCTTATAGCTTATTTTATACCTAATAGTTTGTATCTCTTACCCCCCCATCACTATATTATCCCTCCCCCCTTCCTTCTCCTCACTGGTAACCACTAGTTTGTTCTCTATATCTGTAAGTCTGCTTCTTTTTTGTTATATTCATTAGTTTGTTGTAGAAATCTCTTAAATATACTCTTAAAAATGCTGACATCAGAGGTTCCCTGATGTCACTCCACATTATTCTCTAGCAAAGCTTAAAACCCACATGCCCTGCCTAATTTGACTCTGTACTTGCAATCAGCTTTCTAGTCCTCCTTCCTTAATGATGAACAGACAACAAAGGGTTGTAGGATATTTGAGAAAGTTCCCACCATGAAAGCTGGAGACCAAAAACACAGGAAAAAAAAGCATCTTGAAAGCAACAGAAAGTATTTAGGGTAGAAAAATCCCCCAATAATATCCTCAGAGGGATAAGGATAGATATTACATCTGTGAAACAAAAACAAGATATTTAACATTGAGATGGAAAAAAAAATAACTCATAAAATAAAAACATAATAGCATAAATGAAAAAAATCATAAAAGGATTAAAAAATAAAGTTGAGAAAATGTCTCAAAAAGTTATACAAGTTGACAAAGAGAGGGACTCATGCAACAGGTACAATATCTGAATAAACTGAATTAAAGAAAGATAATTTTTAAAGCACTTTTGCTCAGAAAATTACTCAAGTATGTGTTGAGAGAAATGAAGAGAGAAAGAATGAGCTAGATGGAGATACAGAGACAGAGAGACTTTGAGAAAGAAATAAGAAGGAAGAAGAGGAAGAGGAGCAGAAAAGATAGGATTCAAAACTAAAACAAAACCAAAAAGCACCAGACATTAAAAACAGGGAAAAGGAGGAGAATCCCCAAAGTGACAGTGAAGGCAGTATTCCAGGAGGGAAACTGACCTTCCTGTAGAGGGCCACCTGTCCTCATTAAAGCATCATTAATTCGCGAGATAGACATGTAAAAGCCTATCACTAGCATCACTTCCAATGATCTGTTCTTTTTCTTTTTTAAAAAAAACGTGAAAGAGCTTCTTGATTACTTGTTATAGCAAAACAAGGAGGTAAACCAAGGACCACATGTATGTAGTAAAGAATTTGGTCTTGTCGAAAGAGACATCTGGGGACTTCCCTGGGGGTCCAGTGGTTAAGACTCCAAGCTCCCAGTGCAGGGAATCCGGGTCGATCCCTGGTCGGGGAACTAGATCCCGCATGCTGCAGCTAAAAAAAAAAAAGATCCTGCATACCGCAAGGAAGATCTCGCACACAGCAACGAAAATCCCACATGCTGTAACTAAGACCCGGCACAGCCAAATAAATAAATAAATAAATATTTTTAAAAAGAGAGAGAGATCTGACCTTTACCCTGGGTTTTGGGGAGGTAGTGTGTATATATATATATATATATATATATATATATATATATATATATATATTTAAAGGAATTCCTTTATTTTTATTATTTATTTATTTATTTATTTATTTATTTATTTATTTATTTTTGGCTGTGTTGGGTCTTTGTTTCTGTGGGAGGGCTTTCTCTAGTTGTGGCAAGTGGGCGCCACTCTTCATCGCGGTGTGCGGGCCTCTCACTATCGCGGCCTCTCTTGTTGTGGAGCACAGGCTCTAGACGCGCAGGCTCAGTAGTTGTGGCTCACGGGCCTAGTTGCTCCGCGGCATGTGGGATCTTCCCAGACCAGGGCTCGAACCATGTCCCCTGCATTGGCAGGCAGATTCTCAACCACTGCTCCACCAGGGAAGCCCAGTATATGTTATACCTGATAAAGAAGTCTTTATTTAAGGCAGGGACTAGCCATACTTGATAGTCTTAGTGTAGAAGATGACCATGGCACAAAGACCAACCATATGATTGGGAGGGAACTGGGATTTGGGCCGCAAGTATCACTTGCCCTGGATAGTGAGTCAAATCATTTGGAAACCAATCAATCAATCAATCATGCCTATGGAATGAAGCCCCAGTAACAACTCTGGACATTTGGGCTCAGGTGGCCTTTCGTGGTTGGCAATATTTCATGATATTGACACATATCACAGGTCAAAGCTAGGAGGGTAACATGTCCTAACCACAGGAGGAGAGAACAACAGAAGCTCTGCACTTGGAACTCTCCCAGATTCTGCCCTATATGTCTCTTGTTTGGCTGATTCTCATCTGTATCCTTTCCTTATAATAAACCATAACCATGAGTATAATAGCTTTTAGTAATAATAATTGAGCTTGAGGGTGATTTTGGAAATCCCTCAAACTTGCAGTTCGTGTCAGAAGTGAGAGAAGCCTTGGGGACTGTGACCTCAAAACTGAGACTTTGGCTAGCTCTGGGCTCATGAGATCCAGAAAACAGGAAATGTCTCTGAGGGGAAAGACAGGAATAGCCTAGATAACCATGGAAGGAAAGTACCAAAATGACAGCTGCTTTGAAGGCCAAGAGTGCCCAGCACAGGGAGTAGGAAAATGAAGATGTCCATGGAGGATGTCTCCAAGGGAAAATAAATTGATGCAAGCAAATTTGTGAAACTTGTGTAGAGAGGTTATTGGAATCTGTGAAAAGTGGGCAATAAAGAGAAATCAAGCCAATGAAAAAAATAAGACAAAAAACAGAAACAAAACAAAAAATCTTCAGGAAAAACGAGTAAGAGAAAAATGTAATCACCATGCATCCCAGTGCTCAACTGTGCTTCAGAGTCAAATAAAACCCTGAATAATGATTGAATTTGAAACCTTAGTTTATTAAGAAGAGGAGAAAGGGAAGCCAATGGATTGAAGGTGTCAAAGAGTGAAAATCTCATACACCATGACAGAATGATGGATAATATCTCCAACTCATGAAGCCAACAAGAACTATTTATATATATTATGTAGAAACATGGGATGTGTAAATGCTGGACAAAATAGCTGTAATGGTTGAAGAAAAAACACTGGGCAGCAGAGAGAAGTGGTATTGATATGTTAGTTTTTATTTAGTGCTAACTTCTAAAACTATATGCGTGTATTTCTTTGATAAATAAAAGCAATAGTTTAAAAAATGCAGGATACTTCCAGGAGGAGATTATGAGGAAACAAATTAAACCAAGATGTAATAATTAGAAACTTGGATTAATTTATATGATTTAAATATGAAGAAGCTTAGTGTGTTTCGTTGTCAGGAAACTTAAATTGAAAATCCATAAGGAAGGCTGGGCTGAATAAAAATTAGAATGTTGTCATGGTTGTGAGCTTCAGTTTTGGATTTTTAAAGGCAATTACCAGCTCTCTAACACAGGTTCTTTAAGGTTTCTGCTCACTTATTTAATCATTCCAAAACTGAAGTAATTTGAGCTTATGATTGCTGAAAATAATGATTATTAAAATATGTGTAAAAGCAAACTTTGACTACATTAGATATGTGTACAAGATATGCCATTTTACACCTCCCTTTCTGAACTGAGATTTCTTGGTTCTGTCTTACAGATCTCTTGGCATTCCAAGCATTCAAATCCGATCAGTCTACAAATATAAATTGAGTTCCGACCATGTGTCAGGAGTTGGGAAAGGCTCTGAATGTATCCAGAGCCTCGACCCCATATGAAAAGACCCTGCCTTCCTGGTGCTTGCAATCTAGAAGGAGAGAGAAACACTAAACAAGTGAACAAATAGTTAAAATTGGTAATAAACGCCAAGAAAGAAAAGTGCAGGGTGCTATGGAAGGGTAAAATTGGGTGGACATATTTTTCATTGTGGATCCAAAGAAAGTCTCTCTGAGTAATGAGGTATGAGGCATGAATAATGCTTCATTAGGAAAAGTGTGAGGAAAGGAATATTCAAGATTCTGAGAGCAGCTTGGGGAAATGTCCTGACACACAGAGGTGGACATGATTGAGGACCGGAAGAGAACTAGTTCGACAAGATCAAGTGAGAAGGAGAGTTCCCCGCCACATGGCTGAAATGAGGAGGAACACGAGAAGCAAACATGAGGTGAAGATGTTGATATTCTTGTGGCCTTGGTGGTGAGGACTCTGCCTTACGAAGCATATAGCTGAGTGAGTGAATGACTATCAGTTGGAAAGATAGAGCCAGGCTCAAAGGTTTCACATCAGCTTTAGAATCAATTCTCAGATCTTCAGGAAGGCTGGTAAGGACCTTGGAGGATCTGGGCTTCTGAGATGCAGATGAGGCTCCTCTGGTGCTACCCTCTCTCCAGCTCACATCAGCCACTCAGGGGTTACTGCAAATATTTACATAGTTGGAGCCCCCCCTTGCCTGGAATGTTCTTCTTCTTCCCCCTTCAGTACTCCCAGCTAGCCCTTAAGGCAAGGTTTAAAGGCTTCTTCCTCAGAGCACTCTTTCCTAACCTCCTACCCCAAAGCAAGTTCCACTTTTCAAATCTATCACATCCTTCTGCTTCCCTTCATGGAACCTGCATTCTGTCCCTGTGCCTCAATGTGCTCTTCTGCAAAATGGGCGGAGTAATATTAGTTCCCACCTCAGGGGGTCATGGCGACTCAAATATAAACCACAAAAGATAGTGCCTGGCCTATGGTAAAGGCTCAGTAATGTTAGCTATCATTTGATAGAAGGTAGGCACAAAAGAATATATATTGTCTCAAAACATGAGAAGAATATATATTGAATATATTGCCTCAAAAATATATTTATATATTTTTATATTTATATATTACATAAATATAAAAATATATATTTATATATGTTTGAGATAATATATATTTAAGAATATATATTGTCTCAAAAATATATTTATATTGTCTCAAAACATGCAAATCTAATCCTTGCTGTTGAAAGTCAAGATAGTTGTGACATTGGGGCAGGGGGTGTAGCCGAGAAGGACCACAGAGGTTCTGATGGAGTTCTGTTTCTTGTCTGGGTGGTTGATTACATGACAGTGTTCATTTTGTGATAATTCATCTTTGAGCTCAAAACTTAGGATTTGTGCTTTTGCACTTTAATAAGAGTAGTACTTACCTCCCAAGGTGGCTATCAGTATTGACTCCATTAATACATGTAACAGCGCTAAGAAGAGTGTCTTAGAAGGAATATATAATAAAACACAAAACAAGTACTCACTATTTTAAGGAAAAGTTTATTTATAACCAAAAGAGAACAGAGACGAGTTGTGAGACCTTCCTTTATAAAAATGACTTTTGGAGCTGGAAGGAGAAATGGAGAACATTAGTCCCCATTGGCTTTTAGACAGCAGTCCAACCATTCATGTTATGGTTGGGCCTCAGGAGGTGATGGGACTTGACTATAAGCAGTGAGCCATAGTTAGTGATCAGACCAGGGTTGGGACCCAGGTCTCCTGACTGCCCAGCCTGGTTCTTTTCTTCTTTACTCTCCGTACTTATACAGTAAGTCCCCTACATACAAAACCTTCACATTGCGAACTTTCAAAGATGTGAACGTGCATCTGGTAACAGCAAGGAACCAGAACCTGTGCCATCAATGTCAGGTGTGAGTGAAATTGCAGCTTGCCCTCTGTCTCCTATTACCGACGATCCTTCAGCTCAACCATCTCCCTCCTCCAGTCAGTAAGTCTTCTTGCCTGTTCACTCGATGCCAGCCCCTGGATGCCAGCTGTTGTACTGTACTGCTGTACTTTTCAAGGTACTGTACTGTAAGATTAAAATTGTTTTCTTTATTTTTTGTGTTTGTTTTTTATGTATTATTTGTGTGAAAAGTATTATAAACCTATTACAGTACAGTACTATATAGCCGATTGTGTCATTTGGGTACCTAGGCTAACTTTGTTGGACTTATGAACAAATTGGACTTATGAACGTGCTCTCAGAATGGAACTCGTTCATATGTGGGGGACTTAATGTATATGGAGGTAGCTAAATACCAACTTAGTTCAAACCTTCCACATGATGGATTTTTTTTTTTTATACTCTCAGGTTGCAATAATAGGATATAAAGATTTGAATAAATAAGACATTTTTTCTTTCAAAGATTTTACTACAGTTGTTTTCCACAGTGCTTTCACAAATGGACCAGTATTAGTATGAAAATTACAGTAAAATTGTTAAGGTGTGTGTGATGGTAGCCATGGTGCTGAAAATTGAAATGTTAGGAGAAACCCCAACTGCATATAGCATTTTGTTGACATTTGACATGTAAGATTATACTTGAGATTTTCTAGATACAGGGCACTATATTAATGTCCTGAGTATGACACTAAATATAAACTGATCTATGTAGGAGCTCTGAAAGAAATCAAAAAAGGAATCCGGTTCATTATTCAGTTCAGTCCTACAAATGTGTGCTTATGAATTGTAGGTTGTATAGATTGACTTCATTCATTCATTCATTCATTCAATGAGCATTTATCAAGTTTCCCCTAATTGCCAGGCATAGTGCTAAATGGTGAGGTTTCCTGTAAACAGAGCAGTCTGCCATCATTGAGTTTCTAATAAAGTAAACAGACATTTAGAGAGTTGATAGTGACCATGAGGGAACTGAGCAGGGCACTATGAGGGAAATTAATGTAACAAATTTAGATCAGACAGACAATGGATCGAAAGAGGCAATGGGGGAGAGGAACAATTAAGAATCTATTGTAATAGACTAGATGGAAGATCACGGTGATTTGGGCGAGTGTAGTGGTTCTCATCTAGGGGTGATTTCTACTTCAGAGGACATTTGGCAATGTCTGCAGACATTTTTTGGTTTTTACAGCTTGGGAGGAGGGTACCACTGACATCTAGTGGATAGAGTCCAGGGAAGTTGCTGAACGTCCTATAAGGCACATGACAGCCTCCGCAACAAATAATTTTCTGGCCCCAAATGTCAAAAGTTTTGAGGCTGAGAAACCCCAGGCTAGTATGACAGCAGTGCAGCTGCAGAGAAACAAATTAAAGAAATGTTTGGGGCATAAAATCAATAGTGTATGAAAACAGACTGGATGTAGTAGGAAAAGTAAGGATGACGTCTTGAGTTATTTGTTTTAATAACTGGATGGAAGGTGGTACATGTACTGAAATGAGAAACTTTGGAAGGGGACTTGGGAGGGAGCAATAATATGGCACAGAATTAAGCGATTGACATGCTTAGTCGGTAGGAAACAGTAACTAGAATTGGTTATGTGAATCTGGAGTTCAGAGGCAAGTCTGAATAAAAGAGAAAATCTGGGATCCTTGCTTAAAGATATTCAGTGTCTTAGAAGAAACACATGACATCACCTAAGGAAAAAAGTATAGATAAAGAAGTGGTCAAGAAGTGAGGATTTTGATCCCAAATCAGCTGGACATTCTTAGGAAGCTCTAAAAGCCACTTGATCTTTTGCTTTCAGTACCCTGGGTAACATTATAAGTAAACTCAAGTATACTCACCACTTGGAAAACACGTTTATAACATTTGGGTTCCTTAGTTTATTCTAAGCCATTTTTCTTTATGTCTAGTTATATTATTAAAATTAAGGAATTTTAAATGGATTGCTATCTAAGTAATGTCACCAGCTCTCACAAGATGCACAATGCTGCATGCTACCGTATTGCTTCATTATTAACCACGGTGTATTAATTTAAGCTTAAGATTTGGGAAATGGGGAAAAGACCGAATGCATTCAATTGGAAATTTTTATTCTTAAGAGGGCACTATGAAAATGTGAATCAAGAGTGACTAACAGTCATTTGGGGCAAAAAAATAACTAGATGCATATATACACAAGATACAGTGTTTCTAAAAAGCACAAAACAAATTAACAGCAGGTGCTGATCATTCATGAGTAACTTACACCATGAGCCTGTGTACATGAGCAGTGGAGGAAAGCATTTTAACAAGGAAATAAATTTCAGTTTTAAACTTTACAGATTTTACAGATGATACAGAAAAGTAACTTAAGTGTGCATGTATTCTTTAAGAAGCCTACTTTAGGAAATGCAATCTTTCTCATATTTCTACCAACCAAAAAGAACTTAAGACCAAGGGTAATGCAGGTAAAAGTAATAAAATTTCCTTCAATAGTATTGGACCAAATTACTATTACTACACTATTAACTGAGTCATTTCCTAACAGACAAAATATTTTAGTCTTTGCCGTCTGAGGCATATTTAAACTAGAAATGTATGTGTAGATTAATTTAACCAAAAGAGTAAATTACCACAAATGAACTAATATATACTGAGTAATGAAAGCCTTGGAAAATACTTTGTATGCCGTAGCTCATATAATCCTCCAATGGTGCTACTGCATTATTATCATTCTCATTTTACAGATGAAGATGTCAAATCCTGGAGAGAGTGTGACAGTCAGTATAGAGTAGGTTGGTAATAACAAACAGATATCAAAATCTTAATGGATTACAACACAAAATTTGTTTTCATTGATTTGTCAACAGTTTGCTGCTGATCTGACAACTATTGAAGCAACTCCTTCCCAAAAGGTGACTCAGGGATTCCAGGCTGCTTCCATCTTGACCACTAGAGCTTGCAGCTTTCAGAATTACTCTGGCAGGAGAAGATGGTGCTGGAGGGAAATGGGAGATCCTTTCACTGCTTTCCTTCTCACCCAGAAATGGCACATACTACTTCTACTCACATTTCATTGGTTAAATATGTATTATTACACCTAACTGAAAAGGTACAGGCTTTAATATGCCCCGGAAGAAGAGAAATGGATATAGGTAAGCATCAGCAATCTCTACTATAGGGAGATAAAGTAATTTAACCAAGGCTACAAATCTAGAATTGAGCAAAACCAGGATTCAAACAGTTTGTTCAAAAGCTGACCTAATTCTAGAGTTTGAGATCTCAAGATCTAGACATGCAATATCTATTATCTATTAACCCCATATGTACCAAGAAAAATAGGCCACTGATTATGCTTTATACAAATCTTTAGGTTTAAAAAAAATCCTCTAACAAGCTTTAGATTTATTCTCACTTTAAATAATACTTACTAAGGATTTATAAAGTACCCATTATTTGAATTTTGAAGCATCACTTCCTCATCAGGTTCTTCCCAAATTCCTAAAGAGGTTAAATTTCTCCTTTTCATCATGCCTTAAGTACCATTTTGTAAAACTCATCACATTTCTTTACTACTTATGAGTTTCATTATGGCAGCAACCATATTCCCACTGTGTCTCCAGGGTTTGGCCCAATGCCTCCCACAACGGAGGCACTCAAATATGCATTGAATGAGCCAATGAATGAATGACAGGAGAGTTTGTCTCTTTTCTGAAGCAAGTCATATCATTGTTTGACACTTTCCGGACTTAGAAATGTTCCTCGGCCAAATAAATGAAATTTACTCGTTTACAATTTCCAGCCAATATTCGTATTTTTCTTATTTCTTCTCACTTGCCTAATACTATGACTACATTCTTTTAACACAGAGCTCTTCAAATTTCTGAAGATAACCTGCATATGCTCCTAATTTTTCTTGGTTTCATCAATCTATGCATGAGATGCATTCTTAAATCCAGATCAACCCTTCTTCTTATCTGTGGATATGTTCTGTTTTATCAACTATCACACAGAAGTATCCAGAACCAGGCACAGTATTTGAAGTATGAACTGACTAGGTTCCAACAGTGAGGTTATAAGCTCTCTTGGAGGATGGATGGTGCATGTTTCCCACTATAGGGTCTTCAGTAAAAAAAAAAAAAAAATATATATATATATATATATATATATATGGCGTCTGACACCACATATAAGGGTAAATGAATGAATGCATCTGAAGTTATATTAGATTTCTTTTGTAATTCTTTCCTATTATAGGTCTATATACCTGTGGACATGTTTTTCAGATGAATTAACTCAGATTAGGTCAGTTCTCCAAAATCCATACTCAGAGGGAAAATAACAAAACAAAACAAAAACAAAAACTCTATGAATGTTAATGCAGACCTAGCAAATATTTATAAAGAACATTCCTCCACAAAGCTCAGAGGAAATTAAGCCAAAATGATCAAATGATGATGATTTCCCCAGGGAAGTGTCCTTGTCCTTCTACAGAGAAATAGTCTCCAAACCTACAGTTCTAAAATAGCCTCTCTTCCAGCGTTCAAACGTGACAGTCAAAAGAAATCAAGAAAAGGAGCGGCGCTGGAAGCTGCCTCTTTCCCAGTTCTGCACGGGTAAATGGAAGCAATTTACAAGAGATTATCTTGGGTCTGAATAGGAAAGAAGGCACTTTAATCTTAGAGTACTGAAAGTATCTCATTTTTCTCCTCTTCCTCCTCCTCCTCCTTTTCTTCATCTTTGCCAGAGTTAAAATAAGAGCTCTTCTATTCTCTGAATACTGGCGTCCGAGATGGCGATTTTCCATCAAGTGATGGGAAGAGTCGGAGTTGGCCATCTCTACGACCCCCCTAACAGGCGCACGGGGACATTACCAAGGAGGCTCCTCTGCCACTCACAGCCCACAGCAGAGGCTGCCTTTGCTCTGACCAGCAGGTTACATTTTCTGTCTTCAGGATGCAATGCTCAATAGACTTTCCAGCATCACAGCGCAAAGTTGAGGGAGAGGGAGAATGTGCGTGCGTGTGTGCGTGTGTGAGTGTCTGGATCAGTGTATTGGAGCGGGCAGTAAATAAAGGCTGGGGCCAGCGTGGGGAAGAGGAAAGCAAGAATTGAGAAGCAAAAGCGTGGCTCGGATCCTAGTGAACCTGCTGGAGCTCATCCGGCTTGCTCAGAGCCCCTGCACCAACTCACCCAGTACCCCCTCTCCTTCCTCCTTCGCCTCCTCTCCCCCTTTCCCCTCCTTGTTTCGTTGCACCCTCCACCTACCCCCCCCCCCCACTTTCTCATCTGACCAGAGGACGAATGAGTGAGACGTTCCAGCAAATTGGGGCAGCAACTTTCCTCAGCTGGTCTCCCGGCTCCGGGAGCAGTTGCGCGCTGCTTCCCCGCGGTCTGCGGCCCGTGGAGGAGGAGGAGGAGCCGCAGCCGTGATGGGCTAGCGGCGGAAACGAGGAGCCAGCCCCGAGCGAGCCCAGCGTCGCCAGCCAGCTCCGCGTTCCCACGCCGGTTCCCTCAATCTCTTTCCGGGGGGCCGGCGCGGGCGGAGGGGGGGGGGTGGGGTGAGGCGCGCAGGGTGCAAACGCGGAGCGTCCCAGGGAGGATGAGGCGGGGACCCGACCTGAGCGGGCTGCCTCTCGAGGGCGTGCGGCAGCGGCTGGGTCTGGGCATGAATTAAGAAGCTGGGAAGATGGAGCGCCGCACACTCCTGGCGCAGCCCGGGCTCTGGACCAGGGACACCAGCTGGGCACTTCTCTATTTCCTCTGCTACGTCCTCCCCCAGACGGCTCCGCAAGTACTCAGGATCGGTGAGTGAAAGCCGGGGAACGCTCCAGGCTGCCGAGCGGCTCGGGGGCTGTGCTCTCTCCCCGCGGCCAGCGCGGGCTCAGCGGATCCCGGGCGAGGCAGTGCGCGTAGGCGCGGGGGCAGGAGCTGGGGGGAGTGGAAGTCAGCTCACCCGGGAGGCTCCGGGAGAGGAGAAGCCTCGTCACAGCTTCTCTCCTGGCGAGTGCCGGGCTTCCCCGCGAGGTACGGTTGGCGGGTTTTTGAATCTGGACTCCAGACACGCGGGCAAGAGAACAAGGGTTGGAGGCTCTCCTGCACAGGTACCCTACTCTGGGTGTGGGGTCGCGCTCGGTTTGGGAGCGGAGATGCGCTCTCCCCTTCACCTCGGTGGGCGTCGCGCTGTCCAGATCCGCCGCCCGGGTCCCTGGCCACCGGGGCTCTGGGTACTCGCGGGCATGCCCAGATCTCAGGAAGTAGAATTTGGGGACCACTAGGGACGCAAGGACTTCCCTGAGCCTGCTAGCCCCGATCCTCCAAGTTTGCATCCTTAAGTTGGGTTCTTCCACAAGGAGTCTCCAAAGTCTGGAGGATTTCACTAGAGTTGGGTAGAGTCGGGATCTTACTTCTGACTGAGGGTTCCAGGAGTAGGGAGGACCGTCAAGTCAGTGCCGTAAGCCGGCACCTAAGTTTTCCACTTGCTCCCCAATCTGTCCCGCCAGCCTGCCACTGAGCATGATCCAGACCCTTCCAGGTAACTCCCTGGAAGACTCTGGACTTCCGTCTCGAGGGGGGGCGGTGGTGGGGATAAAAAGAGACTGGAAAACTAAACGTAGGAATCCCGGGGCAGCCTAAAGCGGGTGAAATGGAAGCCCAGTAACAGGGAGAGGGTGGGAATTTTGCTAGTCTGTGGATTCAGGTACCTAAACGCACCCACCACCAGGGTTTGGTCTGTGGAGTCACCGAGCGATTTCTGAGCAGCTTTTTGGGTTGAAAAGCTCTTTGACTACTTTAGTGTTCTCCCTTGCAAACTAAACCCAATTTCTATTCCTTTGGTCTCAGTTTGTCCTTTTCCCCCAACCCACTGTGCTTCTTAAAGACCCAGTGAGCGAGGAGAGCCACAGGTGAAGTCTTGACACCACACCACACGGGGCTCCCAGCTTCGCCAGTTTCTCACACATTAGGCACCAAGAGTGAAGTCCTCACCTCTGAGGGCTTCTAACTCATAACATTTCCAGGAACGGACAGAAAGTGCACTCCTTAATGACGCCCCTAAGTGGCTGAAATTTCTCAATAACTTTATTAGTTCCGACCTGCAATTAAAGAACCTCTTTCCAAAGATTCAGAACGTGGTTCCTGTCACTGAATATGCCAATTTAAAATAAAATAAAAAAAAAAAAAATAGAAGTTTACTACGCTGAAATGCATTTTCTCTAGGCACGTGGGATCTGATTTTCAAGGAAAGAAAGGTTCTCACATACTAACTTTTACTGCAGGCATCTTTTTCTAGACTAAGGATAGTGATAATGCACATTTTGGTGGTTAATTTAGACTGTTCATTTAAAAGGTCCCAAAGTATTCCTTTTACAAAAAAAGACCACTCATAACTAAAATATCCTTCACCTTAGATATGTTCTAACCTTAAAATCCTTTTTTCTTTCTTTCTTTTCTTTTTCTTTTTTTTTTTTTTTTTTTTTTGATGCAATCAACCCTACACACTCTGGTAACAAAATTCCTGTGGACAGCATGAAGTAAACAATCAGTGTGTTACAGTTTACAATGTTCATTAACTTAATTGGTGCTTTGCATATATTTTATTTTATTTATTTTTTTAACTTCTTTATAGGAGTATAACTGCTTTACAATGGTGTGTTAGTTTCTGCTTTATAACAAAGTGAATCCGCTATGTGTATACATTTATCCCCATATCCCCTCCCTCTTACGTCTCCCTCCAACCCTCCCTATCCCACCCCTCTAGGTGGTCACAAAGCACTGAGCTAATCTCCCTGTGCTATGTGGCTGCTTCCCACTAGGTATCTATTTTACATTTGGTAGTGTATATATGTCCATCTTACTCTCTCCCTTCGTCCCAGCTTACCCTTCCCTCTCCCTGTGTCCTCAAGTCCATTCTCTAGGTCTGAGTCTTTATTCCTATCCTGCTCCTAGGTTTTTCAGAACCATTTTTTTTTTTTTTTTTAGATAACATATGTATGTGTTAGCTTATGGTATTTGTTTTTCTCTTTCTGACTTACTTCACTCTGTATGACAGACTCTAGGTCCATCCAACTGACTACAAATGACCCAGTTTCGTTCCTTTTTATGGCTGAGTAATATTCCATTATATATATGTGCCACATCTTCTTTATCCATTCATCTGTCAATGGACACTTAGGTTGCTTCCATGTCCTGGTTATTATAAATAGAGTTGCAATGAACATTGTGGTGACTTTTTTGAATTATGGTTTTCTCAGGGTATATGCCCAGTAGTGGGATTGCTGGCTCATATGGTAGTTCTATTTTTAGATTTTTAAGGAACCTCCATACTATTCTCCATAGTGGCTGTATCAATTTACATTCCCACCAACAGGGCAAGAGGGTTCCCTTTTCTCCACACCCTCTCCAGCATTTATTGTGTGTAGACTTTTTGATGATGGCCATTTTGACTGGTGTGAAGTGATACCTCATTGTAGTTTTGATTTGCATTTCTCTAAGGATTAGTGATGTTGAGCATCCTTTCATGTGCTTCTTGGCCATCTGTATATCTTCTTTGGAGAAATGTCTATTTAGGTCTTCTGCCCATTTTTGGATTGGGTTGTTTGGTTTTTTTTGATATTGAGCTGCATGAGCTGCTTGTAAATTTTGGAGATTAATCCTTTGTCAGTTGCTTCATTTGCAAATATTTTCTCCCTTTCTGAGGGATGACTTTTCATCTTGTTTATGATTTCCTTTGTGGTGTAAAAGCTTTTAAGTTTCATTAGGTCCCATTTGTTTATTTTTGTTTTTATTTCCATTTCTCTAAAAGGTGGGTCAAAAAGGATCTTGCTGTGATTCATGTCATAGAGTGTTCTGCCTATGTTTTCCTCTAAGAGTTTTCTAGTGTCTGGCCTTACATTTACGTCTTTAATCCATTTTGAGTTTATTTTTGTGTATGGTGTTAGAGAGTGTTCTAATTTCATACTTTTACATGTACCTGTCCAGTTTTCCCAACACCACTTATTGAAGAGGCTGTCTTTTCTCCACTGTATATGCTTGCCTCCTTTATCAAAGATAAGGTGACCATATGTGTGTGGGTTTATCTCTGGGCTTTCTATCCTGTTCCATTGATCTGTATTTCTGTTTTTGTCCCAGTACCATACTGTCTTGATTACTGTAGCTTTGTAGTATAGTCTGAAGTCCAGGAGCCTTATTCCTCCAGCTCCATATTTCTTTCTCAAGATTGCTTTGGTTATTCGGGGTCTTTTGTGTTTCCATACAAATTGTGAAATTTTTGGTTCTAGTTCTGTGAAAAATGCCAGTGGTAGTTTGATATGGATTGCAATAAATCTGTGGATTGCTTTGGGTAGTATAGTCATTTTCAAAATGTTGATTCTTCCAATCCAAGAACATGGTATATCTCTCCATCTGTTTGTATCATCTTTAATTTCTTTCATCAGTGTCTTATAGTTTTCTGCATACAGGTCTTTTGTCTCCTTAGGTAGGTTTATTCCTAGATATTTTATTCTTTTTGTTGCAATGGTAAATGGGAGTCTTTCCTTAATTTCTCTTTCAGATTTTTCATCATTAGTGTATAGGAATGCAAGAGATTTCTTTGTATTAATTTTGTATCCTGCTACTTTACCAATTTCTTTATTAGCTCTAGTAGTTTTCTAGTAGCATCTTTAGGATTCTGTAAGTATAGTATCATGTCAGCTGCAAAGAGTGACAGCTTTACTTCTTCCTTTCCTATTTGGATTCCTTTTACCTCTTTTTCTTCTCTGATTGCTGTGGCTAAAACTTCCAAAATTAGGTTGAATAATAGTGATGAGAGTGGACAACCTTGTCTTCTTCCTGATCTTAGAGGAAATGGTTTCAGGTTTTCACCATTGAGAATGTTGGCTGTGGGTTTGTCATATATGGCCTTTATCATGTTGAGGTAAGTTCCCTCTATGCCTATTTTCTGGAGGGCTTTTATCCTAAATGGGTGTTGAATTTTGTTGAAAGCTTTTTCTGCATCTTTTGAGATGATCATATGGTTTTTCTCCTTCAGTTTGTTAATATGCTTTATCACATTGATTGATTTGGGTATATTCAAGATTCCTTGCATTCCTGGGATAAATGATATTTGATCATGGTGTATGATCCTTTTAATGTGCTGTTGGATTCTGTTTACTAGTATTTTGTTGAGGATTTTTGCATCTATATTCATCAGTGATATTAACCTGTAGTTTTCTTTCTTTGTGACATCTTTGTCTGGTTTTGGTATCAGAGTGATGGTGGCCTCATAGAATGAGTTTGGGAGTGTTTCTCCTTCTGCTATATTTTGGAAGAGTTTGAGAAGGATAGGTGTTAGGTCTTCTCTAAATTTTTGATAGAATTCATCTGTGAAGCCATCTGGTCTCGGGCTTTTGTTTGTTGGAAGATTTTTAATCACAGTCTCAATTTCAGTGCTGGTGATTGGTTTGTTTATATTTTCTATTTCTTCCTGGTTCAGTCTCAGAAGTTTGTGCTTTTCTAAGAATTTGTCCATTCCTTCCAGTTTGTCCATTATATTGGCATAGAGTTGCCTGTAGTAATCGCTCATGATCCTTTGTATTTCTGCAGTGTCAGTTGTTACTTCCCCTTTTTCATTTCTAATTCTATTGATTTGAATCTTCTCCCTTTTTTTCTTGATGAGTCTGGCTAGTGGTTTATCAATTTTGTTTATCTTCTCAAAGAACCAGCTTTTAGTTTAATTGATCTTTGCTCTTATTTCCTTCATTTCTTTTTCATTTATTTCTGATCTGATCTTTATGATTACTTTCCTTCTGCTAACTGTGGGTTTTTTTTGTTTGTTTGTTTGTTCTTCTTTCTCTAATTGCTTTAGGTGTAAGGTTATGTTATTTATTTCAGATGTTTCTTGTTTTTTAAGGTAGGATTGTATTGTTATAAAATTCCCTCTTGGAACTGCTTTTGCTGCATCCCATAGGTTTTGGGTCATCGTGTTTTCATTGTCATTTGTTTCTAGGTATTTTTTCATTTCCTCTTTGATTTCTTCAGTGATCTCTTGATTATTAAGTAGTGTATTGTTTAGCCTCCATGTGTTTTTATTTTTTACAGATTTTTTCCTGTAATTGATATCTAGTCTCATAGCATGTGGTCGGAGAAGATACTTGATATGATTTCAGTTTTCTTACATGTACCAAGGCTTGATTTGTGACCCAAGGTATGATCTATCCTGGAGAATGTTCCATGAGCACTTGAAAAGAATGTGTATTCTGTTGTTTTTGGATGGAATGTCTTATAAATATCAATTAAATCCATCTTGTTGAATGTATCATTTAAAGCTTGTGTTTCCCTATTTATTTTCATTTTGGATGATCTGTCCATTGGTGAAAGTGAGGTGTTAAAGTCCCCTACTATGATTATGTTACTGTTGATTTGCCCTTTTATGGCTGTTAGCATTTGCCTTAAGTATTGAGGTGCTCCTAAGTTGGGTAAATAAATATTTACAGTTGTTATATTTTCTTCTTGGATTGATCCCTTGATCATTATGTAGTGTCCTTCTTCTTGTCTTGTAATAGTCTTTATTTTAAAGTCTATTTTGTCTGATATGAGAATTGCTACTCCAGCTTTCTTCTGATTTCCATTTGTAATGAATATCTTTTTCCATTCCCTCACTTTCAGTCTGTATGTGTCCCTAGGTCGGAAGTGGGTCTCTTGTAGACAGCATATATACGGGTCTTGTTTTTGTAACCCTTTAGCCAATCTATGTCTTTTGGTTAGAGAATTTAATACATTTATATTTAAGGTAGTTATTGGTATGTAGGTTCCTATTACAGTTTTCTTCATGATTTGGGTTTGTTATTGTAAGTCTTTTCCTTCTCTTGTGTTTCCTGCCTAGAGAAGTTCCTTTAGCATTTGTTGTAAAGCTGGTTTGATGGTGCTGAATTCTTTTAACTTTTGCTTGTCTGTAAAGGTTTTCATTTCTTTGTTGAATCTGAATGAGATCCTTGATGGAGAGAGTAATCTTGACTGTAGGTTTTTCCCTTTCATCGCTGTAAATATGTCCTGCCACTCCAGTCTGGCTTGTAGAGTTTCTTCTGAATGATCAGCTGCTAACCTCATGGATATTCCCTTGTATGTTATTTGTTGTTTTTCCCTTGCTGCTTTTAATATTTTTTCTTTGTATTTAATTTCTGATAGTTTGATTAATATGTGTCTTGGCATGTTTCTCCTTGGATTTATCCTGTATAGGACTCTCTGTGCTTCCTGTGCTTGATTGACTGTTTCCTTTCCCATGTTAGGGAAGTTTTCACCTATAATCTCTTCAAATATTTTCTCAGTCCCTTTCTTTTTCCCTTCCTCTTCTGGGACCCCTATAATTCGAATGTTTGTGTGTTTAATGTTGTGCCAGATGTCTCTGAGACTGTCCTCCATTCTTTTCATTCTTTTTTCTTTATTCTGCTCTGTGATCATTATTTCCACTATTTTATCTTTTTTTTTATCTTTTAACGTTACTTATCCGTTCATCTCCCTCAGTTATTCTGCTTTTGATTCCTTCTAGAGAATTTTAAATTTCATTTATTGTGTTGTTCATCATTGTTTATTTGCTTTTTAGTTCTTCTAGGTCCTTGTTAAACGTTTCTTGTATTTTCTCCCTTCTATTTCCAAGATTTTGGATCATCTTTACTATCATTACTCTGAATTCTTTTTCAGGTAGACTGTCTATTTCCTCTTCATTTGTTAGGTCTGGTGTGTTTTTACCTTGTTCCTTCATCTGCTGTGTGTTTCTCTGTCTTCTCATTTTGCTTAACTTAATTTTTTTGATGTCTCCCCTTCACAAGCTGCAGGTTCATAGTTCCCATTATTTTTGGTGTCTGCTCCTAGTGGGTAAGGTTGGTTCAGTGGGTTGTGTAGGCTTCCTGGTGGAGGGGACTGGTACCTGTGTTCTGGTGGATGAGGCTGGATCTTGTCTTTCTGGTGGGCAGGACTGCATTCGGTGGTGTGTTTTGGGGTGTCTGTGACCTTATTATGATTTTAGGCAGCCTCTCTGCTGATGGGTGGGGTTGTGTTCCTGTCTTGCTAGTTCTTTGGCATAGGGTGTCCAGCACTGTAGATTGCTGGTCATTGAGTGTAGCTGGGTCTTAGCGTTGAGATGGAGATCTCCGGGAGAGCTTTTGCTGTTTGATGTTACGTGGAGTTGGGAGGTCTCTGGTGAACCAATGTCCTGAACTCGGCTCTCCCACCTCAGAGGCACAGGCCTGACACCGGCCGGGGCACCAAGACCTGTCAGCCACACGGCTCAGAAGAAAAGGGAGGGGAAAAAAATAAAGAAAGACAAAAATAATAAAATAAAATGAAGTTATTAAAATAAAAAAATATTAAAAATTAAAAAGTTCTTAGGAAAAGAAAGAAAGAAGAGAGCAAACAAACCAAAAAACAAATCCACCAACGATAATAAGTGCTAAAAACTATACTAAAAAAAAAAAAAACAAAAAACCAGACAGACAGAACCCTAAGACAAATGGTAAAAGCAAAGCTATACAGACAAAAACACCCAAAGAAGCATACACATACACACTCACAAAAAGAGAAAAAGGAAAAATATATATATATGTATATATCTATATATAAAAAAAGGAAGAGAGCAACCAAATCAGTAAACAAATCTACCAATGATAATAAACTCTAAAAACTAAACTAAGATAAACATAAAACCAGAAACAAATTAGATGCAGGAAGCAAACCCCAAGTCTACAGTTGCTCCCAAAGTCCACTGCCTCCATTTTAGGGTGATTCGTTGTCTATTCAGGTATTCCTCAGATGCATAGTACATCAAATTGATTGTGGAGATTTAATCCACTGCTCCTGAGGCTGCTGGGAGAAATTTCCCTTTCTCTTCTTTGTTCACACAGCTCCTGGGGTTCAGCTTTGGATATGGCCCTGCCTCTGCGTGTAGGTCGCCTGAGGGCATCTGTTCTTTGCTCAGACAGGAAGGGGTTAAAGTAGCAGCTGATTAGGGGCTCTGGCTCACTCAGGCCGGTGGGGAGGAAGGGGTACGGAATGCGGGGCAAGCCTGCAGCGGCAGAGGCCAGAATGACGTTGCACCAGCCTGAGGTGCACCATGCATTCTCCTGGGGAAGTTGTTCCTGGATCAAGGGACCCTGGCAGTGGTGGGCTGCACAGGCTCCTGGGAGGGGAGGTGTGGATAGTGACCTGTACTCGCACACAGGCTTCTTGGTGTGGTGGCTGCATCAGCAGCCTTAGCATCTCATGCCCGTCTCTGGGGTCCTCGCTGATAGTCGTGGCTCACGCCCATCTCTGGAGCTCGTTTAAGCGGTGCTCTGAATCTCCTCTCCACGCGTACCCTGAAACAATGGTCTCTTGCCTCTTAGGCAGTTGCAGATATTTTCCTGGACTCCCTCCTGGCTAGCTGTGGTGCACTAGCCCCCTTCAGGCTGTGGTCACACAGCCAACCCCAGTTCTCTCCCTAGGATCCAACCTCCGAAGCTCGAGCCTCAGCTCCCTGCCCCCACCTGTCCCGGCGGGTGAGCAGACAAGCCTCTCGGGCTGGTGAGTGCTGGTCGGCACTGATCCTCTGTGCAAGAATCTCTCCGCTTTGCCCTCTGCACCCCTGCTGCTGCACTCTCCTCTGTGGCTCCGAAGTTTCCCCCTCCACCCCCTGCAGTCTCCGCCCGCGAAGGGGCTTCCTAGTGTGTGGAAACCTTTCCTCCTTCACAGCTCCCTCCCACTGGTGCAGGTCCCATCCCTATTCTTTTGTCTCTGTTTTTTCTTTTTTCTTTTGCCCTACACAGGTACGTGGGGAGTTTCTTGCCTTTTGGGAAGTCTGAGGTCTTCTGCCAGCATTCAGTAGGTGTTCTGTAGGAGTTGTTCCACATGTAGATGTATTTCTGATGTATTTGTGGGGAGGAAGGTGATCTCCACGTCTTACTCCTCCACCATCTTGAAGGTCTCTATATATTTTATATATTTAAAAAAAGACAAATCTATACATACTCGAACAAGGTATGCCAGCCAACAGCCCTCCTTTTTGTACAATAAACTTTAGATAGCATTTTCCTCCCCTACATTACCCAAATCTAAAGGAGTTCCGGGAGAGGGTGAGAAAGGATGTTTGAAGACATATCTACTCTCAGATCTGAGTATATATCTAAGCTCCATGCAATCACACTCATCCATTTAAAAGTAGTTTTCAAAGTGGAAACAACCCAGCATGATTCACTGACCTTAAAATATATGCTACACTATAATGAGATTTCCTTTTTCTAAATGGGAGCCAAACTGCATAAAGTAAAATTGCAAGACCTGGTGCCGTTTATGTGTAGTACAAACATCTTACTCCTTCTGGCTCTGAGTGACCTGTGCTTGGCATGACCACCCTGTATATACCTAAGGAATATGCTTACTTTTATTTTATTTTATTTTTTAAACATATTTATTGGAGTATAATTGCTTTACAGTGGTGTGTTAGTTTCTGCTGTATAACAAAGTGAATCAGCTATACATTTACATATATCCCCATATCTCTTTTCTCTTGCATCTCCCTCCCACCCTCCCTATCCCACCCCTCTAGGTGGACACAATGCACTGAGCTGATCTCCCTGTGCTATGCGGCTGCTTCCCACTAGCTACCTATTTTACATTTGGTAGTGTATATATGTCCGTGCCACTCTCTCACTTTGTCTCAGCTTACCCTTCCCCCTCCCCATGTCCTCATGTCCATTCTCTTTCAGCACCATGGAAACCAGCTTTAGCTCAGAGGAAATGTGCCTCTCTACAGTGAGTTTCTTATGTCAGTCAAGTCTAACATTGAATACAAAATATCAAAGGAGTTGGGGACTGAGCAAGTGTGTGTGTGTGTGTGTGTGTGTGTGTGTGTGTTGAGGGAAGGAAAGAGAAGAATTGAAATCCTTTGTTTTTCATCTCTTTCTCTTTCTAACAAACCATTAACCAACCAACCAACAAAAATGGGCTCTTGATTATTAACATGCATTAATATTACAAGTGTTCCAGTAACTTAAAATAACCCAAGGTAAAGTACAACATAAATCTCTGGCACTTTGCACAGTGCTTACATAGAGAAGGCACTTGAATCTTGAATGAATTGATTACAGGTCTACTCCTCTTGCAAAAGTGTCTGCTTAAACTTCAGCCATTGAGAAAAAAGTGAATGAAAGGTATAAAATTTAAGGTAAAATTAATGCATCCTAAGCATTAGAGAGGTATTTGAACATATGTATGGTTCTTGCACATATTGTGGATGTCTGTTGAAAAGTTTACAATCTTACACCACAGCTTATAGTCATGAAGGGAGTTCTATAGGATGGAGGGGCCCTAAGCATTATTACTAACTACACTTCAAAGGTTTCCCAGCAGCCAGCATGGAAGAGAAATATGGCTGGCTTCTGGAAAATATCTAGAAGATGATGGGGTTATTCCTGTCTTTCTGTCTCTTAGCCTAATGTTTGTCAACAACAAATTAATCACACACACACACACACACACACACACACACACACACAGAGACACTCTTCAGTCACAGACCTCTCTCTCACATGGCTAGACCCACCTAGCTGGGTCTAGGTGACCTGAGTAGATGGCATTGTACCACCATTAGTGGACAAAAAAGAAAGAAAAACAATTCCATATGCATATGCAATTTCTGGGACAGATGTATCATATTTCTAATAATAATAGTAACAGAAAGATACGTTTATATAGTATATTTTTATGCATCATCTCAACATACACAATCACAGAGGTGGTGGTTAAAGCATAGGATTTAAGAGTTAAGTGGTGGGTAGCCAGGTTTTCTGACACATGATTTGTTGTCAGAAAGCACAGGCTTGGGTCCCACCTCCAAGACTTACTAGAAATGTGTCTCAGGGAGACATTCAATCTCACCAGGCTTTTGTTTTGCATCTGAAAAATCAAATTAAAGCAATTGCAACCTCACAATGTAATTGGTAAGAGTACAGAAAATAGACTATGAAAGGGATTTAAGCAATCTATGGATTCATGAGTTGCATTATAATTGTTTTGTTGTTTTGTTTTTACTTTTTAAAATTATTATCATTGAAATTTTCTTCCTCAGCAGGGACTTTATAGGTAATATGGTATATTTTAAGACCTTTAATATTTCTGAGCCCAGATCTCCTCATCTGTGAATTAGCAGTAATGATATCTGCCTTCCCTATTTCACAGGGGAGGATCAAATAAACTAATTTTTGTTATTTGCAAACAAACCGCTAAATAAATACAATGTATTACTATTATGTAAGTAAATATAGTGTGCAAAGAGAAATACTGTGGAAATTTATATGAATAGCATGGAAGTTTAAATGGCAATATAATTGTTCAAATGTTTTTATCTCCTTAAGAGAGATCCGGGTGTATTTTATTTCAATCATCAAGTTGGCTGTAGCACCATCTTTTAATTTTTTTAATTTATTTTATTTTATTTTTTTTCATCACTTTTAAAATATTTAATCCTAATTACCTCCAAAGTTCCAAGTAATGTTTATTACATATTTGTTCATATTTTTGCTTAAGTGTACAAAAGCTCACAGCTTTATTCTTTAATCACTGAATTCTTTTGGCATTTTAATATTAATTCTTCATTCAACAGACAAATATTTATTACGTGCTTACTCCCCTACCATGAACCAGACACATGCAGGACATGGCACAGTGAACAAAATGGGCAGACACATCTGCCCCCTTGACGCTTGTATTCTAGTGGTTTACAATCTATGTTACCACTGACATTTTTCACTAGGCCTTCAATGCAGATACTTTTCATATTTTAATTTCAAATATTATTTGAAGAGAGTTTTCTGTTCATCTTGGAGCGTTTTCCATTCATCTTCTGCCCTCATTGACTCTATCAATGGCATGCCAACATGGAATAAGTTCAAGCCTTCAAATGCACAGAGGACAGACAGAGTGGGTTCATGCTGCCAAACCTAGAGCAGGTTTGCCTCTGTTTAGGAAGATCTGTTTGGCGTGAGGTAGGTTTCACCCTGAGACAGTATGTTGGTCTCAACATTAACTTGAAAACTCCACTGATCCTGGGAGAAAAATCTGGGAGAGAAGCTATCTGATAGATGATGAAAAGAGAGTCTCTGGCTAATGTGAACATATTTCTGCAATGAGCAGATCTTTTGCCTTATTATTTTATCTGCATAATTCACCTTTTTCTTTAGTATTGATTTTACAGGTCTAATATTTATATTGTGTAGACCTGACCTGTAGCGCTTTTCTTATATGGTTTTTAATCTACAGTTTTCATTGAGAAGACCATGACTTGGTGGCTTTGCCTGAGTTCAAGTGCTAGTTAGTAGAAATGCTGGGACTTGCAGCTAGACATTCTGATCTCAAGTTTCAAGCTCCTTGCATTAAATTACGCTGAATCGTGTATGGACTTGTGTATGTAGTTATGTAACTGTTTAAACGAAGCTGAAGTCAAATATCAGAGAAATGAACTGTTGCTCTTAGTTATTCAGAGGTAACTACATAAAGCAAAGTTAATGTGATTTATATTTGAGTATATTTTAGACAATCAGCAAAGAGGAAAGTTGGTATTATCATTGGACTCTCCAGAATTTCTCTTTAAGAAGGGGTTAAGGAAGATCTAATCTAATCTAGTTGGAGGGGAAACCTTGTTACCTAATACCTAACCAACACACTGTTTGTAATTAGATTGTACACTTAATTAGAATGGTTTTGAAAGAAGATTGATAGAGATAGTAGTGGTGGTGAGTTTCTATAGCCTCTTAATCCTCTTTTGTTAACAGATAATTATCCATCTAATATATAAAATATTATCTATATCCTAAAATTTTCCAGAAGTCATTTCAGTTCAGAGAAAGAATAATGGAGAACTCCAGGTAGAAGGGGATTCACATCTTTTTTTTTTTAAGAAGTTTTTTTTTTTTTAATTTATTTTGGCTGGATTGGGTCTTCATTGCTGGGCGAGGGCTTTCTCTAGTTGCGGTGAGCAGGGGCTACTCATCCTTGCAGTGTGCAGGCTTCTCATTGCAGTGGCTTCTCTTGTTGTGGAGCACGGGCTCTAGGCGCACGGGCTTCAGTAGTTGTGGAACGCAGGCTCAGTAGTTGTGGCGTATGTGCTTAGTTGCTCCACGGCATGTGGGATCTTCCGGGACCAGGGCTGGAACCCTTGTGCCCTGCACTGGCAGCAGATTCTTAACCACTGTGCCACCAGGGAAGTCCAGATTCAAATCTTTAACTTCCTTTTTCTGACTGACCTCGAGAAAATTACTACGTGTGTGTGTGTTGTTGTTGTTGTTAGGTATAGAAGGAGAAATAATAATAACAAACTCATGGGTTTACTGCAAAGAAGAAATGTGATATCATATGTAAAATGCATGGTCTGTGTTAGGGTTAATGAAGTTACCTCCCGATCTTTTTTTGGTTAATGAACAGGGTAGGAGTTTTGTGCTGAAAAATAATTTGTCTGGTCAAGTAAGTGTGGGAAAATGCTCTCCCTTAGAGACTCATGAGGCAGGTTTGTATATTAAAAGCTCTTTGTAATTCTGCACAAAGAAATCTGTTTTGTTGTTGTTGTTTAATCTGGTATCTCCTACATTTTAATTATCAGATGACCCTTACTTAAATCACAGCTATTAAGGTCCCACTGAACTCATGCTGCTCAGAACATATTTAAGGAAACACTGGACAATCAAACCGTTGAAATGTCAATATATACACCAAAACTTACATGACCACACATCCTACTGCTTCTTCAGTATCACCCAAATTCTGCCCACTCCCTGTTTCAGAACTTTTTCACAAAGCTTTAAGAGTAGATTTTAAATGTTTAGATACCTATTTTTCTCTAATATAAAGAAAACATTCTTAAAACCACATTACCTATTCTGAAGGTATATCATTTTTATTAGCTTAAAATGGGCCCGTTTTAAGCTAATAAAAATGATATATGGGCCCGTTTTCTTGTTTTTGTTTTTACTAGACTTTAACATTGTTTTAAATGGGCAAATATTATATTAGATTGATAATATATTTTCCAAGAATATAATTTGTAGTAAGTTAAAGTTCTATTTATATTTAAAGTTCAAACTACTTATCTTTAAAATGTGTATCTGATTTTTTCAATTATAGATTTCCAAAGAGAAATGGAAGCATTTAAATTAAAAGGAATGTATACCAGCTACATGAACTAAATAAATTTCTCATCTTGATTTTCTACTGAGATCAAGTTGTGATATCAAATTGGAAAAACCTAAACTCTTATTACATCAGCACTCCAATATTAGTAATTGTAAGTCAATTGGAAAAAATCATTTATCGTGGAGCAGAAAAAAAAAAAAAAGAGGTAAAAATATTCTATTTTGTTATTTATGCTACTTGTAAACTACTAAAAAATAAAAACCTTTCCTATATGACTTGGGCAATATTTTACTCTCTTTTTGTTCTTATTCAAAATTTAGGGGTTTTTAAAACATGTAATTTTGTATAATGTTATGTTAACACATTTATTAAATATAAGGTAAGATTAGTTACAAAGTGGATTTAAGAAACAATGACATTGACTAAATTAAGAGTAAACTCCTAGTAACCAAAAATCAATCTCACAGAAATACCATACAACAGTAAAAACACTTTCTTTTAACTCTTTACATCCTTTTGATGTGTTATTAGGTGCATTAGTTGACTAAATACTTTTGAAAGACTAGCCTGTCTTACAGCTTTTGATGAATTATTAGTTTACTGCTATCCTGACTGGGGGAAGCAAAACACAAAATAAAATAAAATACAAAAGTCTATCAACACTAAAATTTCAACTGAATAATGTTTCAAAAGGGCCTCTCCAACACATATTTTATACTAGAATTTGTTTTTATTTAATAGAAATCCAATGATTGATTGTTACTATTATCATCAGTTATCAATTTGGAGACTGGAATTTCACTACCACTTACTGTTTTTCTTAAAACATGCAAAAAGGAATGTATTAAAATGCATTATTTATTACACTGAGCAAGTCCAAGATTATAGAATACATTAGGGTAAAACATGTATTTGATTGAGTAAAACTCAACCTGTAAATGGGTTGGTATTCACATACTATATTTTCTAGCTCTGTCAGTTGAGAAGGCCTAAAAACAATGACACCCCAGTAGCAGTGAACACAACTAGCACCTAGGCATCCTTGTAGAAATGGACAATTAGGGGGCTAAAGAAAAAATATACAAGATGATTCTAGAGCATCTTGTAATGCCAGAAAACGAAGTGGTCCAAAAAATCCCATTGATGGGAGTATGTTAAAGGCACACAGGCACCAAGTACTGGGCTCCCAATGGTCAAAGCTGAAATGATTTGAGCAACAAAATTTTTAAAAGTTGTACTGGATTATAACCAAAGTATAAAATAAATACTCATGAGTTCATACTGATATAAATAAAGGATTAAATAAATAAATGGGGGAGGAGAGACATATCTCCCAAACAGAGGAGCCAAGTGATCAAGATCAGCATCACCTCGGATAAATCATATTGATAGTATTTACCTTTGATGTGATGGGATGCAAATGGCACTTTTCTTATCTGGTTTTCATCTCGCAAATCCAGATCCCTACTCTAATCATGAGAAAAACATCAGATCAATAGCAATAGAAAGGCATTCTACAAAATACGTGGCCAATCCTTGCTAACATTTTCAAGGTCATAAAAAACAAAGTCTGAGAAACTGTCACCACCAAGAAGAGTCTAAGCAGACATGATAACTAAATGTAATGTGATGTTCTGAATGGGATCCTGGAAGAGAAAAAGAACATTAGGTAAAAACTAGGGACATTTGAATAAAGATGGATACTACCTAATAATAGTGTATCAACACTGTCTCATTAATGTTAAATGCACCAAACTCATATAAAGGTGTGAATAACAGGAGAAACTGGATGTGGAGTATATGAGAACTCTCTACACTACCTTCTCAACTTGAATGTAATAAAAGTGTTCTAAAAAATAAATACATAAAGTCTATTTAAAAAAAAACAACCCTCAACCCATATCAAGAACTCTTCTGCTGTTACAGTTCCTACCTACTCTGTATTACATAAAAGTCTATAACTAATTGCATCAAGGAAAATAGAAAAAACTATTCCATAAAATATGCTACATAGTTTTCTAGAGTATCATTAAAATAAAGACAACAGTATATAATGTCAGAAAAAATCATTAAAGAAATAAACTTTATATAAAAATTGCTATTGATAAAATGCAATGGTTGTATGTCTGCTTTAGAATTCTGCAATGAGTCTGTAGAAAATCAGACATTAACTGTTTCTATCCATTAGTATCTAGGTTTTCAACTATTATATGCTTTTTGTACTTACTTAAATATAATTTAACTTTGAATATTGATTCAAGCATTGTAATATACTCTGCTAGAGGCAGTAAGTGCTGATGTCTTTGAACGAATACTCATAGTAAACTATTTGCACGATTCCTTTTCTTAGCAAAATTGTCTAAATATGCCTTTAAAAAACCAATACTTAATTCCCAGAGCCAATAGAGTACTTTATAATTCAAATTGGGGAAAGGATGGTAATAATCAAGTGTTTTTCTCTTTTCATTGTGAAGACTCAATTACAACTTTTAAGGGTTTTCTTTTTTAAAAAAAAAATTTAAACTTCTAAAGTGTTGGATTGCATACTTTGGCAAACCATAAACAGAAGTTGCATTCTGATGACCTGACTATGTTTATGTTGTATAAGTTGTTATCGTACTTCATCTCCTAAAAATGGATTGTCAGATAGAGCTATCTTTCCAGTCTAAAGGCAATATTTATTTGCCTTTTGAATTCTGGGCAGTGTGTGTTTCTTTTTTTTCAGGATATATTTGAACTCTAAGGCTGTTTCTGTACATGCCCACTGAATTGACAAAAGCCTTTATAAATGATTGTGAATCATCTAAATGATCGACAGGAGGGAATGGTTAAGAAAATAATAGTTTAAACTCAAGAAAGATCTATTAAATATAAACCTTATGATGAAATGTACGTATTAAAATGAAAAATGTTTAGAAAGTAATATATGGTTTTACATACCTTGAAATGGGAATGTATACAATTCATCCTTGCTTGTAGATAAGAACTAAAAGAATTAATGTGGAAAGAGGAAGCCCATTTGTTTTGTTAATATGGTGGAATTACAGGTGAATTTTTCTTTCATTTAGATTCCTATTACTCTTCTTTGCCCAATTTAAAAATGATTGGTTAAAGTCGCCATTCTGTACTGTCTAGATTATTCTAGCCGTCATTTGCATGCAGTTTGGCAGAGTGAGAAGTGCACTGAAATGAGAATACTTCCAGCTCTGGTGATTCTTAGCTTGGCCATGTCACATAACCTTTTAGTAAATCCATTTCCTTGTTTGTCTGAGGCAGCTGGTAGGGAACAGATACGTGGGTGCAACAGCTAACCCCTTCCTGGTCCTCAATTCCCTCTGCAGTGTTGGCTCTGCTTTATTGTCATTGGTTTGAACTGAGAAACTACATGAAGATGTGCAACACCATTATATTAGTATTTATAGCCACAGCATCACGTGTGTGGAAATGGAACTTTGTTCGTTTCCCTGAAATTAAACTTGACTAGGCACATAATCCCCTATTTCCACCAGGACCATATCAAGGTCCTCGCTTTTGATTTAAAATGTAAACGTTTAGAAATTTCATTTCTTCCTTCTCACTACAGAGATCAAAGACCCCTGTCTTTCAGGGAAAGACATTTGCTGTCATTCCTCCAAGACATCCACTGTGGTGCAGCTGCCCTGTCTGACCCTGGGTATTGACTCTATGGCATCCACTGCCCACGACCCTGATGGGAGGGCCCACCTTGGTTCACTCTCACCCTTTGAAAGCCAGCACATTCTCTGTCTGGTTTCTCAAGTGGGCTGTTTACCCAGCACCTCATCAAGGAGGAATCCATGATTCACACAGTAGCAATCAGCATCAAGTTACCTTCAAACCCCGATTATTATCTCAGGCCCTTTCTGTTCAAGCACACGATGCCTCCATCTCCATTCTCCCTCATGCACCTTGAGCAGCAGTGTGCAGATTGCACTCCCAGAGTACACAACTGTACATGGGTGCAGGCCATCCCCAAATCCTAGGGGGTCTACTGACCTTATATCTCACCTCCAGGTTTCCAAACTGCAAGGAGGGGAAACAGAGCTGGATTCTTACAGTGTCACACATTTATCTGAACTCTGAGGTTCAGGCTTTAAGCACTATGGTGGTATTTAAAGCAAAGTTTTTAAAATTAAGACAACAACAACAGAAGCAACAATAAAAACAAACTTCTTCCTTCCATTTTCTGGATTTCGCAACAGAAAATCTAGGTTTTTAAAATCTCTCTCTCTCTAATTATTGGATGGTACACATTATATCATAATTATATAATTCGTATATACCATATGTATTACATACATACATACACATATTATTATATATATTATTATACACATTACTATATGTAATATTATATAAGATACAAATATTCATAGATAAATGCCTACATATATGTATATATTAAAATTCCAATTTATGTTTCTCTCTGTGCTTTATTTATTGTACCTGGAGAAAAATCACATATCAAACTATTATTGTATTTCACAATAACGAGGAAAGGATAATGGGTATAAACATCCCGTCTGTGACTGGTGATGATAGGAGACAGACAGAAAGGTAGAGAGGAAGTCATAGGAATCACATAGACCATGACAAATGTTCTCAGGCTACAAGTTCTTTTAAAACATCTGTTCAGTGACCTATGAGAATATGGTCAGATTGAGCAGCAATGTTCACATGACATCACCTAGGGCCCAAGTAACATGACAGGGTTGATAATATTTTTGCTAGATCTGTGGATCATTTGTCAGAAAATAGTATTAAGCTACAAAATAAATATCTTAAGGAACAATAGTGGTCAACTAGAAAAATACCCAAAAATTTTATAAATAATTGTTTATAACTAGTTTAATACATGCAGCATACTCTTCCAGGACTTCTATATAGCCAAAAGGTAAAGAGAGAAGTCAGACCCAGAAGTTCATTTGAACAAGCTATAGAAAGCATATAAATATAAAAATATTTTTCATGTGACATACATACAAATAAAAATATCATATAAATATATATGTATAAATAAATTTAAAATAATAGTACTTAAGACCAGGTAGGGACTTCAAAGATCTCAACTTCCAACTTAATAGATGAGAACACTGAGACCCCAAAATGAAACCAATGTAGATACTAGGTAGCTGAGCCACAATTCTTAAACTGCATCTCAATGTTATTTTCTTGCAACTTTGTTTTCTCCCACAACTCATTTGACATTTATTAAAAATCCATATTTGAATGAATGAGGTATTGTAATTAACCAGTAAAATGCATAGAAGTTCCAAAATAGAGAGATCACAGAACTATCAGTGCGGTTTCTTTAAATCCGGATGCTCTGTAAAGAAGTTATGTTTTAAGGTGTGTCTCAAAGGAGAGGGTTGACATAGGAAATGGAGGTGATGTACAGTCCAGGTGGTGATAACTGCTGAAAGATTAAAATCCAGAGAAATTCTGACATGTAGGGGAAATATCAATAGAGAAATCTTAACAAAAAGGTGTTAAACTGTACATACAGTTTTTATTTTTCAACTTTGTGTGACCTGGGCATTTCTGGTCACCTTGTCTTACAATTACTTGAGTTACAGAACTGTCTTCATATTTGCTAAGACTCTTACAAAAAAACTGAAAAGAACAATTACAAATGAGTGGGCTCTAGCATAAAAATTTAGAATAATTAGCATGTACTAACATTATTTTTTATTACCTTAGTTTAATTCAAGTGAGTGTTAGCCTCCAGTTAGGTTAAATGCGCAGGCACACAAGGGAAGACTGTTAAAGGTAATATCTATTGCTCACTTTTTGAGAAGGTCATCAGAAATCAGAGAGGCAGGCTATAGTGTGGAACTTTTTTGAGATTCATCTTCCCACCTCTATATCAGATATAGGAAAGTGAAGTGGAATGAGTAATTAATGTGATGCTTATAAAAAACAAAATCAGTAAACAATTCCTGGAGAGAATACTAAAATAAATTTGTCCTACTATTCCTGAAGTCTAGACTGCCTTTTGTTTCATATGAAGTAATCTTTCAAATTGACTTCTGGCTTCCAAGAGTAACATTTGACCTTTTCTTTTCCCTTCAGAGGATGAAGTTTTAATTTATGTTTTTCCACACTCTCCATCATTTGCTTATTCATTTATTCATTCTTATATTTATAGCTTGTCTTATAAAATTATTTCAAAGGCTTACACAAATACATATATTATAATCTGATGCAAATACAAAAATGATAGAGATAAAGGTGAAATAAGATAAAACAGGGGCAATGTCCTTGAGAAGATGCCAAAAGTGGACCGGAACATTTTATCTGAGCTTTCTTGCAGCAGAAGTAAGAAAGGAAACAGGACAAATCACAAAGTTCAGAGAGTGTAGTAGCTTAGACAAATTATAGGGTTTTACATTAAAAAACATGAAAGAAATGTATCCTATGATCTCAATAAGGGGAAATGATGTGATGTTGTAGATACCGTTCTTATGATGAAATACTGTGTTCCATTCATTTGTTTCTTATAAAGTGCTCAGTATAACTCTATGACCAGAAACCAAATAATAATAAAAACAATTCTGCAAAACATCTTGGAATGGAAATGTCAAGTAGTTTGGTTTGATCGAAGACTAAAATTTATAATATCTAGGGGAATGGATGGACAGTGTATCACTTCACGATTATTCATCATTATTGATCCTTGAATCTGAGGTTTATTGGAAGGTGAGCAACAGAAAGTTAAATGGGTAAGAGATTGTGATGAAGTATGTATTTCTGGTGAAAGGCGAATCATAAACATCAGAAGGTTTATTTTAATATTTATTAAACCATTTTTTTAAATTAGGAGAATGCTCAGTAAAATATAAGATTCAAGATCAACATACAAAAATTAGGAGGTTCCTATACACCAGTAATACCTAACCAGAATATGTAATGGAAAAAGTGATCTATACATATAGCAGCAGAAGTCATAAAATATATAAGGATAAACCTAATAAACACTAGGCTTATATGAAGAAAACTACACAATAAAGTTTCTTTGTAAGACATAGAAAATTTTTGAAGAAACAGATTTTATTTCGACCAAAGCATTATTCAATATTATGTATTTAGTTTCCAAACATATGTGATTTTTAAAGTTATCCATTTGCAATCATTATTCTTTTGTTATTGTTGCATTATGGTGAAAGGAACACAGTCTTTTGATATTGATCCTTAATCATCTAATATATTTTGGGGGGTAAATGTTCCATTTGTATTCAGAAACATTGTATTCAAAACATTATTTGTTGTGTATACATATCTCATTGATTAAGCTTATTAATTATATTTAGATCTTCCATAAAAAAAATCAGGAGGTAAAGATGAAGCCCTTCTATGAAATTAAGAAATCTAAAAAATACATCCTTGAAAAGAAGACCACCTCAAGAAGACCACCTCACTTCTGGTAGAGGAAACACCTGGAAGCAGGGCCAAAGTTTTGTTCAGAAAACCCTTCTGAGTTTATCACATTAAATGTACAAATGGCTCATATGCATTTGTCTGCACTAGAGTACAAGGCTGCAAATATCATCAAATATTGATCAGAGCCATGAAAAAAAATAGGCATACAGAGGAAAAATAAATCTCTTTGAGATATCAAATTTAAATAATATGTTTTTCAGGTAAATTCTAATATAGATAAAATGGGAACCATACACACACTGACCTCCTATAGGGTCATCTATAAGCCAATAATATATTCAGTATAATCTGTCCACCATGACGATTTGGGTTTCAGAGCAGTTGATCTTAAGCCCTTTTTTTTCCTCACAGCAAACGTAGAATAAAACTTGCTGTCTCATGAGGTCAATGTTTCATGACTATATATATGCCGACCGTTCAGAAAATAATTTGCTATTTCTGTACTACCTTGTTTTCTTAGATTTTGTGTTTTACATTTGCTTGTCTGTGCTATTTGTTGTTTTTGTTTTTAATTAGAATCTGCTTGGCATATCCTGGGTAAATCCTGGTTAGGAATAAATCTTACATCTTGCCTTTCCTCTTTGAATTTTTCAACTACTCCTTTGTAATTCCAATCATCTTTTCCTAGAAAAGCCTATTTCATGGAACAGGACCATTGCTTCTATAAGGGTGAAAAGGAGCAATTTCACATTTTGTTTTTCAGTCTGTGTCCTGAAAGTCAAATTTGTCCAAACTCTTTGGAGTCCCTATTCTGAAGCACTACAATGTTTTTCAGATTTAAGAACAAGCAAACAAAACCTGAAACACTGTGTGTTTTTGGTTTCAGGTTTTGATCTTTCTCTGTGGATCCTGAAGAACAACTTTAAATTTTGTAGAATTTCTGGCCTTTTTTTTTCTGGGAGAAAGGAAACTCTCATTAAAACCTCATGATAGGGCTTCCCTGGTGGTGCAGTGGTTGAGAATCTGCCTGCCAATGCAGGGGACACGGGTTCGAGCCCTGGTCTGGGAAGATCCCACATGCCGTGGAGCAACTAGGCCCGTGTGCCACAACTGCTGAGCCTGAGAGTCTGGAGCCTGTGCTCCGCAACAAGAGAGGCCACTATAGTGAGAGGCCTGCGCACTGCGATGAAGAGTGGCCCCTGCTTGCCACAATTAGAGAAAGCCCTCGCACAGAAACGAAGACCCAACACAGCCAAAAATAAATAAATAAATAAAAATTAAAAAAATAAATAAATAAAAGGAACATTTAAAAAAAAAAAAAAACCTCATGATATATTTTATTTCTAAACCCATACCGCTACACTTTGAGCTGAAAAATAATTTGATAAAACTAAAGATTCCTGTCACATCTGTAAAATGACAAGGTGAGCTACAAATTGAGTTAATGATAATTTCCTTCTATTTCATGTGTTTATCATGGCAAAAGTTTCATTTTTCAAAATCATTATCTAGTTTCCTCTCCATCAAACATTAATGTGAATGCAGCACATACAAAGTTATACAGAAGTAGAATCTCCCCATTATAGGTGTCTGAGAAAAGCTAGAAATGGCATTTCCATTAAAAAGTAATATACAAAATGGAGGGGGGAAAAAAAGTCTTCAGGGCCTTAGAAAGAGAAAAATTGTTACATTGTAAATCAATTCATGACCACCCAAATCAGCATTATATTTCATAAATCTGTAGACAGCAGAAGTTATAGTCAAAAGGAACTGTTGTAAAATTACTTGTGGAACACCCATTCAAACACACAAATAAACACACCCAAATGGCACAGAATCATGTAAATTAAAAACACGAAAGTCCAGTGAAGCCGCCAAAATGCGATCACTTTCTAGTCTGGTCTTATGTACCAAACCCTAACATTTAAGATACTTCTTGTTAAAAAAAAAAAAAAAAAAATCTGCAATCCTCTCTATGAATTATCCCCAAAAGCTGCTCAAGAAAGTGATTTGTTTAGGGGCATGAAAATGCAGGACCTAATAATTACAATTAAGTAAAAAAAGAGTGAGGAATACAGCAGCAAAAGTAATGGAGTGGCACCTTAGGTTTTTTTTAAACAAAAAGCTGTTTCCACCTATTTTTTAAGGGATAATTTAAGTAAATATAATTTTTAACATGGAGGCATGAAGAAAATTGGTTTAAAAGGGAAGAAAATGAAAACAAGTGTATTTAGGTTGCTCTTAATATATATTGTGGCTGTTTTCTCTAAGATTGCTTTCCCTGAGATTCATAGGATCCATGCAACATTGTTAAAGCAGAACCATTTCTGTATAATGAAAACCAAAGTGTATATTAAATTATTCAAGGATATGAAGAAGAGAAAGATATGCATTTGTAAGATAATAATTGTGAAATCAGTGTTATTCAATCATAGATATTATTTTTCCACAATGTTTGGCATGTGTTGATGAAATAAATATATAAGAAACTCACTTCAAAATTAAAACATGTTAGTGGTTTTGTCTATTCATCCTAAAATTTAAATAATATTTATTGTACACAAATCATATGATGTACATGTTTATACACCATATCTTTACTGTTACTCCAAAGTAGAAGGTATATTCCTAATATAACCATTTTTTTGACGTGGAAATTGAGGCCAGATTTCATGCACAAAGTCAAGTCAATGGAGAAACAGTTTTGTATTTAACTCAGCAAGGGAAAATAACTTTTGTGAATACGTTGTCCAATTTATTGCCGGCATAGTCTATATTTGTATAGCTGCCAACACTTCCTTCATCTGCTTTTATGCACAGAATAAGAGTATCACCCAGCAGGACTATTTTAGTGTGTCATCGAAAGAAAAGGTAAATCCACTTATTTTCAAAAATCAATCCTAGCCTGCCTTAGGGTAATAGCATCTGGTACCTGAAGGAATACAAGAACCATGTTGTGAGTAGTAGTTTTTAATTTAAAATCTCAATTTACTACAACTAGGTTTCTCTTAGGACTTTGCCTAATTCTATTTTGCAGGCTTTTCATGTACATTAATTTGCATAACTGTATTGAAGTGAGCTTTTGTGTTGAGAAACCAAACCAAATTCAAAAGTCTTAATTAAAAGCGTAGGGAACCTGAGTGAAATTTTAGATATTAGGAGTCTGACCTATGCTGGCCCATTATTTCCTGATTTATTTGATTTATAAAGACTTGAAATTTTTACTTGAAAACCCCTAGGGAGTGATTGCAGATTAAGATATTTTTGAATCTGTAAAACATAACCATTAAGAATGGCAGCAATTTGAATTCATAATGCTCTTAGTGGGCCATGCAATGAAGACTAACATGCCAACCATTCCTTTTGATTGTGAAGCGTATTGGAAAAACTTTATGCTAGTATTCTAACAGCACTTTTCCATTACACGGATATATTCATTTGAATCTGTCAGGGTTTTCCTCTACGACAGTGATATTCAACTGAGTACAATTTTTGTTCCCCAGGGGACATTTGGCAATGTCTGGAGACATTTTTGTTTGTTTCAACGTGGGGGTAGAGGAGCTGCTACTGGCATTTAGTGGGTGGAGGTCAGGAATGTTGCTAAACATCCTACAATGCACAGGACAGCTTCCTACAACAAACACTAAACAGCCCAGAATATCAACAGTACTGTGTTGAGCGGCTCTAATATGGAGATTATGAACACAAATCTAATATAGGCTTACTGTAGATGTTTTGGAAATCTTATTCCAGAAAAAATAAATAAATAAAATAAAACAGTAAATCACATATTCTCAGTTGGGATAAACAGAGGCAACATACCACAGTAATGTTTTGCCATGAATCAGGGACATAGCTTTTGATAAAACTTCCCTTGCCCAGCATCTACGGGGCTTCTTCTAAGAACGTGCCCATCTGAAACACAAGCAGACAGTGCAGTAAGTTATCAAATTGTGTATAAGAATTCCACCTCATTTAATGACTCTCCAAGGCAGACCACTGTTTATAGACATTACTAACCACAGTAGACAATCAGTCTTTAGGGAGCTTACAGAGTAGAAAAGGCATATGGACATGAATGAAATGATCACACGAATAAATATTTAACTGTAAACTGAAAAAAAATATGAAGGAGAGGGTCATGGTTTATGAGCTCATTAAATGGGAGAAACTGACAACGTTTAAGAAGGTCCAGGAAACCTTTATATGAAGGTTTTATATGAATCCTTTATATGTAAAAGTAGTCAAAAATCCCAGAAATGATCACATTTCATTGATGCAAACTTATTGTAAGTAGATTGCTGGGACATGCATGCTGTGTGCTTTGCAGAAATTCAGGATACTATTTGTTTTGCTTTGCTTTTATTTTTTCATTCTCAAATCTTTAAAGAAGAAGCAAAGGATTCTCAGGTCTATAATAAGTTACTCTTCAGGAATACATCAAATCTTATTCTCTGCTCAATTTTAACTGTAGCAAGCACCATATAATATTGAATATGTTGCAGTTACTTCATGAGGTTAGCCAGTCCTAAATAAGTTTTTCATCAGAAGTAACAGCTACTTAAATGGAGTACCTGGGAGAAAACAGAACATCCTCCAGATAATTCAAGAACATAAGCCTATCAAACAGGACACCCAGAGATAAATTAATCTGTAAAGCATAATTTCCTCTAAATATTATTTTAACCCTTTTGTCTGAACCATTTCAACCATTTTGTCTCTTTATTTTTGCTCTTAAATCATCTTTGTCTTCATCTTTGTCTATTACCTATAAACATTGTTAAACCTTGCAAGCCCATAGCCTGGAGCCTATGTGAATAGGTGTAAAATTTAAAACCAAAATGAAATAAAATAAAGTAAATGAAGAATTGAATATAACTTAGTCAACAGAAAAAATAGCAAGTGTCAATCTACTAAAAACAAAAACAATTAAAGACTGCCCATGATGGAAAACAAAACAACTTACAAAAAATTTTTGAAGTAAAGTATTTTATTTCTTAGGTTATATTATTATTCTGGAACATTAAGTTACATATACCGTAACATATAATAATTTGTGAAGTGTTTTTTAACATTTAATTGGATTTGTACATGTATTCAGTGGAAAATATATAGCTTTCTTAGATTTCTCACAGCCATCTGAGGATTATATTTCATTAGAGCAAAGTCTGATGGCGTAGCACTCAGCAATAAATTGTAGGCTTCAAAGAACAAAAATATATAGGATCAGCTAAAATTATTTTCCCTTTCTTACATCTTTACAATGATATTCCATAAGTTGATGAAAAATAATTTGCTTTATTTGCTATCTAGTTTTTTTTCAGTTGATATTCCTCAGATACTTTGTTTCTTAGAGAATCTGATTTTTTTAATCCCCCCCCAAAAGATGCACACAAGAAAATATATATTTCTTAAAAATTAGTTTTGAAAAGCCCTTTGCATCAGCCATTTTGGCATCTGTTCGTTTTCCAGCCCTAGGAGGACCCAATCCTTCTCATCCTTAGTGAATCTGGGAGAGGACAGTGTAATCCAACTTAACTTGCTTTTTAAATCCATGAATGGAAACTCTGTGATAATGGATGATTTCAGGTTTGAATTTCCAAATACTTTGTCCTAATCAAGTAAGGAAAGAGCCACAATTTAGTCCCGTTCAGTAAGCAAATAATCCTATTCTAAATTGCCTGGGTCACTGTCATTGATCCAGGTTTAAAATGAGCTGGTTTAAACCATGGCACTCTGACCCTCTGCTTCTGAATTTCCAACTCGTCTCGCACCACCCGGGATGGGGAAGCTGCTGGAAAGCTGGGAGAGGACCTTGAGCAGCTGCAGCGGCAGTGGCTCCAGTGTGACCCTCTGGAACTCTGCGGCCATCGCGTGTCAGTTAACCCATGGTGTAACATGGTGAATGATACAGGCGGCGGAGGAATCTTTAGATGCTCTCCCAAGAGAAGTGCGTTGAGGAGCAAGAGTCCTGACAGAGCCCTGAAGTGAGAAGGGTTAGTCTGTTAGAACAGAGCTCAGGAATTAGTGTACTGGCTCAAGCCAACTTTTTCTGGTTCAGGCACTCAAAAAGTGTGTCTTGTAGCTATGCCATGTACATCGTGCTTCCAGGAGTTCAGAGGGCCCTTCCAGGTCCTTGTACTAGACGTGTACGATCCAATCGGTGAGACTAATCAATGAAAAGAGAATAGCACGTGTAAAATAATGCCAGCCCCATGTAAGTGGACTGGCGTAGTTCTGAGAAGTGTGGATCAGTGAGGACTGATCAATCAGGCAGCACGTGGATCAACCAATCAATTCTTTCCATGAACACTGAGCTACTCAATGCTCTGTGCTGGATTGTGGTAAACTAGGAACAGAAAAGTCAGCAATAGGTTCTCAGTATCTGCTCTTGCCGATTCTGCAAACAGTATTCACTCACCTGCTTATATGCTCAGAGTAGTTCCAATTTCAATTAAAAAAACAAACATACAAACTGAGATTTGTACTTGAGTACCCCCACTTCTTTTTAGCATAGAAATGTCCACAATGCTATGAGCTCTCTTAGATAGGGAATGTGTCCTGTTATTCTTTGTGTCCCCAGCACCCAGCAGAATGCCTAATATGTAGCAGGTAGTTAAGGCATATTTGCTAAGTAAATGAATCCTATATTCTTGTACTGAGCACATGATAACCATTTAATTAGACATGTGATTTGGACATGAGGGAAGGCAATTCTTCCTTAAAATTGTCCTGCCAATACCTCTCTAGCCTCAGTCCACCTGAGCAAATCTGGCTGTGTCACTTCCTTTTACTTCAGACTGGGGCAGCTTTGCACGAGGAACATGTAGTATATGCCACTCAGATGTCCCCAAATATTCCCCTTGATTATGCCTGAGTGTGACATATCTGTAATCAACCCCCTGAGGTTGTTCTCCAGATTTTATCCTAAGAGATTAAAAACTGCCTTAGGCTTACCTGCTCAGGGGATGTTATGTAAATATGTTAACTACGAGTAAAAGCAAAACATACCCCCCCAAAAAACAAACAAAAACAATAAAGCAATGTGTCTTTTTACTCTGATAGATATTGTTCTTCCTTAAATGACAGATACACACTACTGTGTGTCAGGATGGCAAGGCAAGAATGACAAGATGCATGTAAAAGTTTGAGGACTGGATTAAAAACGTAAATTAGGCCAGTCAGACAAATCTGCATAAGCACAGAAAGCTGCTGTAATAGCCAGGCTCGGAAAGGATTACTATACAGAAATGTATCAGGAAATCCTAGGACTCTAAGACTATATACTTAATCAAAGATAGACTTTAGTAGGTCTTTAAAAAAAAAAAATCAAGACCTTTGTGTTGAGGTAACACAAAGCCATGATTTTCCCCAGACTTAATCATAAATTTAGGTATTGTTAATGCTTAGTCCTTCAGAGTAATATTAGGACATTTTGAGCAATATTACATGTATTCAGCTGATTTCAAAATTCAATTCTTATTTCCATTTGGCAAATCATTTTAAAGTGGACCAGCTAGAAATTGCCTTAGAGAGGGCCTAAGTGTGTTATATTATGGTAAGAATGTGCAAAAAACATTGGATTCTATGAATAAGTAGTTTTCACAATTTATGAAAATAATTTTTCTCATTGATATTATGTTAGTTTAAATATATAAAATCCACTTTTGAATTCCTCTTTGTGTCCCTATCACCTTTGCCTGCTAATGTGTAATTTCACATGCATTTTTTTTTTTCCCTCACAGGATCCAATAAGAGAAGTATGTCATATTTCTTAGTCTGCTCAGGCTGCTATTTTTTTTTTTTTTCCATAGTTTTGGAGACTGGGAAATCCACAGTGAAGGTGCTAGCAGATTTAATTCCTGGCTTGTAGACAGCTTCTTTCTTGCTATGTATTCCCATGAGCTATCCTTGGTGCATGTTCCAGGAGAGAGATCACTCTGTCTTCCTCTTCTTATAAAGGCAATAATCCCATCATGAGGATCCCACACTATTCTAAAGCTAATTACCTCCCAAAGACCCCACTTCCAAATACCATCACACTGGGGGTTAAGCCTTCCATAGATGCATTTTGGGGAGACACAAACATTCAGCCCATAACAGTAATGCATAAATCTACCAATATGATTTCTGAATACACAAAAAAGAACATTATGTAAAAGTACAATGAATTTCTCTTTCATTAAGAAACCCAATTATTTCAGAAAACTCACGTGGTTTAATAACCCAGTGAGCATGCCATTTCCTAGGTATTAAACCAAACATACTACTTTTCAAAGCAAGGGGGAGGCCCTTCTCCAGGTGGTAGCTTCTACAGTGGTTTCAGGTAACTGGATTATTTTCTTATGCTCCAAGACCAAGCTCATTGGTCTGCATCCTTGGAAAGACTTTCTAGACAAATCTAGGTTGAACTAACCCCCTAGCCCTTCACCATGCCTGAGCCTGCAGAATTCTTCACCTGTTATATCTTCATTCACCCTTTTCTGGTATATGTCCTCACCCCCAACATCAAGACAAGAACTTATGTATCTTTAGTTCCTAAACTATATCTGGAATGTAACAGCACTCATGTATGTTGACTGAATGAATCAAGTCTACCACAATATAAGCTTCATGGGGTAGAGAATTTTGTTCTACTGTTTGCTGCTGGCAGAATACTGCTTAGCACATAGGAGTTACTCCTAAATCATATGATGAATAAGGAGGTTATTAAGTGTGTAGTTAGGCCTTTGGGGGGAAAAAAAGGGCAAAAAAAATTCTATTAGGATACTTATGATCCTCACTCAAGAATACAAGAATAGCCTATTGAAATACAGAGGAGTGGTTGAATGAAGAGAAACAGTAGGCCAGGAATCAGAAGACATGAGTTTTAACCCCTGTTTGTTGTCTAGGGAAAGTTACTTAACCCGTCTGAGCATGTTTCCTCATCTATAAAATCTAACTTCAAACATTTCTCCTCCTGGCTTTACACAGCTGTTTCATACCATAAGGTAAGATCTGTGACAGTTTTATTCAAACATATGTCAAAATGAATTTAATCAATCTTTTTATATGCCTGACCCAAACACGTATCTTTTTTTATTCTTCAGAACAACTACAGTGGAGTAGAAATCATCATGCTCATGCTTTACAGCTAAAGAACTTAAGGGCAGAAATTACCTAATTTGCCCATGGTTCACGGTTCTCTGTTGTAGAGCCTGGATTCTCACCCAGAGCTTTTAGTGTCATATTAATTCACCTCAATTCCTGGACTAAAGTTCTTTTTTGCAAACTACTTCTGCAGCTTTTTTGATTTGTTTTGACTTTAACATGAATTCAGAACTTTCTAATTGTGAAGCTAAATCATTATTGAAACTGATGAAGTGAAGAAGTGAGAAACCAGAGTAACTGATTATGTGCAACATGAGCTTGACCTATACAGAAAAATACACACTTGAAGGAAAGATCACTACCAATTTATTCATTTTCTCCAATTCCCTTTTGTTATATAATTGAATTTTTTATCATGCTTTTGAAGATTTTAAGATAATATTTCAATGTCAGATTCATTCCATGTCAATTTCATTTTCAGGCATGCTTTACTGTCAGGATCAATAGTTCTTTGTAATTTAAACTTGGAGTTCACTATGCCTCTTGGTACCACCTGCCACTAGACTAGCTAAGCTTGGTTTTGACAGACACACTTCCCACTTTCTAAGTCATTAATAACACTTTGGAAATACCTACACACTTCTCACAAATCACTGAGACAAAGGCAGGAAAAAACTTTTAAATTATCAAGTTAAAATCATGTGTGTGTGTGTGTGTGTGTACGTGTCTATGTGAAGGAAGTGTTGTACAATCTGATTGAAATCCACTTCTCATTTTCTGTGAAGGTGATTCAATTTAAAAGAAAGTTAAAGAAATAAAATATTTTACCACTTACCTCAGTTTTTGGCCCCCACACACTGAGAGGCTGTGAGAGTTGCAAATAGTCCTTGATAATAACCCACTCATTAGAAATGAGGGAAATTTTGGGTGGGGTAAGGTGGGGAGTTACTCAGGGTTACAGAGCCACTCTGCGAAGCCCACTCTGCTTTCCAGCCTATCTCCAGCTCTGGAATGTCACTTTGGAAGCAACACCATATTACCAATAGTGACCCAAGTAACTAACCTTTACATTTGATTGGTTGGTTCTTTCATTCACTCATCCATAAAGTATCTGCGGTAGTAGAATAACATACTGAACACAGTGTGTTTTATGACTTGTGAAGATCTTCCAAAATGTTACCAAAATTTACAACAATAGCTGCCACTTCATGAGCACTTGGTACATGCTAGATACTATACAAAACAATTACATATATAAATTCATTCTTTCCAAATATATATATTTTTGAGTGCTTACTATGTGCCAGACACTATTCTAGGCACTGGAGATACAGCAGTGAACAAGACAGACCTAAATTTCCATCCTCAAGAAGCTTACTTTCCTGTTTGGTATACAAACATAAGTGAAATATATAGCATATTAGATTGTAATAAATGCTAAGGAGGAAAAAATAAAGCAGAGAAGGGAGATATGAAGTCTTGCAGTGTGAAAGTGAAATTTTACATAAGGGACCCAGGGAAGATCTTGCTGAAGGAATTGAACTTTTAATTGCATTTCAAATGTCAAAATTACATCAAAGGTGATAATGTACAAGAAAATTTTACACAAAATTCTCCCCTCTGCTATAATTTCCTTGGAGGGAATTTTCTTGCCGCCTTTGTGAGTATGCATGCGTGTGTTCCATAGTAGACTGAGCAGTGGTTTCCTCTCTATTATAGCCATGTGATGGATGATAACTTTTGTGAAAATGTTTGACAAAGTGAGGGAGCTAGCCTGCAGGTAGTTGGGAAGGGCTTGCTTGGGTTATTCCCTGAACAGTGAGGAGGTCGGTGTGGCTGGAATAGAGGGAATGAGGTGAGAATGCCACATTGAGTGTGATGAAAAAGCCAGAGGAGGGTTTCAAACATTCATGGTAAGTGTTGCCCTTTGAATTTTACACATGAGAAAAACTGAGGCTAAGCTAAGGCAAACTGCTTCCCCCAGATCACTCAGCTAGGTGACAAAGTTGAGATTTTAAAACCTTAGCTGTCTGATTCCAAAATCCATGATATTAATCATGACACTCTCTTGCATGTATTAAAGGAAGATGAACACAAATGGTTGAATACACTGGTACAAGTGCTAGAGTCAAAGTTAAATGAAATGCTATGTGTGTGTCCATTGTATCTGGAAGGGTGTGACAAGGTTTCTTGAAGGAGTCATTGTTCAACTTGGGCACTCATGGCTGAGTATCATTTCTAGAAACAAAGAAGGGTTTATGGAATTCCAGACAGATGGTCAAGAAAAATATCCTCTTTGACTTTATAACCACTAAAAAGGCATTATGTATAAATTGTTTTAACATTTTAATAGCTAGTAGTTGACATTCTAGTTAGTAGTTGGTTTGTTTGGCTTTTTTAAAAAAAGCATTACATAGGAAAGTTACAGTGGGGTCTGAGTTAAAAATACCAAGATCTCTCCATCCACCTGCCTCCTAGAGGTTCCTTCATTTGGTCCTTAAATTAGACCGGTAAACTCATTATATTCCCCTAAGAACCTACTCCTGGATATTCACTCTTAGTGAATGTTACCATCATCCACTGAGTTAACCAAACGCTAAATCTAAAGGTCATTCTAGATAAGTTCTTCTTGCTTCCAATTAAGTCTCTAGCTCCAATACTTGTCAATGTTCTTACTTAAATATCTCTTGAACCTGTCCCCTTTCTGTGTCTCCTGACACTGACAATATTACATCCTTATCAAGTCACATGAATTAGGGAGAAAAGAGCCTCAGCTGAATTTCTGCTTTGTCTTCTTCATTTATTTATTCTTTCATCTATATTTATTAAGTACCTACTTCTTCCAGGCATCATGAGAGATACTGGGAATTGAAAAACAGGTGACTGCCCTCAAGGAACTTACCACCTTGTAGGAGAAAGGAAAGCAGCTAGGTCAACAGGTAATGGTGTTGCAGTACCCACATACTCAGACAGAAGTGAGCCCAGGGGACATCCATCAATATTTGATGAGAACCCTCTGCTTAAAATCATCTCACTGTACTTCAATGCCTTCAAGACAAAGTGCACCCCACTTAGCAGTGCACTTAACAATGCCCTTCTTCATCAAGCTACTGTGTAACCTTCTAGCCTCACCTCTCACTGTTCCTCATGTTCAATCTACTATTGACAGTACAGAACGACCACTTGGATTTTCTCTAACCTTAACCTCATGCTTTCTGTCTAGCCAACCTATTCACTTCTCCCCAGGCTCTCAGTACATACAAACGTGGATCCAAGATCACCTGACAATTACTTATTTGTCAAGTCTCAGCTCAACTAACTCACCTACAGCCACTTGTTCCCCATTCACCTAGGCCGTTCTGAGCTCTAGGAAAGATAGAGGGGGAAACCTACATGGTAGCACTTATCATACTGGATTGTAGTTGTGGTTACTTTATGTCACCTCCCTAGCCGCTTGAGCTCCTTGAGAGAAGAAACTGTGTCTCCCCTTTCTGTATATTCTTCATCTGATGCACTGCCCAAAATGTAGTGGGTATTAACCAAAAAAAAAAAAAATGAGAATGAGAACAATAACAATCATAGCTATAGCTAAAATTTATCCAATGCCATTGGCTGGAGGTGAAACATATGTATATATATATATATATATATATATATATATATATATATATACACACACACACACATATATATATATATATATATATACACACACACATATATATATATATATATATAGAGAGAGAGAGAGAGAGAGAGAGAGAGAGAGAGAGAAACTATGTATATATATATTTTTTTCTCATTTAATACAATATAAATATTAATAGACATATTCCATTTCACAGAGGAGGGAACTGGGGAGATTAGGCAGCTGGTCCGCGTTCTCACTGTGTGTGAGTGGTTGATTTGGGTGTTAAATCCAAGCAGTCTAGCTCCAGAGCATGTGCCATTAACCATCACTCTATAGTGCCTTGAAAAATAATGTTTTATACAGATTATAATGATTATTGCACTGTATCTATCTTTATCTTGTACATGAAGAAACAGGGAAAGTCGAATGGCTTTTCTAAAGTTACCCAGATAATAAATGAAAAGCTTGAAATCAAATTTAAGATGAATCTGACTCCAGAGCTTATGCTAAATGAATCAACAAATAAAATCACTTCATCACTCCAAGTCCCAGTTTCCTTCTTTGAAAAAAAACCAAAAACAGTCAGACAAGATAATCTTTACATTTCCATCCAAATCTAACAAATATATTATTTTAGTTTTAGTTTTTTAAATCAGTTTTTGTTTGATTTTGAGGAACTGCAATGACAGAACAAAATATTTTTAATTCATGTGCAAATTTGATATCCTAAGATAACACTAAAAAGACTATGTTTTAAGGAAAAGACAAAATGAGGAGCTTCATCACTCATCAGAGCTTTTTGAAGGGCATAGAGGAGCCTGGAGACATGGCTCAAACTCATGACTTCCGTCTCAATGGCATCTTGGTCTTGGTTCAATCGAGTGCCATTGGCAACTGATCTGGGCTGGGTCCCGCTGTACCAGCCTTCCAGGAAGCCAAGGCTCCCCAGGTCTGCCCGTCCGTTCTTCACCCAGCAGCAGTACTCACCCACCACTGATGTTTTAACCACATCAATCACTTTCCTAATTCTGCTTTGTACCAAATCCCAGCTCTTAATTGTAGGTTTCAAATCTCTCTACCAATTATTCTTCCCTCCATATAAATAGAAACATCCCTTCTCACTGCCTGCTTGTGACACTTCTCTCATAAACATACTTGTTCCAAGAATTTATGTTATCTCCTTCCCTTTCCTCCTGGCTTCTCAAACATGTTGCTTCTGCTTTCAAAACTCATCAAAAGTCACTTCCTCTGGCTAGCTTTTCCAAACCGATATCCCCTGGCTTTGGTATTTCAAGGCTTTCTAGTATCTATTGAGAAGTTACTAACAGAGAAAACATATATGAGACCAAGTTTCCCACATTGTCTAAAGGAAAACTGTGTGAATAAGAGTCAGAAGGAATTGCTCTGAGTTACAACTTTGTGTGTTATTTTAGCCTCAGTCTTACCCATCTGTATAATGAAAATATTAATACAAACACCACTGCCTTATGAGAATTAAACACACTTTTATTTACTAAGCACATGTATAGTAAGTACCCCACTATGTGCTGACACTGCTCTGGGAATAAGGTACTTCTTCAGGAAATGATAACGACAGTTCCTTCATGTGTAGGTGATCACAAAATATATTTGTGTATTTTCCCCATTTCTACATTTATCTATAGATGTTTCAGTATTAATCACAGTTTTCAACATTAGTACAGTAACTTTTTCTAACAGTAGAGGATGAATAATCATTAACTGAGAAAAATTAATTCACTTATTTGATATTTCCCAATTCAAAGAAAATTGTGACACCTTCCTTTCCCTATGCCTGACCTCCCACCCACACTTAGCCATCTGAAAGGTAAAGATCAAACAAGTGTTCCAATGTTTGGACAGGCTCAATGCTTGAAAATTCTGTCCAAATCTACTGTCTTATAATAAGAACAGATGGTCACAGATGAGCATCACTTCAGCTATTGATGATGTTGAGAACAAATCTTTATCACAGAAAGGGGAAGGGATGGAATTTTTAAACATAACCATTTTCTAGATGTAGAAGGCATTGTGAAGACCACACAGGCTATCACTGTGATTATAATAGAATGAAATCCAGATTTTAATGAATATTGATAAAGTGCTTGGCTACCTTCCTATACAGAGTATAGACCCATTCCCTTCTCCATGTTTGACTCATAAAATGACAATATTTTATGTATATTTGGGTGAGACTGAATGATTGGATTCATACTAGAGATATTTCATTTATAATAAGTGATTTAAGTGCTTGCATTTTCTTTCTTTTTTTTTTTTTTTTTTTCAAATTTTTATTTATTCATTTATTTATTCATTCATTTATGGCTGTGTTGGGTCTTCGTTTCTGTGCGAGGGCTTTCTCTAGTTGTGGCAAGTGGGGGCCACTCTTCATCACGGTGCGCGGGCCTCTCACTGTAGCGGCCTCTCTTGTTGCGGAGCACAGGCTCCAGACGCGCAGGCTCAGTAATTGTGGCTCACGGGCGTAGTTGCTCCGCGGCATGTGGGATCTTCCCAGACCAGGGCTCGAACCCGTGTCCCCTGCATTGTCAGGCAGATTCTCAACCACTGCGCCACCAGGGAAGCCCTTCTTTCTTTTTTTAACAAAAGTGATGATCGAAGAGAATGATGGAAGGACCATTCTTATCAAAATGATCTAAAAATGATTAGTTTCATTCTGACAGAACTTATTAATGCATTACACAGTCCATTGAAGCATGAACTTTTAGTTAATTTTAGAATTAAATGTCAAAAGAAATGTTATATCTGAAACTTTGTGTGGATCAGTTTAAGGTATTCAAGTCACCAGATATTAATGAATAGCTTCTTGATATAGATAAGCACTTTACAGGTAATGGTATTGTGTGAGCTATAGATTGGAAGAAGAGTAGATCAACTGGCCTCATTTCTGTTATTTTTTTCTGACACTTGATTATATAAATGAGCTCTCTTTATCTCCACCCTTTTCTTGCCAGTTTGTATAGCAAAGGCATCTTCTTATAGTTTTACGTGTTTATAAGATTGTGTGTGTGTGTGATCCACCAATATATTATTATACATTATATTGTGTGCCTACCAATTATAGTCTTGGTTGTAGATTTCTGGAGAACCTGATAACTAATACCAGGTTGGCACAACTAGGGCTACTTCCTGTTAGAACACTGACATCTTAACTCTGAAGCATTTCAGAAACATCTCACTTTGTACTTCAATTATACTAATAACACACAATTTGTATTATCATATTTTCTGGATGAAACACAGATCTACAGCTGTGTATTTACACAGAAATCAAGAAATGTGAGCCTGATTTCCTCTGGTTAGGGTAGCAGTTATTGGCTGGCTCCTTGATTCCTTGAGACTGAGTATTGATGAAGAGAATGCATGGTAAGCCTGAGCAGAAAATTTAAAAACTTGGAATCTCAGCAGAAAGTCAAACTCAAGAGATGAAAGGAAATTTATGGTGAAAATCCTTTAGGAAGTGAGTCAAAGAATGATTTATTTTACATGTTGATTTCCTGTATTAGGTAATTTCCAAATGCACTGAACAAGATTATCATTTTTAAAGGAGAAGTCTACCTTTTCATTTTGGGAAAACCAATTTGTAATCAACTGAGAACATACTATGTGGAGGGCACTGAGGAAAATCAAAATATTTTGTGAATTCTTCAGTCTGATTGGACAGATAAAGGAATACATTAAAATGTTTATGACATTAGAAATTAAAATATAATTTAGACAAGAAGTGTCACGTGGCTAATTGTCAAATAAAAAGCAAATATTGAATTTAAACCTGGACACAATTACTCTGGCCCAAGAGGTCCAGATGAGACAGGACTTGTGGCGGTGTTAAAAAAAAAAAAAAACTCTAAGAAGGCCATAGTTATTCAAAATACACACTATTATTTTCTATAACTACGACTTACATGTATTATGTACTTACATTGAGCTTTTTTTTTTTCTTTCTTTGGTGATAATTCTATATATGTGCATTTAGACATTACCTAAAAACAGTGCATCAAAATATAAAGTAAATCAGTCTATAAGTCACTTCTTCTATTTGTTCTCTGCTGAAAGAAACTGAATTAAATTGGGGAAAGGGAAACAGCACAAGCCATGGAAAATTAGAGAAGGTTTCTAAAATAGGGGATGATTTTCCCTATTTAGTAGTAATTTAGATCATGTATGTTACAAAATTTTGTTGAATGAATACAAGATTTATAGAGTGCAATGTCATCTGATTGCCCACAGGAAAATATCTAATATATAGCAGGACATTTGCTAGAATAGGAGAAAAAGGAAGAGGAGGAGGAGGAGAAGGAGAAACAGGAACAAAAGGAAAAGCCAGAGTTTCAGGAATTAGGGAATTTCTATGGAAGAAGGAAGATTTTGCTTATGATTTTGGATTTATCCTAATCAGAGTGTGCCACATTTGATTTAGATATAAAGGTTTCCTCTATACTTTAAGAGAATTTTTTTAATGGGTAAAAAGAGTAAATATCTCTTCTACCCTTTGTAAGGTGAAAATGCATATAAGCCCATCCATAAAAATATTTCGAAGACAAAAATCACTCTCATTTTATCATAACATTTCCACTTTTTATTACCTTGTCCACACATATTTATTCAGTTCAATCATTATCTAAAGTTTATTTTCTGTTACATGGTCCAAAAGTTCTAATATGTTTTTAAAGAATTGGTCTACTTCTGATTCACATAAGGAGATTTTAGAAGTCTAGTTGCCTCATGCTAAGAGATCCATGCAAAATTTTCTGTCCTTGAGAAGTCAAACTTCTTCAGAGCTATTTTGAGAAGCAGAAACTTTAACAGATTTGGGACATTTTTGTGAAGACTTCAGGAGAGTGTTACAAAAAATATGATAGGTTCATTTGCATTACCATATATAAAAAGGGAAACCTCTCTATGATGGAAGGTCAGACAACTACCTGTTCTTCAAAGGATATTGGAAAATAAACTCTTTTCATCTAAGACACCACCTCAGTGGTGACCAGATGGTGGTTGTCTTTGGTGAGTACAAATTTCCAGCCTTTGTGACCTGCTTCACTGTGCTTGCAAGTGTATGTAAAAGGACTCCAGGCTCTTCAGTGCTACACATCAGTTGTCAATTATTGAATAGTCCAGTTAGTGGATTTAAGAATACTTTTGGTGTTTCTTAGCTGTTGGACCATAGTTTCGCAGAAATAAAGGACTAGTCTATAATGAAAGCTTAAAAAGGGAGGGGATATTAAATGAAGACAAGGAGGGAAGGTTCCTCATTGGTGTGCCCCTAACTCTTTGAGGCATCTCACTTCTAGTACTTAAAGGGTTGGTTTTCACCATAGCTCACCTGACACTCCTAGTTTCCAATCCAACCCTATTCTCTTCTTCTTCCCTGCAGACAGAACCCTGATTTTGTTCAGGAAAGCACTATACCTACCTCTAGGTATAGTGAGATACTCATGTCCCCAGTCTTACTTGTATTGGTCATATTGTACAGTTCTGGACAATGAGACATAAGCAGATATTCTCTGGGAATTTCTTCCAATCCCCCTCCTCCTGCCACACACATGGATGTGATATCTGGAGTATAAGAGAAAATGTGAACATGCTGAGGAATTAAGAGAGAATGATGGTAAGAACTTGGGTCCAGGCTGACATTAGTGAGCAGCTGAGCCCATGCAAGCAACCCCTTCCCTCTGACTTTTTTGTTATATGAGAAAAATTACTCCTAATTTGTTTTTAAACTACTGTTGGTTATGTATTTTGCTTTTGGCAGCCTAGCACAGCCCTAAATGTTACCTGTGGTATAGTAGAAAAAGGTGTGCTAATTTGATTGCTTAATGTCTTGACCTATCAATGTCTAAAGTCCCCAGGTGACTATTTAATGAAAGTGAAGACTTGGATGAGGTCCTTCGAGAAAGTTCGATGTCTGTTCTAGATAACTAAAAATAAATGAAATATGGGTGCCATAGGTATGTGAATAACTTAGATGACCAAATTAGAATTTCCAAATGCCCAAACTCTTCCCAACAAGTAAATTAGTGAAGTTCATTTCCTGGGAAATAAATTGAAAAATACCTGAAGTTTTCTGGAAGAAACAGAGTAAATATGTACTGAAAGCAATGGCTCCTTGGTCAAAAACTCATAATTTTCTGACTCTTTCAGTGTCATGAAAGAGTTAATGTAAACTTCAAAGTTGTCCAATTTAGAATCAAAGTACTTTGGACTATTTGGCCAGAAAATCTTGCTCAATATTTATAAAACCGCCATAAAATTAGCATAAGTTCACATGCCTATGGTGAAAAAAATAAATGAGAAGAAAGACTCAAGGAATTTTAATGAGCTCTGCCTTAATCATAGCCTGAAATAAATCTAATAAAGTATTTCTCTTTAACTTTCACTTACTGTTTTTCCTTTCCCTCACTGCTCCAGCTACACCTGTATTCGGATACGCACACTTATCTTTGAAATAGGATTTTTTATCATTTATCTCATAATTCGCAGTTCTTTCTCTTTGTTTCTGAGTATACATGCACATATAAAGATTTATGTTTATGCAAACACTCCTATATTTGGCTGTCAACCTTGCCTAGACGTCGGTTAACATGGTGATAAGGGAGGGTGTGATAACGTGGGAAAAAAGTGTAGAAAGGACTCACTGTAAGTGGAAAAGGGAAGCAAAAAGAGGAGACTTTTTAGGTCTTTTGAATTTACTCTTGAAGTTGTTGTATACGAAAAAAGATGTATTTTTAGGACAAAGTTGTAGTCCTCTGCAGTGTCTTGGATTCAATAGAAAACTATTGCCTGCCCCAAGCCTCCATCTTTACAATCCAAACGTTGGAATGCTTCTCTTCTTTACTAGACTCTGACTGTCAGCCTATGCAATGAACATACTGAGTTATTCGGCTGATTCTCTATCCCCCCAAAAGTCCCAGTATTGGTTTCCATGGCAAATATGTACAAACACACAGAACAAAGTCAACCTGAGAAAGAGTTGAAGGGGGTGAGGAAAAAAGAGAATGGACCTTATATTTTTATCTCCAAATAAAAGCAAAATACATTTATATTAATTATGACCCCTTGAAACTTGCAAGCATTTCCTATTTGAATTCAAGTTCCGTTCAGCTAATCTCATGTTGTAACGAACGTTTCAAAACCAAATTTTGTCCAGCATGCATACGACCCCTGTCATTAGGGAAGAAACTGAGTGTTTTGCAGCTCATTCTGAAAACTTGGCAATAACACATTCTATGTCTATAGAAAGAGTGTTTCATAAAAGGAACATTTTAACATCAATAAGCCATGGGGGATTCACACATTGACATTCTATTGACATTTCCTCTGAATTAGTTAAGCCTGCTAGACTAACAATGGTTCTAATGGGAAAAATAAAGAAGACCAAACAGTGGAGAGGTAGCAATTTAAAGGTTTAATTTAGGTTTTCCTGTTTATATCACTTAAAAATCTAGATAATTGGTGATGTTCAAACTGGCAATGGCTTTGAATGCTCTTGATGGATTATGGCCTTTCATTTATCTCCTAAAGTCTAGTGCTTAATATGAGATAGCACAGTGGTCCTTCCTGTCAAAGAGAGGTTGCTGACATGATGGCATTTACAGCAGGTCAGCATCAGTACATTAGTTCATGTATTCCCTGATGTCAAGTTGAAATTTTGGCAGTGTATGTCCTTAGCCCTACCTTTTCATTAATATCTTCTTTGAAGCAAGTTTCATAAGGCAAAGAATTTATTCCCTAAAATTCAAAATGGAAAATAGGTATTGCATTTCATCCAGGACTAAATTCTATCTCTCTGCACCCTGAACTTCAATTCTATATCACAAGATGTTTCAGATCTCTAGGAAGTCATTTATTTTTCTTATGTAAGAAAAAAAAAAAAAAATAACCCCAACCATCGGAGTCCTACCTAGAATAATCATAGCTTGATCGGTGTTGTAATATGTAGAAATAACATGTAATATGTTGGAATCCATGTAGCAAAAGCTCAACACAAAAAGTTGAAGTCTCTGTTTAAACCACACAATGCCCATTTCCCTGACGGGGATTTCTCGCATACATGTAGGGTTCCATGAAAGCAAATCTATAGTCAAATGCAGTTTATTCTTACTTATTCAATGTAACCCAGAAGAAAGAGATTTTTCCAATAATGTAAATGATAATGAAACTCTTCGGTCAATATTGCTCTCTTTTATGTAACAGTTTTGAGAAATATTGATGCCAAGTGAACTGGGGTCTTCCTGTGATTAGGGGATTTTTCTGGATAGCTCTGTGAATGAAACCTAGGTGTTCAGTTAAGTTTCCCTTCCAGCAATCAATAATCATAACTTTTTGGATGTAGCAGTGGGTAGTGGTTAAAAACAAAGGGTTTAGTGTCAGTTTTAACCAACCAAGTTACTTAATTTCTAAATCTCAGTAGTCTCATCTTTAAGATGGGCATAATTACTATTCTCCTTCTCTTAACTGCTCCAGCTACATCTACACTAGATACACACACTTGTCTTTGAAGTAGGCTTTGTTATCTTTGATCTTATAACTTGCACGCTACCTGACATTTCATACGTTATGTTTACAGTTATTTCTACTAATGTCACATGGCTCAGAACTCTCTAATGATTGGTTCAGGAGTGTGCAAACTTTATCTGGTAAATTAAAAGAAAATTGACCCCTCTTCTCAAGTTTTCTCATCTATTATGTCATCAAATGACAGACAGAGATCAGAATGACCATCAGGTAATTCTCACCCTAACTCTATCATCAATTTCCCTTCTGCTTCTCTAGCTACAAAAATGAGAATTTGGCGGGGGGCGTAGGGGGCTGCAAGAATCAAAATTAGCCTCTCATATGGAAAAAAATATATATGCCCAAGATATTCTATCTCTCTATCATACTAAGAGCAATGCTAAATGGTTTAAGTAGAAACTGCTTGATCCAAAAACATTTTACAATAGGATAGTAATATAACATTTCTTTTAAAAGCTGTCCTGGAAAGAAATGGACAAACTCATTGTTTAGAAGATGACATCACGTGTTGGAATATGGCTTTGTTTGAAAGCACGCATGTTTGAAAATTCATCCCATCTGTTCAACTTTTATTATAAATAACATGTTTTATTCATAACAGCTTATAGAGCAGTGATATGGACAGATAATAGAACCATATTATTTACAAAGAAAAATTCCTTTTTAATAGTAGACAATGTCCTTCTCTGTCTAAAATGGAGCAGCATGTGGGAGTCAATAGGATTTTTGTCTGTCTCATTTCTTATCAATAGATTGCAAATGCATTCCCCCTTTTAGGAAGAGTCGTGCCTGAAGGAAGCTTGTTGAAGCCTGTAGGGGTTGTTCTGACTGGCTTTGGCTTAAATATTTCCTTTTGTAATTATTCTGTGGTCTCCTTGGCATTCACTGCAGAACACAGCTAGGCTAATTTGAGAGCCTTCAAAATGTGTCTGTTCTAACTTTCTTGTAATGAGGGGGGGAAAAGTGTGCTTTAGGAAGAAATACACAAATATTAAAAAATGTCTAAATTATTGTGAACCAACCTTTCTAGTTCCATTCAGTATGTCACAGGATTATACTCTGATTTCTTTATAACTCTAAACCTACTAATGCTAATACCTTCCTGGGTGTCTCGGGTGTATCTAAGTAAGATCCAGATTTGGACTTTCAAAGAAGTTTTCATGTTTTATTTTTATTTTTTCCATTTGGAGGAAGATGTGCACAGCTTGCCTTTGTGGTAAATCTGGGACCTTGGAGGCAAGTGTTAAAGACCCTGGTTTGTTAGTTATGACTTTCTTTCCTGAAACAACCATTAGTCAATGCATCACGGAGTAACCTAATGAAGTAGAACCATTGCAAATTTATCTACTTGAGAATTCTTTACTTGCTAAAGATCTGATGTGAAGCTATTATTTTTATTTGACTCACCAGCCTTCTATTTCACTTATTAAGTGTTACACTGTTACATGGAACCTCAAGGGTTACATGAGGTAAATTTAAATGTTTGCTGAAAGTTGGGTAAGTGCAACCACATTCAAAATATACAAACATATTCTTCTACCATCCTCCATATTTGAAAACCATTAAATGAATCAAGCTACCTTTCATATATATTAAATATTGCTTCCGTGTGGGCATAACATCGTTGAATTAGTATTGAATTGAGTCCCTTAGGTATTAGCAACAGACAAGCAGTGATCTAATGAGTCCGGCACCATGTTAGACATAAGGAGATAATTACTGAGGATAAGAAGAGACTTCTGCCTTGATGGACCTTGTGAGCTGGTTGAGAAGAAAAAAATAACACACACGAAGTAATTAGACACAAGAAAGTGCAGCAACTTATGTCATTGGTTATTAGTATAAAAATAGGTGAGAAAAAGAAAGAGAACTCTATATAAATTGCAGTAGATAGAAAATAACTTCATGAAGAGGCCAATTTTTAGTTAAATTATAAAGAATAATAAGAAGGGTGGAGAAATGGGAAGAAACTTTTCAGGTTCATTCGATTACTCATGCATATTAATCTAGTACCTATAACTGGCCAGGGAATATGCAGGTAAAATAGTTCTCTGTCCTCAAGGAGCCTCATTTTTGTTTTATGAATCTGACAAGCTCTTTCCCTTCATAGGATTTTTACACATGCTTCCTTAACTACACGTTTCAGGTGTCAGTGCTTAGCAAAGCACCCCACTACTCAGTAGCTTAAACAACAACAACAAAAATCATGCGCTCTCTCCCTGATTCTGTACGTTTATGAGTTCAGCTGGGTGGTTCTGCTTCATGTAGTACTGTTGAGACTGCAGTCATCTGACAGCATAGATGGTCTGGAACCTCCAAGATGGCGTATTCACATGGCTGGCAGTTGGTGTTGGCTGTCATCTGGGAGCTTACCTGAGGCTGTCCTCCTCACTGTGATCACTCTGTGTGGCTTGAACTTCTCAAAGAATAAGTGTTGGGTCTGAGAGGGACTGTCCCAACTCATGAAAAAGGAAGCTGCCCATCTCTATGGACCAGTCTCAGAAGTTACATGGGGTCATCCACCACATTCTACTGATCAAAGCAAATCACAGGCCAAGCAAAAAGCTAAAGAGAGGAGAAACAAATAACTTGTGGCCATCTTTAATCCATCATACTGCCTAAAGTGCTTCTCAGGCAGGTCTTTACATAGCTGGCCCCTTCATCATATAAATGCCATCTCTTTTGAAAACTCTTACCTCTCCATTCTCTATATTCTCGCCCCACCATCACCAAATGTATACTCTCTGTATCACTCTGCTTATTTTCTTCATTGCTCATTACACATTGTGATGTGCTATGATCATGTTTACGTTTTCTTAAGTTATGCATAGTGAGAATCTTGCCTATATCATTGCTCTATCTTTAGAGCTAAGAATAACACTTGGCACACAGTAGGTACTTACAAAATATATGTTGGATAAATATGTTGAGAGATACAGATAAGAGCAAGGCCAATCCTTATACTCTTGAATAAAACTTTAAACTTTATTCCAATTTGCAAAATATCATTATAAATACTAAGTATAGATCTTTGTCTTGTTCTGTGTATAGGAGTGAAAGGTCAGTTGATTCAGATTAGACAATAAGAGCAAGCCTTTCTAGAGGAAGTGACATTTCACCTGGGCCCTTCAATTCTTGAACAATGCTTTGATGGACATAAGGACACTTCAGATGTGCAAACAACTTGAGTAAGGGATGGGGAGGCCTGTAGTAAACTCATTCCTGTGGTGGAGAAACAAGTTGCCGAGGCATTAATTTTTTTTTCCATTTCTTTTTCTTTTAACTTTGTATTTTATAGTGGAGTTGATTAACAATGTTGTGATAGTTTCAGGTGTACAGCAAGGTGATTCAGTTATACATATACATGTATCTATTCCTTTTCAAATTCTTTTCCCATTTAGGTTGTTACAAAATATTGAGCAGAGTTCCCTGTGCTGTACATTAGGTCCTTTTTGGTTATCCATTTTAAGTATAGCAGTGTGTACATGTCAATCCCAAACTCCCTAACTATCCCTAAATTTATGGAGACAGCTTATAGATGGGATGATGGGATGATAGAGACCTATCATTCTTTTGGAGTCTTCCTCATCATGGGCTTCTCCTCTCAGGAGCCAAACCAAAAATTAGAGTGTCACTGTGAGAGCACAGAATTGAGAAGGAGATATCATGAGCAGTTCTTACCCAGTATCCTTCTTCTCTTTCAACGTCCTTCTCAATTAAGAAATATTTCTAACACTAAAATATTTCCTCAATGACAGAGGGGAAGGGCAATGAGCAAAGAAGGAAATAGCCAATGAAGGCTTTGATGTTAGTGAATGTTGGGAAAAACATTAAAAGTGGGCTAGCCCTTCTCAAAAGCCAAAAAATGTACCTATGAATAATATGGTGGTTACCAGGAAACCATGGAATTAATTGAGTGTGGAGAACAGGAATAAAACCAAGAAAGTGAAATTCATACCAAGTTTGTATGGCAGTCAGCCTAGCCTCTTAAATATCTTTTACAACAGATCTTCCAAAGCTTTATCATACATAAGTTCATCCTTTTCCAAACAGTAAAACCACCCAAATATCCCATCTCTTCCTAAACGACCTAGAAGTGGCTGTTAGAGCCTCTTTCTTATTTCACTATTTATTGTTACTGTTGTTTATCTATTTTTATCCCTAAAGGCTTTCCCCCGTACACCCTCACCCCAACCTTTTGTTCCCCTTTCTGTTCTATAAATCCCGTGACACCAAGAACTAAGTTTCATTAATTTTTGAATTTCCATCGTCTCCACTGGCATGTGTGGCTTATCACGGGGGCTCGACAATGAATGGAAGAACTAAATGAATGGATGGTAGTGCAGAGAACATGGAAGATGTACCACCAATAGAGGAGTACAGTTGTTTTTTTTTTTCTGAATGATAAATTACATAGTATTTTGATACCATGTTGGGAAACACCTGATTACCAAAGCTAATTAATATCTGTAGTCCTTTGTCTAAAGAAATGAGTTCAACTCATGTAACTGCTCAAATTCCCGCTCTAGCCAAAGGAGTCATGGTAGAATAGAAAGAGAAAAGCATAGGAAATCAGGTGATCCTGATTCAAATTCCAATTTCACCTCCAATTTACAGGGAAATCTACTTGTGCCTTAACCTCTCTGGACATTGGCTTCCTAGTCTATAAAATGAGGAACGTAATAATTGTTAAACACAATTTTGTATGTAAATATTTCCAACAGAGTCCCAGACACATGCATTAGATGAAGCTAACCTTCATGTGGAACAAGACACTCATCTGCTGTGTGGTCCAGAGCAAGCCTCTCAGTCTCTCTGATCCTTAATTCTTCTTTGAAAACTGAGAATCTTCAGACTCTGGTTCTCACTTTCTTTTAACAACTCTGCCTTGTGGTTGAATTCTATAAAAATAAAATACCACTTTTAATCCAATTAACTTAATCCTCTTAATAAGCACAAATAAATATACACCCCATAGCATTTTAGGATCAGCAGGGAGGTATCTATCACTCAGATAAGGCAAATAGATTGGCCGTTAATTAGAAGAGAAACACAGCATCATAAAGGGGAGAACACCAGTAAAAGGTACAGATGGTTCAGAGTACTTTAAATCATTTTGATTCACTTCCATTCTTTAAACACTGATTGATATTTACAGTGCGTCAGAATCTATGCTGGGTTATAAAACAAATCAGGCTTAGATCTGTCTATAGAAATTCAGTCTTGAGATTGTTGTCGACCTGGATGCTTCTCAAAACAAATCACATTGGTACTGCGCAGTGACCCCTGACCCAGGGCACTACCAGACCCCAAAGACTTGACCCTATCACCTAACTTTCCTGGACTTCCATCTGTTCATTTATAAGAATGGTGGTCTCCTCTAGCTTCAATGCTTTAAGATTTAGAGCGGGTGACATTTGCTATGTTGCGTTACAAGCTCACACATGGGCCTGAGCCCACCTGCTCCCCCTGGATCTACTACTATCTAGACATCCCTGAGCCCTAGAAGCCTGCAGCATTGTCCTGATTGCCACACATCAGCATTAAATTAGGCATTTATCATATTTGAAAAGACACACCATCTGCAGATCTCCACCATTGTGCAAAGTTGTCATGAACAATATGCTACTTTGCAGTCTGCACTTTTAACAACAAATGGGGAAATTCAACAGCAACCGGAAATAAACTTGGGCTTTGGAATTACATTTCTTAGATGTAGTTAGTGCTCGGCCAGTCCCCAGAACATCACTTTCCACTTAGAAAAATGTAGAGCTAAGCAAATTCAAACTGAAAAAAACATCTTTTAACTTCCTATGTGAACAGGAAGGCAGTGAGAGCATAAAGGTAATAAGATTCTCTGATCATAAGAAATTGGAATTTGCTATCTTGCTAGACCATTATTCTTAATGCACAGCTGAAGTTGGCTACATTTCCTTGGCAGAGAAGTAAAACCGTTCTGATTCAAAGTAATAAGAAATGACTTGGTAAAGATTTTTCTAATAATGGCATTTAAAAAAAAATTGCTGACAAAAAAACGGTAAATATTTTCTTCTTGTCAGTGCTTAAGGGATATAAGTGATATATTCGACAATAAATATGTAAAGTTTATAATTGTATTTAGCACAGTATTGATTACATTAGAGGTGCAGTAGTAAGTATTGCTATGTTTAAAATACAGTGAAGCGTGAGTAATTTTGTTTCCTGATTTGGGTTATTATAAAAATTGTATTTTGAAAATCTAGCCCCACTGAAGTACGGAGGCCCCCGAGAGCTTCATGGAATCATTATTGTAACAATTGCACATGTAAACTCTTTTCACCACTAAATATTAAGAGGTTAAATGCTAATAGGTCTTTCAGATTGTTTGCTCGAGGTTTCCTTCATCTCCTATTTAATTTCAAGCATTTATTTTCAAAAAAATTAAAGAACTAAAGCTGTGTGAAGAGGTTGTTATTACCTCGAATCTAAAGGAAATGAAGACAGTTGCAGAATTGCCTGGCCTTATTATCCTGTTTCTTTTTAATACAATAACTCTTTAATGAGATACTGTTTTTCCTAAAATATCTCTAGATGGAATACTGGGACTGCTAATTCTTTTACTAGTTTTAACTTTCGAGAAAAAAAAAAAATCATCACTAGCTCAGGAACCATGAATCAACATTACAATCATCAGTTTTTAAGAAGATGAATAAAAGTCTGGAGCCAACCCTAAACGCACCTAATTAAAAGAAAAATAGAGAAGAAAATACTTTCTCTTAAAGTTGTCGGATATGCTTAGGCACATCCAAACAAACACGAGGCCATCTGGTAGCTTTCCACGATGTGTCTTTTATAACTACATGGCCGATGTAACATAGCGCCTTCTTAATTGCTTTCACTAGCTCTTCTTCCTCTTCGGCAGCTTGCTTTACCCTTAAGCTTCTCCTGGGTACCATATTTTCAGCCCTTTGTCTATGTTGATGACTCCCACGTAGATGCCTCCATATCTGTCTTCCCCTGTGAACTCCAGACCACCAATTCCTAGTGTGTTTTGAAAACTTCCAGATAGGTTGTCCTCAAATGTTTCAAACCTGACATGCCCATAGCTGAACCCTCTGTCTTCTATTCAAAGTTGTTCCTTCTTCTACGTTTCCTAATTCTGTTCACAGCATTAGCAGTCTTAGACTCTCCTGTCTCAAATCAGGAACTTCAGGTTCATCTTTTTTTTTTTAACATCTTTATTGGAGTATAATTGCCTTACAATGGTGTGTTAGTTTCTGCTTTATAACAAAGTGAATCAGCTATACATATACATATATCCCCATATCTCCTCCCTCTTGCGTCTCCCTGCCATCTTCTCTATCCCACCTCTCTAGTTGGTCACAAACCACCGAGCTGATCTCCCTGTGCTAGCGAACTTTTTTCTGATTTTCCTTCAACTATTCAGTGGCTGAATTCTGTTGCTTCATCTTTGAAGTCTCTTACCTTTCTCTGACATCCTCCATTTCACTTTGACTGCTTTTTCTATCTCCTTTCCAGGAGAAAAGCTCCTCCTAAATGTTTCTGTGGTACCCTATGCTGACATCCATCATAGCCCCATTCACACTAGAGTGTAATTTCCTTTATCTTCCTGTCCCCATCTCCCAGCACTCATGACATGCCCAGTAAATGCTTGTTGAGCAAACCTTCCCAGTCACTTCTCAAGTTCACTTCCTTCTGGGTTCTTGTTGAGCCTATAGTTCCTCTCTGGCCTGCTGTCTCTTACGACAATCCAAGCAAACGTGGACACTTATTTAATCACTAGCCATGCTGACTTCCCATTCTCCTACTACTTCTACCCTCTAAGTTTTACTTTCCTACCTCTCTGCTTTCACCTGTTCCAAGGATAAAAACCTTACTTCCACATATTCTTATGGAAGTGCCCTCTTTGCTTAATACCTTTCAAACGCTTTCTCCGAAAAGCCTTCCCAGAGCATATCTTAGACAGAATTAATCTCACTACATCTCGCCTATATTCAAAAGCATTTTCCTACTGCTTTGATTGTATCTTTAATTGTTCTTTTGTTCAAGATATCTTGCCAGGCTTGATTTTCTTACTTGATCATGGAAGGTACAAAAGGTGACATTCTCATCTCTGTCTCCCATATACTTACTAGGTACAAAGTGTTTTGTGTTCAGTTAAACTGCTCTTGAGTTTGATTTAGTGTTTCTCCACTAACTTAGACCTAAGCACAAAATAACAAGCTTTAGGTTGAATTGGATAGTGTGTATTCCAATAAACATATTATGCATAAAATCTTGATGTACAAAACAGCACTGACCACATAAAATAATAACAGGAGATACATCTGCCACCAAATATTTCTAATATGATTCATTTGAAGCTGTGAAAAGATCTAATTCACAGTCGGCAATGTAGCATGAGATATCACTTGTGGACTGGGTACCATTTAGATTTAATAATTCAACTCTTAGTGATTTATATATTTCATCCTATAAAATTTAGCTAAGGAACTACTTGATACTATAGCTTTCTTACTGTGAATAATAGTAATATAATCCTTCTCATTTTATCTAAAACTTATCCAAGATTTTGAGAATTAGTGAGAAAGTGCTTTGAAATATTTTCTCATTAATCCTCAAAAGACCCCTCTGCAATAAATTTGTAAAAATGATTAAGAATTAAAATTCCTTCACAAAGAAGACTACATCTTTGTACTATTTTTCAGCTAACTTCAATGAAATTTTGAAGTTTTAAAATATAAAGGAGCTGTAAAACATTTTATTTCTGTAGGCTTCAGAGGAGAAAGTCAACACCGCTTTTATTGTAAATGTATAAATAAATATTGATGTTTGTCATGGCATATGGAGATATAGATTTCTAAAAGATACAGTTTAGGAATATTTTAGCAAGTTTTTACTCTAAATATAGTTGAAAGTGTACCTTTTACCATGTATCTTTAGAGAAGGTCTCATTTTGTGTTAAAGAAAGCTTTGTGTTCGGAGCCTGTTTATTTACATTCCTTTGAGCTACCTCTTCTTAATTTTCAGCTTATTAAATAGATTGTAATTTATCATGTAGAGTGTATTTTTGGTTCAGTGATTCCTCTAGGAAGCATAGTTGATGAACCATAATTATTTTCCAAAAGCTAAAGAAATGATTAAACTTTAGTTATTCAATTTATGTATGTGGTAAAAGTGAAGAATTTTCCAAAATGTCATAGATTGTTTAAAAAATAAAGCATGCTTACATGAGTTTCTAATTCTGATTCTAAAATGAACTTCAAAGAAGATATTAGACAAAGTGGCAGAGAAGCACATCTATATGATTTAATAGCACTGGGATAACGTTGGTGTAATTCCAAAAGATAACCCTTCCCAGGGCAATGCAAGCATCATAAGATGTGAATTCCAGCAAATATAGAAAAGGCAGCATAAAAAGCACGCATGCTGAATGTAATTTTCAAAGAACAAATTGATGAAAAATTCACACTGGTAGGGGGTAGATTCTGATATCGTCAGAGCATCTGTGGAATCAAGATAATTACAGCATTCAAAACTTGGGACAATGAGATGCAAATAAATTGCTGTAGTTTTGGGGGAAATAATGTATTTGATGTAAGGAAAAAGAGAAGGGAAGGAGAGATTATTACCAGCTACTGATTACTCAGTGAATGCCAGGTATCACTGAGCACTTTCAATAAGCTATTTTATGAAATGGCTCAATGGTCCTGTAAAGTAGGTATTATTAGCCATGTTTTTATATATAAAAAACTAAATTCAAATGACTGTTCAAAACTTCCAAGTACCTAGTAGCAACAGCTGCCAGGAGATATAGATAGATTAGATAGATAGATAGATAGATAGATAGATAGATAGATAGATAGATAGATAGAAAAAAACACAAATATGAAATCATATATATAAAATCATATGTATATCCTATATATATATAATCTTATATGTATCATTTTTTCTCATATGTAGCTCATATATATTTGATGATTATTTTGACTAGGATAAAAGATGCCCAGATAGCTGGTAAAACACTGTTTCTTCGTGTGTCTGTGAGGGTGTTTCTGGAAGAGATTAGCATTTGATGTATTATAGTATGCTGAGAAAAGAAGACCCACCCTCCCCAGTGTGGCATCATCCAATCCATTGGGGCCCTGATTAAGGCAAAAAGGCAAAGGAAGGGTGAATTCTCTCACTTTCTTCTTGAGCTGGGATGTTGGACCTTTCCTGCTCTTAGACATTGGCACTCCTGGTTCTCAGGCCTTTGGACCCAGAGACTTATACCTGTGACTCCCTGGCTCTCAGCCTTGTGCCACAGGCTGAATTACACCATCAGCTTTCATGGTTCTTCAGCTTGCAGAGCTCAGATTATGGGACTTCTCAGCCTCCATAATCATGTGAGTCAATTCCTATAATCTCCTCTTATATGTATCTGTATGCATCCTATTGGTTCTGTTTTTCTGGAGAACCCTGACTAATACTATATATATATATACCTCCACCTTTCCATCTCTCCTTTTGGGACTGTGTAATAGGAAAAAAAAAAAAAAAAAAGGAAAAGATAAAAACCCTCAAGGGTGACCCTGTACCTAGTTGACAAAGGTACCCTTAAAGGAACCGCTCACCATTTCATGGAGCAGTGGCAGCTCAGGTGGGAGTCTGCACTGAGTGGCTGTTCAGGTGAGTTGTGTGCTCTTTAAATGACTGAGAGATCAGACATGTGTCCCAGCTTTTCCAGCAGGGGCCCTCACAACACCTCATGAGGAGGCTATCATGTGCTACACCAAGGAGCCTCCCATATGAGAAGTTGCCACCACTGTCTTCAGGAGTCAGATATGAGCTTTAGAGTCACCCAGGCTCCAAAATCCAAGTGGATATTTCTGAGATTTTGTTTTCTCATATCCAAAATGGACATAGTTATTCCTGCCTCAAAAAGTTGTCATTGAATTAAACTGAGATAAATACATACAAGGGCTCAGTATGGTATCTGACTTTAAGTATATGGTGGCTTAAAATAACGAAGAAGAGAAAGAAAAAAGAACAGACAAGGAAAAGGAGGACAGAGAAGATGGGGGGACATGAAGGAAAGGGGGAAGGGAAAAAGGAGAAGCAGGGGATGGAGGAGGAAGGGAGAATTAAGAGAAGAGGAACTGCTGGGAGTTGCTGTTTCCAGAAGCTACCATAAGTTTCCACTAATGAGACGTGATGGAAATCATGGCAGTTGCTGCAGCCCATAGAATGCCACTGCAGTTGAGGGCAAAGGTATTTGGGATCTACCAACATGAGCGACAACTAATAGAAAATGGTGCCATCGAGAGCAGCAGAAAGTGATTCAAATCAACGCTATGTTGGAGTCAAATCCGGCTCTCACTTCTACCCTAAAATGAGACTCTCTTGACATTTGGGAAATGTGTAGTGATTATGGATTTCAATGCATCCCTGAATGAGGATAGACGGTAATGATCTCTACCAGAAAACCTGGTGGAAATGATAGCTCAGAAACTCAAAGTGTTTTCTTGAGCCAATTACAGAGGCACTAAACAGTAATCTGGTCCTCAGATGTCCAGGGAACACAGGCTATAATTAGAAAGGAGTACTGATAAAGCAGTGCTAAGGTAAAAATAAATCTATCATTTGAAAGTTTAATTAATTTGAAGGAAACAAGAATGAATTGGCAAACCTTGTACACATACATACCCACATGTGCACACACACACACCACACACTTTTATTTTTAAAAAATTTTTTTCACATTTTATTTATTTTTTATTTTTTGAATTTTATTTTATTTATTTTTTGATACAGCAGGTTCTTATAAGTTATCCATTTTATACATATTAGTGTATATATGTCAATCCCAATCTCCCAATTCATCACACCACCACCCACCCACCACCACTTTCCCCCCTTGGTGTCCATACGTTTGTTCTCTACATCTGTGTCTCAATTTCTGCCCTGCAAACAGGTTCATCTGTACCATTTTTCTAGGTTCCACATATATGCATTAATATGCGATATTTGTTTTTCTCTTTCTGACTTACTTCACTCTGTATGACAGTCTCTAGATCCATCCACATCTCTACAAATGACCCAATTTTGTTCCTTTTTATGGCTGAGTAATATTCCATTGTATATATGTACCACATCTTCTTTATGCACACTTTTCTTTTAAAAACTGATACTATTATATATGAACTGTACAGGAAAAATACCAAATCAATACCATGACTGTTCAAAATAAACAGTAGTTTTGAAAATCTTATCTGAAAATTTGAAATAGCAGGCTTTTACAATGTAATCATGAATCAACATATCTGTTGTGGTTTACAAAGCATGGAAAGCAGACAACCCATGTATAATCAATTGCCAGGTTCTCTTTATCTGTAGCTCTATGGTATCTATCACATTCAACCTCATCACCACTTTCTACCACCCCAGTTCTGACTCTTATCTCTGTATAAGGAACTAGTGCACTTACCTCTTAATTGGTTGCCCATATTCCATTTTCTCCCACCCAGGTTATGCTATACACTTTCCTAAAACTCTGTTTCAGTATACATTCCCCCGGTCAGTTGGAAACTTTCTTTTTTTTTTATACGATAAAGTCTAAACTCCTTGTCCTGACATTTAAGCCTTTGCAAAACTGTCCCCGCAATTTGTCACAGGCAATATTTAACTACAGCAACGTCTCCCAAAGATAGTCTGGAATCTTTGTCCTGCTAGATGTTTCACAGTTAAAAATTTTAAAAAAATTTAAAAAAGGCTTCCTGATCAACTAAGAATATGCTGAATTAATGATCATCAAATAGCTCATATCCACCGGGGATTTCCTTTGTGCTAGACACTAAGACCATATATGCTCTGTATTACTTAATCCTCAAAACTCTACATAGTTGATTAATAGAAGAAAAGAGCAACCAAGGCCTAGAATGAGGTAAGGGATCTATCCAAGGTTACATACCTGGCAAGAATCTGAGTCAAAATTTGAACCCTGGTATGTCGGACTCTGGGACCTGCACTCTTAAACACAGGGTCACTGTATCCTTTTCTTGTAGAGTCTCAGGGAATTTTAGCATATTGAAATCCCTGAAAGTCCTGACATGCAAAACTCTGTAGAGTTTTGTTTTAACCAGTTAAATCTACTTTACTATAGGAAGTGCATTTCATGAAATGCCTCAACATTTCCATAAACCTGGGTTTCCAAATAGATCTTTTTAGGAAATGCTGATATAAGTGATTTCCAGTCCTCTCTCATCCAAACATGTTTTTTTCCAGGAGTTGACTACCAATCTCTATTCAATTACTTTCAGTTCATTTAAACAGTTTAGTTTCAAGTCCCTGTATATGCTTTTTTGTGTAACCTCATCCCTTCTCCTTAGAACTCCCTCTACTTTATTCTTATCTAAATCTTTGGTACCCTCAGTACCCCTGAAATCCCATCTTTTCTCTGAAGCCTTTTCCTGACTGCCCAGAGATATACCGAGTTTAGTCTTTCTCAGTTTTTCTGTAACACTGGGCTGAGGGGATCTTGAGTTATACTCATGTACAAAAGAGATGTTCTACAATTGTTATGCCAATAATCAGCTTTTGCTAGCAGTCACCTCCCCTCATTTCTTCCCGTGAGCAGATCTTGAGTAAACCCCAAGAGGGATCGTTCAAAATTCTAAGCCTGTGGTCTTTTTCTTTCCCCACAGCAGCATACGCTGCCTTGGACCACCAGCAGTACCACTATATGTATGTCTCTCTCCTGAGGTACACTGAAAGCTCCTTCATGATGGAGATCAGATGGTTTTTCTGTCCCTGATCCACTTATATGGTGAAAACTTTAGCTCAAAACTCAGCTGCTAACTGGCTATTCCAGTTATAAGCTATATACTTAAACAAGTTGTTTAGTCTCTCCAGGACTCAGTTTCATCACCTGTAAAGTAAGTCGACATAATATTACCTAATTCACTGGATTTGTATGAAATGAAAAGACTTTAAACAGATAAAGGGGGCTTTGCAGAGTGCCTCACCATTTTTAAGTGCTCTAAGACTTATGGATTTATTATTGTTGTTATTGTAAATTGGTTATCTGCCATGTTCCAGGCATTTCACTATATCACAAAACCAATTGAAGATGGTACAGTCCCTGCCCTCAGCCAGCTTGTGTCTGGGAAGAAAAAGAGTGCAAGCGAGGTGGATGAGTTGAGGCAGCTCTATCCAAGGTGAGCAGGAGAAGGGTCATAGAGAAGGCAGCTAACTGACCAAAGCCCTGAAGGACAGACTGAGGATAGAGGGCATTGCTGGCAGAGGGAGAAGCATTTGCAGGGGTCCTGGATATGTTGCATGGCTTGGGGCACTTGGGGAACTGCAAGTTAGTCCAAGTGTCTAAAATATGGTACGTGATGGCTAGAAAGTGAGAAAACTACATGAGCAGCTGTTGAAAATCTCACATGTCTTAAGGCACTTAAACATAATCCCATTGCTAATGGGGTGAGCAGGAATAGGTCAACGATGCATTTAAAGTATAGAGAAATACGATCAGATTTATATTATAAATTTAATTTTGGTTATGTTATAGAGATTGAGAAGATAAGACTGGACTTAGGGAAGAGATAAGGGAAATATGAGGAGGCTCTGAATAGGGATACAGCAGTCTGTTAAATACACTTACATATTGGAAAAGAAGCACAGGTATGAGTAGCTAAAAAGGAATTACTTTTAATAAAATAGATAACTAATAAGAACCTGCTGTATAGCACAGGGAACTCTACTCAATACTCTGTAATGGCTTATATGGGAAAAGAATCTAAAAACAAAAAGAAGTGGAGATATATATATATATATATATATATATATATATATATATATAACCGATTCACTTTTCTGTACATCTGAAACTAACACAACATTGTAAATCAACAGTACTCCAATAATTTTTTTTTAAATGTGAATAAACAGTTTCTTTGAACATAAAATTGTTACATTAAATATATTTTATCTAGTGTAAAATAAGTGTGCAATTGTTTACCTTCTAAATTGGCTAGGATTGTTAAAAATAATTATAATGTTGGCAAAGGAAAGATGAAAGCAAGTATAAGTTGATAATTGCTATCATGAATTGAAAAGCTTGTTTTTGCCCTTGGGCCCAATAATTTCATTTCTAGGCATCTCTCTTGGGAAATATTGTAAAATTCAGCAACACTTAGCAGAATAAAGAATTGGAAATATGTATTTCCAGCAAAGAGGGAATGGTGAAGTCCTCAGTTATGATATATCAATGTAATCTAATCTTCTGAAGACTTTTAAAATTACAATCACGATGTGTTTTAAATGAGGTTGCTAGATAAAACAGGATGTTCAGTTGCATATGAATTTCAGATGAACAATTGAATAATTTGTTTAGTATAAGTATGCCCCAAATATTGCATGGGACATACTTAAACTAAAAAGTTACTTGTTGTTTATCTGAAATTTAAATGGATCTGGATGTTTTGTATTTCTATTCGCTAAATCTGGCGACCCTAGTTTTAAAGGACCTGCAAAAGTGCAGTTTACACTATTTAGAAATGTAAGATAAAATATATTAATTGTACTCAGTTATGGGGGGGCAGGGTGGAGAGGTATGACTTGAGACTGTAAGGAAATACGAAAAAATTAACTCAGTGCTCGTTAGCTGTGGTGGGGTTTGATTACAATTTTTTTTTTCAGTTTTTGGTGGTTTTCTTTGTCTTTATATTTTTCTACAGTGAGTAATTTTTATAAGCAGGAAAATGTGTATATGTGCTTTTATATGTTCATGTATAATTATACCCCACTTTTAACATTGGCAGTGGTCCACATTTTTGAGTGATGTAAGTTAGGATACATACTGATTCCCAAATTACTATCAGACACAAAGCTTTCTCAAGTAACTCCCAGATCTTATGGCATAAATCCAGGACTGTGATTCAGTTTTCAGCGTGTCATCCCACTGGTAAATTCTTCTCCATGCACCTTCTCTCAAATCTCCTCCACCCCCGCCGTCAATCACCTTCCCATTAGTCCCGACCAAACTTCTTGTCTTCCTCCAAACCACTTAGCAGAACTTCAGTATGTACTTGTTGAAAAGTAGAGTAAACGAATAAAAGAGAGAAATAAGGTGGGAACATTAGCTGGCATTTCTCATTAGGCTTACCCTGGTATATATGTTGGTCCCAGTTGCATAACTTAATGGCTTCACAGGATTGCTTTGACAAATACTAGAGTAGAAATACATGCTCCATAAAAATGGAAATAAAGAAAAATAAAGATCAGTAAAAAGATATGTTTGTAGAGAAACTTTAGTGCACTCGGGAGTCTGGAAAGATCTCTGAAAACAACAAAACTGGAAGAAAAGATTCCAAAACATCTTACAGTTTCCAGATTTGTTTCCCAAGTGGTCTTCAGTGTTTTTTCTCTAAAGGAGATTTTTGTAGGATCCTACTGCCCACTCAGAGGATGACAGCTATGTACTAGACTGTCTTGCTTAAAACAGATTTACTTTTTGTGCCACGGTATTTTCAGTTTTTTTAGGCACTTACCATAGAATAAGCGTTACACAAACCAACAGCAAACAAACAACCCACTGTGTTTTCAGGTTTGATTTTGAGTAGAACTCTGTGAGAAGCCTATTGAAAAGCAGATGTTACGTGAAGGGGTCACTCAGGCATTCGTTTGCCCCACACCTGCTTTTCTTTAAGCCCCTCTCTCTCCCCTTCGTTATTTACTCTAGCTTTTTTTTTGAAGTCCTGATAATTGATGATAATGCTGCAGGAGCACTTTTAAAGGGACAAAATTATGTACATGCCAAGAGCGTCTGTCCTTTCTTCTCTCCAGTCCCCTGCCCACCCCTTCTTATCTTCCCTCTCCTTTCTTTATTTTTCCTCACTTTGTCCTATTTTCTTAAGCTTAGTTTATGTTTCACTTCTTCATCTTTAGTGCATTGCCTCTTTTTCTCTCGTTGTAAGAAACAGCTTTATAGCTTTTGTCCCCAAGGATCTTTTATTCTAACTCACCAAGGCAGCTCCACACAAAGAAGCAAGCAAGGGATCTCGATGTTTCTAAATTCTAACAGATTTAAAAGTCACTCCTTGCACCAGAAACAAGAAACTGGGAGTATTTTATAAAAGGTTATCGAACATATGCTAACAATGTCATTACACTTTTTGTTCTCAAATGCTTTGTCTTTTATTAATAATATAAAAGCAAAATACAAATCTATTTACTGTTTGCTGGGTCCACACAGCTGCGTGAAGCTCATGTATAGAATGAACTGGGCAGTTGAAACAGCCAAAGCAAGCACAGGATTTGAAAGAACGTGTAGATACTCAAGTGCACTTTGTTTGAAGAAATTTATTTTTTTACACTCTAGACACACCTTGACTTCTTGTGATAAGACACGTCAGAACTGATTTCAAATACTGACCTCGAACTTTTCTTTTTCAAGAATAACACTTTGAACATCATTTCAATTGTAAGTGCCATACTCATGCTTGAATGTTCTTCCTAATGGCATGCCATAATCTTTCATGTCTTCATTCCTTTGTACTTATTCTGCCCTTATAAAGTGTGTTCCCCACTGGTTTTGTTTCCACTCCCAAATTTTAGATCCGTAAATCCCCCATGCTTTCTGCACCACCATCATAGCCAAGTTTCCAGACTGTAATTTTCCTTGTTAATAATAAAAAAGAATGTTCATTGCGAAAACTGCAAACAGTACCTAAGGGACAAAACTGAAAAGTAAAAATTTTGTCTCCTCCTAACTCCCATTCTCACACCTCAGAGAGAAAAGCAGGTACAATTTCATGAGCTTCCTTTCAAAAAAAAAAAAAAAAAAAAACTATGCAGTTAAAAGCAATTAAAAATGCAAAAAAAAAAAAAAAAAAAGCCTCTTCTGGCACTTATGACAACATGAAATGTGCTCCCCTATCGGCACATGTTAATCTTCCTTGTTCTTCTAGATGATTGCAGTGTATGGCATTGCATGCAAGTACCACGATTTGTAAGCTTTATGTAACCAGTTGCCTACTAATGCACATTTTGACTGTTTCCAGCTTTTGCCATCCATCACAATGGTGAATCTTTATACACATATATTTGCATATTAGAGGGGGTATGCCTATACTACAGATTTGTAAGAGTGGAATAGCTGGATCAAAGAATATGTGCATACTTTATTTTGAAAATCATTATCAAAATATATTTCAAAATGATGTTGCATTTCTCACTTAATATTATGACACATACTTCCTATATCATTAATTAAAAACTCCATTGTTAATAGCTGAATAACATTCTTTTTGCACATGTGCCCCATAATTTATGCAACAATACCCTCATTTATGTGATTTTTGAGGTTCTCAATGTTTGTAAAATAAGTGTCCTTGCTGGAATCTGTCTCTCTTCATTGTGCTGACATATTTCATTGTGTTTATTGTGATAGAATTAACAAGGCTGATTACTTCTCAAGTTGAGCCTAGAATTTTACATACTTATTTTGGAAAATAACATGAAAGTATTTTCATAATAAAAGGTCAAATTTAAAGAATTTATGAATATTTTTAGGTAATGTAGAATGGTAGATGAATAGAGGTACAGAGTGTAGTTGTTTTTATTTGGGGGTGGGAAGGGAGAGAAGGGTGGAGAAGAGAAGTCTACAATAAACAATTATATTTGAAATGAATTATAGTATACAGAATTTTAGCTGGAATATTAATATGCTTTATGAACGTTGTAATACTATAATGGCATTTCTAAAGTATCATTTGACTCAGCTAAGGTAGGCAGGAGTCTGGAGAATTCTTTTTCATAAAAACTGACACAAAGAAAATGAAGTCCTACGCACACTAATATGTCGGAGTACTCGGCAGAACGCCTGGGACCTTGCCTCCTCATCACTCTACATCAGGGTTTATCAACAGTGACACTGTTGACATTTGGAGCTGGATAATTCTTTGTTTTGGGTTCTGCCCTGTGCACTGTAGGATGTTTAGCAGCACCCCTGGCTTCTACACACAGATGTCAGCAGCACCCCCTATCCAGCCAAGACAATCAAAACTGTCTTCAGATATCGGTAGATGTCCATTTTGGGAAAAAAACAAAAAACAAAAAACCCTTGAGCTGAGAAGCACTGCCCTACAGTAAAGTCCACCAAACCTCAGGCTCACAGAGCTGAAGAATAATGGACACAAAGATCAATAGACACTTATGGAAAATTCTGCATTAAAGACAAAGAGCAGGGCTTCCCTGGTGGCGCAGTGGTTGAGAATCTGCCTGCTAATGGAGGGGACACGGGTTCGAGCCCTGGTCTGGGAAGATCCCACATGCCACGGAGCAGCTGGGCCCGTGAGCCACAACTGCTGAGACTGCGCGTCTGGAGCCTGTGCTCCGCAACAAGAGAGGCCGCGATGGTGAGAGGCCCACGCACCGCGATGAAGAGTGGCCCCCGCTTGCCGCAATTAGAGAAAGCCCTCGCACAGAAACGAAGACCCAACACAGCCATAAATTAATTAATTAATTAATTAACTTAAAAAAAAAAAAAGGACAAAGAGCAAAATGAGCAAAAAGTGGGAAAACAAATGCAATATAAGGAGCAGGAGAAGAGTTCAAACTATATTGTTATTAATATCTTCAGAGAGATGAGGTTATATATAGCATCTATGAAATAAATGCAGGCTTTTATTTATAAATACAAGAATAAGAAATAACTTTTGGTTATCAAAATTATGATGTTTGAAATAAAACAATAGAAGAACTGAAAGGTAATGTTAATCATTCTTTCAGAAAGTCAACAAAAGGGTAAATAAATAGAAAATGGAGTAAAAGGGTGAGATTTGGGGATCAATTTAGAAGATCAAACTTCAGAGGAAATAGGGTGGAGGAAATTATCAGAAAAAATAATAATACAAAAGAAGTTTGCTGCATGCAATGCTTGACAGTCAAAACAGCATCAGACTTCTTGTGGCAAAGAAAAATAAAAAATAATGGAATCCTAACCTTAAAAATTTGGCAAAAGATGATATTTATCCAGATATTTGTAATAAGCTTAGTTATCAGTCTAGTGTGATGGCAAAATAAAGACATTATCACAAATATGTGGTCTCAAAAATGTATCTTAAATGCACCCTATCTCAGAAAACTTCTGTTGAATAAACTTTACAAAAATGAGAGAAGATCCAAATAAAAGAGAGTGCCAAAGAGAATCTTTAAAGTAATGTTGAAGGGAGTCTTTATGACATAGGAGACCTAGAGAACAACTCATTCATATTGGAACAGGAGGATGAAAGGATATAAATGTGGTATCTCCAAGGGGAAAAAAACAGAACCAATAGATTATTTCATGTGCTTGATCTTATTGAAAAAGATTGTGCAATTCTGTGAGAAAGATGGGGAGGAATGTGTGATCGCTGTCTATACAAAACTAAACAAATGAAAAAAAAAATTATGACCTGCAGAGAAAACAAGGCTGTGAGAGAAATGAAATAGTTTGTTACATGTCTAAGCTGTGAGCAGAATTTAAACAAGCATAATAGTGAAAACACTGACTCCTCATTTTTTAAAAATTGTGATAAAACAACATTAGAAGAATAACAGGGTATAAGAAAAAGTATGTCAGTTGTTTCTAAATGAGCTATAGCCTCCTTTTTTCATGAGGCAATGTCGATGAAAAAACCAAAACATAGTAGTGTAAATGTATTTAGAAATATGTGTAACTGCCAAATGAAATAGCTAAGAGTTAAAAGCAATTGATCTGGGGATCAGAATCTAGGAGTCTGGAGAGTGGATAAGAAACTTCTCTTTTGTACAATAAGTTTATATTTTTTGTTTGTTTAACTCATAAAGCACAATTTGATTTTAGAAAATTCTGAGCAAGCACACAGAAAAAGTCTTTGGGGTACAGTGAAACACGATGTGTGATTTTGGACCTTTATCTCAGACTTACTGAATCAGAATTTCTAGCAATTGAGCCCAAGAATCAGCATTTTTATAAAGCTCCCCAACTGATGCTTATGGAAATCATTATATATGATGTTCAGGTATTAAAGTTTCAAGATATGATTTATAAAAACAATATCAAAATACTTTTATGGTCCAATATGTGTGGAACATTTCAATACATAGATCCATATATGTATTTAGAGAGAGAGAGAGAAAGAGAGGGAGAGAGAGAATGTCTATCATCACTGGCATATATATCTTTATATAGTTGTCCATCATCATTGGAATACTGCCAGCAGACCAAATGTTAAGGTCTATGCTGTCATAAAAAATTTACCTGCTGGGTACTTAGCTTTACTCTGTGCTTAGTATAGCACATAAATCTTCAATTGCAGACCTTGGATAGTTGTATCATAAATAAAAACATTCTGCCTAGGGGGCATTTGACTTATCTGTCTTTACAAACAAGGGATTTATTAAAAGTATATGACATTCCCTGAATATTCTCTTATTGTTGCCTCTCCATCAGTCAGTTCTTTGTTTCTTACAGTAAACAAAAGAACATAAGCATCTGTACAAAGCAGGTGATTTGGAGTCCAGCTGGTGTCATAGTAAATAAGGAAGGTCGTAGAAGGATGAGCAGTGCTACCCACCCTCCATGACTGATGACTTTGGGGAGCCGGGGCAATCCCTAGATACCTTGGGTTTTGATCTTCAAACTTTTTTAGGTCATGGGAAGCTAACAAATTGTATTTTATTGTTCAGTGATGAGCAATAAATTAGATAATAAATGAAACACTGCTAGAATGCTTTTTAAATTTAATCTTCATAAAAGCATAGAATTAAAAAGAAAAGATTTTATTATAAAATGTGTGTTACAAAATAGCCTAAAACCAAGATTTTGGAGGGAAAAAAGCTGAAGAAAATTTTTTCATATCAAAATAAATAATAGGGCTTCCCTGGTGGCGCAGTGGTTGAGAATCTGCCTGCCAATGTGGGGGACGCGGGTTCGAGCCCTGGTCTGGGAAGATCCCACATGCCGCGGAGCAACTGGGCCCGTGAGCCACAACTACTGAGCCTGCGCGTCTGGAGCCTGTGCTCCGCAACAAGAGAGGCCGCGATAGTGAGAGACCCACGCACCGCGATGAAGAGTGGCCCCCGCTCGCTGCAACTAGAGAAAGCCCTTGCACAGAAACGAAGACCCAACGCAGCCAAAAATAAATAAATAAATAAATAAAAGAATCAAAGAGTGGAGAATTAAAATAAATAAATAAATAAATAATAATTATGGGACCAGTATTAACCAGACAGCAAAACCAAAGACAGCATAAAATACAAAATAACAATAACAAAAACTACAGAACAATATCTCTCAAAGACTTTGATACAAAAATTCTCAACATAATACCAACAAACTAAATCCAACAATATGCAAAAAGAAGTATGTAACATGACCAAGTGAGATTTATTCCAGGTGTGCAAGGCTCGTTCAATACTCACAAAGAAATCAAAGTAATCCACCATATCAACAGGCTAAATAAGAAAAGGCATACAATCAAATCAATTGATGCAGAAAAAGCACTTGACAGAAACCAACAGTCATTCATAATAAAAACTCTCAGCAAGTTAGGAAAAGAGGGGAATGACCTTAACTTGTTACAGAACAAGTACAGAAAACCTACAGCTGACATCTTACTTGATGAAGGACTGAAGGCCTTCCCTCTAATATTGAAAACAAGGGAAGAATGGTCTACTCTCCTTATTATTATTCAATATATGGCTGGAAGTACTTGCCACTGTAATATGGCAAAGAAAAGAAAGAAGAGGTGCACAAATTAGAAAGGAAGAAATAGAACTCTTATCACTGTAGAAAGTTCCAAAAAGAAATCTACCCTCTCCCCTCAACCCACCCCCAAAAAGAGCCTTCCTAGAACTAATGAGTGAGTTCAGCAAGGCTACAGGAGAAAGTATCAATAGGTAAATATATATCACATTTCAATATGCTAACAAGGGACATACAGAACTAAAATTTAAAAGAATACCATTTACAATTGCTCCAAAGAAGTAAAATACTTAGGTGTACACTTTAGCAACACATGTACAGGATATGCTTGCTGACAATGACAAAATGCTGATGAAAGAAACCAAAGAGAACCTAACAAATGGTGGAAGATAATGGGTTCATGGACTGGAAGACTCAAAATCATAGTAAATTGGTCAATTCTTCCTAAATTGATCTATAGGTTTAATACAATTCTTATGAAAATTTCCGCAAGATTTTTATTTCTAGACATAGACAAGCTTGTTCTAAAATTTGTGTGGGAATGAACAAGCCCTAGAGTAGCTAAAACAATTTGACAGAGAAAAATAGGTTGGGGGGAATTACTGTAGTGTTTGGGAAAGACATGGAAGGTCTAGGATGAGGTTGGTGTGGTTATAAAAGGGCAGCAGGAAGGGTCCTTGTGGTGTTGGAACTGTTCAGTATCTTGACTGTCACAGTGGATACACAACCTACACAGATAAAATTGTAAAAAAAAAATTAACACACACATACACACAAACACATGAAATTAAATACAAGCATAACTGAGGAAACCTGAATAAGATTGGTATAATGTATCGCTGTCAATATCCTGGTTGTGATATTATACTGTAGTTTTGTAAAATGTTACCATTGTAGAGAATTGCACAAAACATACAAGAGAACTCCATATTATTTTCTACAACTTAAGGTAAAACTATAGTGATCTCAATAAAATTTTCAATTAAAAATCAATGACAATAGTTCAAATTTATGAATAAAAGTTAAAGCAAAAATACAAATTTTCATACTAGTGTCTGAACTTGTAACTTATCAGATGGGAGTGAATGGCATTTTACACACTTCTCAACAATTTTAAGCACAACAGAACACATATATACACAAAATAAAATAATTACAAAAATATCTAATGCAATAACTTAACTAGTTCATAACATACATCTAGTGGTCATCTAGCCTGGCAGAAAATTTGTAAAACACCATATGATTCCAGATATCTCTTCTCTGGCCCTCAGTTTTCTCATCTATAAAATATGGGCTTGAGTCTAGAACAGCATTTTTCAATATTGTAAGAACCACAAAGTAAGTCACATATGTAATTTTAGATTTTCTAGTAGCCACCTTGAAAGGAGTAAAAACAAACAGGTGAAATAAATTTTATAATAAGTTTTATTAACCCATTATATCCAACATATTATCATTTTCAACATATAATTATGTTAAAAATCAACATTTTCCTATTCTTGTACCAAGTCTTCAAAATTCCTATCTTCCACTTATACTGCACTCAGTCTGGACTAGCTGCATTTCAACTGCTCAAGAGCCACGTGAGGCTAAGTGGCTACCACATTGAACAGTGCATGTCTGGATGATCTCTGAGACTCTCTCTCATTCTAAAATTTTAAAATTCTAAAATATATAAATATTTAAAGGTCTGAGGTGCAATACCTCTCCTCCAGATCACACTCATGTTTCAGCTACACGCTTTACATTAAAAGCAACCCAAAACATCAAATGTTTTGTCAAGGAGTAATTTGAATACCAAAAGTCACATGTATTACCTCGTGTTGGACACCATATCTTTGATACATTTGTGGACATAATTTGTCCCTTGTGGTTTCAGTCATTCAAGAGGGGAGCTCAGGTGAAAGGGCAGGAGCAGGGCTGGTGAGAGGGGCATACGAATTTCTTATGAGCCAGACTTTTTGTCTCCTTGACTCTCTGTCCTCCCTGCAGTTGGGCATTCTCCATCTCTCTTGCCTTGAGCCAAAAGACAGCAAGAGACAGATCCAACTGTGCTGTTGCTTCCCCAGGTTGGCAGTGACGGCAGCAGCCTGTAATTGTGCCCAAGGCTCTCAAGCTGCATCTGGGAGGTTTCCAGCAGTCAAAGAACTTGAGTAAACAGCCTATTATTTTCTCTGGAGTCCCTGTGCTAACTGGAAAGATCATTTAGACACCAGTACATCTCACTTGTATTCAATTGGTCTTTTAACAAAGCTTCACCTGAAGCACATATTAGAAGTCCTTGATTCTTATTCTTTGATTCACAACATGTCTTCATGAGACATCAAGTGACTTTCCTTTATGTACCACACTTTCTCCCTTTGTGAATGAAGAAAAATATACGATAATCACTGCTATCTATTGAATATCCACGGTGCACCATTATGAACCATGGGAGCTTTCTAAATGGTGTCTCATTTACTTCTCACAACAACCGTATGGGTTAGGTGTACTTATCTTCACAGTACATAAAACAGAGTTGAGATATTCAGAAGTTACGATACCTGGCTGAGCTTTCCCCGTTAGAAAAGAGCAGAGGCAGAATTAAAACTCTGATCTGTATGGTGACAAATTTCAAAATATCATGGAAATTCCATAACTCTAAGGCATGATGAGATAATAGTGTAGTGTCGTCAGAGAACTGGGGTCTCAGGTGATTCTCCCACAGTGCTGACAAATCGAAGCCATCCTTTTCAGTCTAAGGCCCTGTCTTTGACGTCAGCTAGCCAAGAGCACCACCATTGAACTTGAAAGAATCCTCCCATTCCACCTTCACAGTGTGAGGGGACAGAAGTGCCTTGTACATTCAAATACTTCCAAGGCAGTCTCCTACATTCTTTTTTATTGAAGTATAATTGATTTACAGTGTTGTGTTAGTTTCAGGTGTATAGCATAGTGATTCATTTTTTTCATATTATATATTCCATTGTAGGTTATTACAAGATATTGGGTATAATGCCCTGTGCTATACAGTAAATCCTTGTTGCCTATTTATTTTATGTATAATAGCTTGTATCTGTTAGTCCCATACTCCTAATTTGTCCCTCCCCACTCCTTGTCCCATTGGTAACCACAAGTTTCTTTTTTATGTATGTCTGTGAGTCTGTTTCTGTTTTATATTATTTTTTAGATTCCACATATAAGTGCTGTCATATAGTATTTGTCTTTGTCTGTCTGACTTATTTCACTAGGCATAATAGTCTCTAGGTCCATCTATGTTGCTGCAAGTGGCAATATTTCATTCTTTTTTATGGCTGAGTAATATTCCACTGTGTGTGTGTATATGTGTGTGTGTGTGTATATACACATATCTATATTTACTATTATCCCTTGAGACTATAAGAGGGCAGGAGGGTAGTGGGACTGCCAGTGATTTGAAATACATTCCTCCAACTAATATGATTCTTGGACCCTTTTAGGGTTAACTTTGTATTACTCTTTTGAGCAAGTTTTGGGTAGCCAAAGCTGTGGCTAGCACCTCTTGGTCCCAAGGGAAGTATGGGAAGAAGAAGTTGCGGGTTTGGCCCCTCGATTGCATGAGTTCTGATACTGCTAGGATGGAATAAAGGGTTTTTCCATAGCAGTAAATGTCCCTTAAGGAGAATAAGGTTTTGTACCAACCAAAGGCCAGACTCTGCCTCTGAGAGGTAGGTACGACTTGGCATGATGTGGTGTCTCATGAAGCTGACTGCTTCTCTCCTGCAGCTCTATGAGTCCTTAAACAAGGTCCTCAAAAGACCTTCATGAAAAATCTTCTGAAGGACAGTGCTGTGAACTGCACTGATAGTTTAGAACTAAACAGCCTGACTACCACCAGGAGACCTGGGTATTTTTCTAGCAGGGAGAGGAAATAAGAAATACCTGAGGCCCCATGGGAGCAACCTCTGGGAAGTCACTTTTTACAGGAACCAGAGCTGACAAGGACAATTGCTAAGTGCTACTATTAAAAGGCTCCAGGAGACACTGGGTGCCCCTGACATGGGAGATGCTGCTGTAAAAGACATGCTGCAGAGGAGGAACATGTGCAGAGTATCATGGCCAAAACGTGCCATTGTTGAAGAATGTTGCCTTTCCAGGTTGGAATGGGGTCATTCTCCATTATCTGCCTCTTAGGGGTTGCCGAAATATGGTTATTCTATTGCTTTTATTTTCTCTAAGAATTGAAAAATTAGTACTTTTACAGGACACAAACGATGATGTACATTTAACGATTTGGTTTTGTGGTTAGAGTCTTGATAAGATAACTCAAATCTTAAATCTTAGATCCATAAGTGGCCAGGTTAGATCCAAAGAAAAGAAATATGTTGCAGTATATAATTGTAGGATTATTATTTATTGGTCAATTTATAATTGAAATACCTTATTTATCATTTTACTATGAACATTAATTCTTTAAGTTTTCAATGTAAAATGTACCCTTTTATTAACAAAAAACTAATTTATTGTTGGATAGATGTCTTCTAGCAATGGAAGACTTTGTTAGGTTTCTTCTAGAAATCTAACAGAAAAAATTCATAAATTCAAAAATTCATAAATGCCCACCTAAGTCTTTAAGTTGTTCCTACTTGTGTTTTAAGTCACCATTTCTATTGTTGTTTCCCAGATAGATCTGATGTAAGCTCCTTATACAAATGCCAAGCTTGTCACATTTATGTATTGTTGTAAGAAATTTCTTGGTGACTTGGCATGCATCTACAGAACTGACTACTGAATTATTGCCAAATTGTGATGGATCCCTGGGCTTAAAAGGCAGTGTGAAACAATGGAAAAGAACACAGTTTTGAAGTCAGGCCCACTGTGGGAGTCCCCACTCTGCCATTTACCACTTTCTTCATTTCTATCACCCATTTCAAGCCACCATCTTTTTTTGCCTGGACCACTACTGTAGCACTCTAATCCATCTTTCTGCTTCCACACTGCTGCTCACCCTTTATGATCCATTACCTACACCAGCACCCGTGGTTTCTGAAACTGAAACCAGATTGTATACATATAATACCCTGGCTTAAACCCCTCCGATGACTTCCAGTTATACTTTGAATGATAAAATTCAAAGTCCTTCCCATGGTTCTGTACCGTCTTCCCCGCTCTGAGCTCTCTGACTTCATCTCATAATACTCTCCCCCTTGTCTCTCCATCGATCACTTTGGCGTGGCCAAAATTTTTTTTAAAAAACTACAGTAGCCAAGGGGCATTGCATACCTCTGAGAGGCTATGTAGCTGTCATGTAATCATATCAAATGTCACTTTTCCGTTCTTATTTCCCTTGACTCCTCATAGACTTTAACATAATTGGCTACTCCATTATCTTGAATTCTCTGATGCTATATGCTAATAATTTTCCTCTTAAATCACTACCTGCCCTTGTCAGTCCCTTTTGCTGGCTCGTCTTCCTCTGTGAAATCTTTGGATGTAGACCACGCATGGGCATAAGGACTTCTTATCTCCAGCAGTATAGTCTCTCTGGGTGACTTTCCCTGTCCCATGATATTAAATACCAGTCACTGCTGCTGACTTTTAATCTGTAACTTAGACATGACCTCTCCCAAGAAAATCCAGACTTGTGTATCATGGCCAACTTGGCATCTCTATTTAATGTCTACACAAGAATCAGAAACTTAGCATTTCCAAAATTGAACTCTTCCTTTTCTCCCCAAATGTGTTTCCTCATCTCCAGTCTTCCCCACTTCACTAAATGTATACCACATCATCTAGTTGCTCAAGCCAAAACTTTAGGAGCTGCTCTTGATTCTTTTCTGTTCTTTATCCCTCACGTCTAATTCATCAGAAAAGCCTACTGACTCTGTCTCCAAAAATTATCCCCAGTCAATCCACTTCTCATTACCTTCACTACCACCATTGTCTCTTACTGGTCTCAGTCTCTTTCCTATGCCTGTTCCCCCAAGTGAACCTTTAGCCATGATCTTTTTATAACACAAATTAGGACATTTAATTTCCCTTTTTAAAACCCTCCTTCAAGTACCCATTACAGAGAGAGAGAAAAAAAAAAAAAAAACCCAAATACCTTATCATATACTACCAGGGCCTTCTGGCCTCTGCCTACTTTTCTGACTACATATCTCTACTGACTACATAATTTACCATAATTTACTTGGCCTGAGGCACTGGCTGTTGTGTGTTTTTTGTTTTTTTCTCATGTCAAGCTTATTGTTACCTTTGGTCTAGTTATTTCCTCTGCTGGAAAGTTTTTTCTCCTGTTCCTTCTCTTCATTCAGATCTCAGCTTAAATATCATTTCTTGGTAGATTTTCTTAACTGCCCTTCTAAAGTTGTAGGCAGGCGGGCTAGTATATCCCTGTATTTTAATTCTCTCAATAGTGCTTACCAGTAACTAATAGTATTCTCTTTTAATTTACCACTTTATTTTGTGTCTCTTTCGTTATATAAAAAATGGCTTGGTGAAAGTCTGGACTTGACTTTCTCACCAATGCCTCTCCAGCCCTGAAGACAATGAGTGGCACGTCATAGGATTTCAATTAATATTTATTTAGTTGATAATACAAGATGACTGTCTGTGACCTTAGATCCAGAACTCAAGTTCAAGTCTTGAAAAGATCCAGGTACCTTAAGTACTGGGTTGGCCAGAAAGTTTGTTGAGGTTTTTCTGTAACATCTTAGTTCATTCCCTGGCCTGTTAAAATGACTTCAGTTCTCAAGCTAGTAATTTACTTTTTTAATTCAAAAATCAATTTAAAGAGTCAATTCTCCAAGAGGCTTTCCTCTAAGATGCAAATATCCCTAGGTGAAGCATTATTAAACCATTAACACCTTCATATGCATTTTTACATCAGTTAAATAAGCAAATTTCTTAGCAAGATCTTTTTAAAGGGTTGACCCCTTAGACTGTTTAATTTGGATCAAGGGAGAGGGAAAGGAATGATCAGGAGTGTGGACACTTCTGGGGAAGGTTGACTAGATTGACATCTTTCCTGGGGTACTTGAACCATCCTGAACAGTATTCTCAATGCAATTGAAAATAATTATAAAACATTTTTCCACTATTTTATATATGATTTTCCATGACAGTTACTTTTCCACCCTTGATAGTGATCTCCAAGGTCTTATGTGATGGCCATGCATGCTCCCATTCTCCGGGAATACACCCACTTCTCTCCCCATTCCTCATACCACTCCAAGAACTCCAAATTTTCTGTTATCCCTCATCATTTCTGGCATGTTCTCTCTTCTGGGCCTCTGCAATTGTTCCCTCCACCTGGAAAGCCATTCTGCCAAGTGTCCTAAGGCTCATTCCCTTACCTCCTCCAGGTCTTTTGTTCAGAAGTCATCTTCCCAGTGAGGCTGGCCCTGACCATCCTATTTAAAATTATAACCCCACCCTCACCCCCAGGTACTCACTGCTCCGGCAGCACTGCTTATTCCTTGACTCCTTTTATTGCTTCTTTAATTTTTGCTTTATTATCATCTCCCCCTGATATGTCGTATATTTTATGTATTTGTTTATTGCCTTGCTTCGTCCACTAGAATGTGAGTTTCACATTTTTGCCTGCTTTTATTACATTTGTTTCTGCAGTGCCTAGAAGAATGCATAGCACACAGTAGAGTTTCACTCAACGGACACTCACTGACTACTTATCCCTGGTACTCTAACAAATGAGAAGAATCAAACATTTTCATGAATTCTATATAGTTGACTAAGGAAAAAGCATAGTGAAGTTATTTATTTTCTCTGAAAAAATGGAATGGACAGATTAATTAATAAAAACACAACAAGTAGAAGTACTAAATAATTCTACTACTGCAGTGGTACTCAAGTAGGGGCAATTTTCCCCCAAGGAATATTTGGTGATGTCTAGAGACATTTGTGGTTTTCATAGTAGGGGTTCCTACTAAAATCTAGTAAGTAGCTGCTGCTAAACATTCTACAACGCACAGGAGAGTTCCCACAACAAAATATTATTCAGACTAAAATGTCATTTGTTCTGAGGTTGAGAAACTGTGTATTGCTGTATAAATGTTAAATGTTAAGTCTTTTCTTGTTTTAAGTATTGAGCTTTTACTTACTTGAAAGAAAGATTCATTATGGCACAAATTTCATAGTCACTTCCTTGGAATTGTTAGGGTTTTTAAAGGTAATGTAAAATATTTGCCAGTGGAGGGATGAGAAAAAGTAGTTTACTTAAACTGCTCAATAAGGCTAGAATTTCTTTGATATTAAAAAATATATATTTTTACTACTTTTAGAGTGACACAGAATAGTACTTTAAGAGTGAGAAGATATGTTGACTTTATGCAAATCTTGAAGCTTTAAGATATATGATCAGCATGAATTGTGTTTCCAAAAGATTTTTATCTAGACACTCAAAATAGTTTATTGATAAATATGGTATATTTATCAGGGAGGCTATATAAATTAAGAAGCACTAAAATAAAAATATATTCCTACTGCAGTCTCAGATCTATAGTTGAAATACAGTAATTTGACACAAGTGCTAAAATTTAAAAAATATAGTTCTCAAGATGACAGAAGAAAATATTCTTCTATATCATAAGGTGACTCACACTTTACTTTGTATAAAGTATTCATCAGCTGAGAAATATTTGGCATATGTAAAATTCCCTAAATGACTTGCATAGTTATGTGGTTGTTCCTTCATTCACTTCAACTTCCAGACCATGTTTATTTAGAGCCTTCTCTGTGCCTACTATGAAGAAGATATGAACTGTGCTCTCAAATATCCTACAATCTAGTAAGACAGATAAGGTGTATGTACAGACAACTAAAGTGAACGTGATAAAGGGCAAAAGTGGTTGAGCAAGGGGAGGCAGGATAAGGGAAGTCTGCATAGAGCAGGTGGTTTTTAATCCACGCTTTGGGGAATGAGTAGAGTTTCCACAGGTAGAAGGCCTTCCTGGTAGAAGTAACAGGATGATCAAAGTCTTAACGGATGGAGGTGCCCAAGGTATGGGAACCGTTCAGAAACTATTTGCATTTTTTTTCAGTGCATCAGACATTTTGAAAGTGCTCTTAGGGAGAGAATTGGTTATTTAAGTTAAGTTGGGTCAGATTCCTGAAGACTTTGAATGTCAAGGTGTTGGCATGCAGAGCAAGATAGATGAGAGAAAAACACTGACCTGGTAAGAGGTGTTGTTAAAGAAAATCTTTCAAAAGGAAATGTATAGATGAGATGATGTGAACAGAGGCTGAAGTCAGTCAGAGCAGTTGGTAGTCCATCAAAAGAGCTCAGAAAAGAAGTAGCCTATCTGAACTGGGATGCTGACAATGGGAATGGACGGATGGGAATAGATCTAAGAAACTTTGTGGAAGGAGAAACAGTAGGAGTTGACAACTCTTCCATGTAGGTAGGGAGTTAGGGAGAGGAGTCAAAGATGGCTCTGATAGCTAAGTAAGTAAGGGGGATGGCACTGCCTTTAAGGGAAACCAAGATATTAGGAAACAGTGCAAACTTAGGACAACAGAAAATATGTTTGATTTTTAACATGTTGAATTTGAACATGGGTCATTTTATCCAAATGAAGATATCAAAATTGATGCTGCAATGGGGGACCAAAGTTCAGGAGAGAGGCCAGCCAGTGCTAAAGATGCTGTTTTGGGAAATGTCCTAGTTGCTAAATTTGCTGAAGCCGCAGGATAGGTTAGTAAGTCTAACTCAGATTGGGTTCTGTACATATGGTTTCTTTAGTTAAGTTCAAAGCTCAGTAAGTTAGTCATTAGATACCTGTTTTGCAGAAGAGGAAATGTGTCCCAGGAACTTTAATTAATGGGCTTGGTCACAAATGCTTAATCACACAGCTGGTAAGAAGCAGAACTAGGACTCAAGCTAAGGTCAGTCCAACTCTGTGTTATTTGGTTAACAAAGGGAGCAAAAGCAAAGGACAGGTTGAAAGTAGAATCCTAGAGGATGCCAATTATGCAAAGAGGATGTTGTTCACATTTGTTCATTTGTTTACCTTTTGTCTCTTACTGTGTTTGTAACCAAGCTGCTTGGCACAAGGAATGCTACTCTCTTTTCTCAGAAAATCATTTGTAGTTGAGTCATTATGATAGAGTCATCTTTTCATTGATATTAAAATAAGCTAAAGGTTTGTACAAACTGACAGTTATACAAAGTACGATTGTATTATTGCCATCTTCTAAATTAGCTTGTGTTGATATCATAAGTCGAAATTTGCTTTCAGGTATGCTGTATTACAATAATAAATTTCATTTGGGGATACTCTCTGGCTTTTAGACAAACATTGTTACTTGTTAGTTACCGTGTAATATGTATCACTTTTCCTCTTATACTGGTGATTTCCAACTTGGAATGAGCTGGAATATGCTATCATCAGGATGTGACTGATGAGTTTACACAAAATGAGAACAGTGGTTCCAGTTCTTAATGAAGAGAATTTATGTGCCCGGTACATGGTAAGATCGAAGGACTGTCAGAGTCTGGATGGAGAACAAAAACACAAGATGTTATAAGAACAAAATACTGACTCAAAAAATTACATTCATCAATAACCTCCTAGTGCCTGTGACCACATTATCCATTCCTAGGTTGAATTTGTTTGTCTGTTGTGGTTGTCATTGTTGTGTCTGTTAATGTTGCTTTGAACAGGAGTGGTCACAAAAGAGGATGTCAGAGATTGGGTCCAGGGTATGTGTGTGATTAGAACATTAAACTAGTAGAACACCTTAAAATGAGTAGCACGCATTGCCACATATCTAAAAAATGGAGATTTAAAAACGTACAACCTGCTTAATTTGTATCCCTGAAGAAAAATATTACATCCATTGAATTATGTTTATACCTGTAGGAATTAAGAAATCTTACTTAAGATCCACATGAATATTCATCCTTATGACAAGTAGGAGATTATTTTGATTATGAAAGAAAGATTATTTAAATATTTGAGAGTGTTTTTGAGCATTTCCTATTGGCTAAAGTTAATGAAGTGAGAAAAATATTGTGATCTTTCTGAAGGTCGGTGATTGAAAAAGAACCAAAAAGAGCAAACCTAAACTTCATGAGAATACACTCTTTTAGGATTAACACAGATATTTGCACACTAAAACAATGTTTCTGTTGGGGCCTCTGTTTTCTCATTTCACCCAAGGTAAGAGCATCTCCAATAGTCGGACAACCTGTTTGGTTCAGTAGTTCTCCCTTCCAGGCACTAGAGGGCACTAGAAGGCATGGAGACCAGAGGCGCATGCCCCTCCGTACTCTCCACCTTTAGAATACCTTCTACCATAATTAACACCTGCAGAAAACTAGAGTAGCTTTCTCAACATGCACTTGAAATGCACAAGCTTTTAAAAACCCTCATTGGTACTCACTTTGAATTTAACGTGCATTCTCTCATTAGAGGTAGGTTGAGAAACTGAAGTCAAGGAGGTAAGAAAGGAGAAGAGAGAAAAACCACACTGATGAGTGGTTTTTGGTCAAGAACATTGCCAAAAACAAACAGCCTATTTTTAATAACCTTTTCTCCTTCCTTCCATCACCGCATACCTATCTTCTCCACATTGATACATAAGAACTGTGCTTGATGCTCTAAGGATGGGCACAAGAGACACTATTTTAATATGACAATGAGGCAACAATATGACTTTTAAAAAGAGGATTTCGTGTTTGGGAGCTTTTCCCATATCGATGGATGCTTGACTGATTTTATCTCATCATCAACCTTGGAAGCTATTAGCAAAGGAGACTGCCATTTACCATCTGTGATATCCTGGCAATAACTTAATATTGTTCTGAAGGTTTAATTCAAATCCATTTAATTCAGCAAACATTTATTAATCTCATGGATGCTTGGCATCATGCAAAGCACTCGGGGATACCAAGATGAACAATACAAAGTTTCTTACTTTAGAGGACCTAAAACCTTATAAAAATAATAAGGCAAGTATATTAGAAAGTATAATACAGAGTAGAACATGATAAGAAAATTTATGAACAAAGTGCTTAATCATTCAATCATCCATTTATTTAGGAAATGATGTGTCATTTATATATGTTGAACATACATTGGTTAACAAAACAGATTTGTGTTCTTTTCTGTCTTCATGGAGTTGTCAGTCAATTGGAGAACAGATGATAGACTGATATGACAAATAATCCTTTGGTTTGTGAAGAAGTTCTGAAAATTTTATTTAAAGAAGGTGGGAAAAGAACTCTCTTAGGAGCTGACACTTAAGAAGGAGCAACACATTCTAAGGAGAAGGGAAAGAGAATTCTAGGTGTACTAAAGAGCTAATGTGAACACCCTGAAAGAGGAAAGAGCTTGGCATATTAAAGGAACCCAAAGAAGGCCAAGCAAGCTGGAGTATAATAAATGGTATGCAAAGGACCAGGTCATATAGAGCCTTGCAGATGATGGTAGGGGCTGAAAGAAAGAGCACATCTAGCCACAGGGAAACAAAGGATCCAGGAAGAACGTTCCCATTTGAGAAAAAATGAAGGAGAGTTTGAAAAGCATGATAGTGGAAAGCAGGCCTTCTGGATAAAACAACGGTATGAGCTTAGACACAGAAATGACAGTTTGTGTCTGGTTTGTACCCTAACAAGTGGAGAATAGTGCTCTGGCAGTTGAGTGGTACATGTGGAGGCTGGAAGCACAGGTTGGAACACATTATGGAGAATGCAGAGAAACTAACGGTTCATTCCAGGAATGAGGGCAAGTTGCAGGCAATATACTACTGCTGAGGAGTGATATCGTTGTAGTTCCAGTTCAAGAAGTCTAATTTGGCAGCAGCATGTGTTATACGTTGGAAGAGAAGGGAAGGGAATTTAGAGTGAGTCCCAAGAAATCTACAGTGATAGCCAGTAAACAGGGCATTAGTGTCTTAGGGTGGTGGCAGTGGAATGAGAAACAGGGGACAGATATGATGGTCATTGCCAAGGCAAAGTCTACAAATATTAGAATCTAATTGGTTGTGAGGATCAAGATAGAAGGAAAAGTCCAAGAAAACTTAAGTTTAACCCTGAGTAACTGTAAAAATGTTAATGTTACTACTAGTTAATTATGGATAAGTAGGGTGATGGTGAAATCTGTGTCTGAGAGAGAGAGAGAGAGAGAGAGAGAGAAAGGAAGAAAGAATATTATTGAGAACTGAATAAACAAAAAAACAAGTAATTAGGCAGAACCATAGAACCATGGCAATACTGTTAGGGAAGGTCATATTTGCTCTTGAAACCATTATCTAATATCTAGATGGAACTGCTGGAAAAATGAAGGTCCAGCTAAAGAGCAAATATAGAAGATAAGCTGATAAGTTGTTTTTGAAGATGTTTGATTGAAGGCTAGAAAGACAACCAGCCATTGTAGTGCAGACATCAAGCTTCAGAGAGATCAAGCTAAGAAATATAAATTTGGGAGTATTCTGCATAGAAGCAGTAGCTGGAGTGCTGAGGGAGAGTGTAGAGAAGAAATAGGAGGTGACAGGAGAGAGGAAGACCCCAGAGAGAGAACTGATGGAAAGAATAATGAAAAGGACAATAATAGTGAAGAAGGGAGCAGAGGACTGAGAATTATGCTCTTAGAAATCCCTAACATTACAAAGAAGAGGAAAACGATTCACTAAAGGAGAGGGAAAGGGGAAAGACAAAGAGTCAGAAAAGCAGAAGGAAGAAGAGCCAGTAAAACCAAAAAGGAGGAGTGTTAAGAAGAGAGTAGGACTTAGATTAAACTAAATCACACTTTTATGCCACATTTTCATTCAAAAAATCAAAAAAATAGTAAACACACACACACATACATACATACATATAAATGGAAACTGGATGGAGGAAACATGTCATTATGAAGGAAACAAGAAAATACAAGGAAATAATTTTAACCCCAATCTAGAAACTGGAAAGAATATTTGCCAAGCGCCATCAAATCTGAACTAAAATGAAGGAGAGTAACAAGAAGAAAAACGTATCTTCTTGATCTTTAACCAGGACAAAGATTTGCCCCTAAAAAATATGTCACTGTCCTGAAAACTCATGTTCTGATGTTTTGAGTAAAGCAGAAGTATACAAGATAGGTCACAGAAAAACAAAAAGGGAATATCCTCAGTGAATCTGGGTACAACTCTGCAGAACGAGAGAGGACAAATATGTGAGGAGGAGGTCTGTCTTCCATGTGGTATTTCAGCCAAGAGGGAAGAGGGAGCCCAGGGGCAAAGGAGATTAAAGAAGGGAAAGGAAAGCAGAGACCATCAAATTTACAACCAAAGGGCCTGTGAATCAAGGGACTTTATTCTAACCAATACCTTTTGAAAGGCAAAACCGGAGATGTTCCCCTAAGACAAAGCACATAACAAGGTTAGAAAGAGGGTATTCAAAGTTTCAACCTGTGTTAAGACTGCAGTCTGCCCACTCACTTCCTATCTTGCTGCCCCTTCCCATACAGTTCTTCAACAAACTATTAACCCTTTGGAAAAAGAAAAAATAATCTGAAAGATCCAACATGGAACATAGGTGTACATAATGTGGAGAAACAAAAAGGGAAGAATGAAAATCAGCAAAAGGCAAATGAGTACAAATACTTCAAGAGGAAACTAAAATGGATATTAGACAACTTTTTGTTTTCTCGAGTAAATTGTAGACAGGATGATCTCCTGAGGGAAGGGCAGGGAAGACGTAAAGAGGAGATAAAAGCATGCAAATCAGAGATAGAAGGGAAGGCAGCTAACTTAACTAACAAAGGAATGAAAGAGTAAATAAAACAGGATTAACAAGAATGAGAACCTTAGAAAAGTAGTGAATAGGATTGAGAAATCTCACAAAACAAAATGGAAAAGAACAGGGATTTTTAAAAAATGAATACAAAAATGGTGACAGACACAGAAGAGAGAAAAAGATATACCACATATCTTTTGCTTAATTTGTATTTCTGAAAAAGAAATCTTAACAAACAAAGGAGAGTAAACGTCCAAGAATATAAAGAAAAAAAATTTCCTGAAATAAAGCAAAAATCATTCTAGGCAGTCACCCCAATTCCCTGAAAAAAATTAGAACAATCAATTTTAAAATATTCTAGTGATGTTACTTAATTTTAAAGACAAAAAAAATATTTACATGAACATAAAGAAAGAATAACATGAGTGTCCTTTGATTTTTCCTTACTATCACTCTATGTCTGAAGACAGTTTACAGCCTTGAAAATTTTGAAAGTAAGAGAAAGACTATTATTCACGTCTTTGTCCATCAAGTATCAGCAAGTATTCTGGAGCATGCAAGAACTCAGAACCTTCCAGAAAATTTAGTTACCATATGATCCAGGGATCCTGTTTCTGGTCATATGTCTGGAGAAAACTCTAATTCTAAAAGATACATACACCCCAATGTTCATTGCAGCACTATTTACAATAGCCAAGACATGGAAGCAACCTAAATGCCCATCTACAGAGGAATGGATAAAGAAGGTGTGGTTTATGTATAAAATGGAATATTACTCAGCCATAGAAAAGAACAAAATAATACCATTTGCAGCAACATGGATGGACCTAGAGATTATCATACTAAGTGAAGTAAGTCAGACAGAGAAAGACAAATATCATGTGATAACACTTATATGTGGAATGTAAAAAATGATACAAATGAACTTATGTACAAAACAGAAATAGACCCACAGACCTAGAAAACAAACTTGTGGTTACTGAAGAGGAAAGTGGGGGGCAGGGAGGGGAATAAATTGCAAATTTGGTATTAACATATGCACATTACTATATATAAAACAGATAACAAACAAGGACCTACTGTATAGCACAGGGAACTATACTCGAGATTTTGCAATAACCTATAAGGGAAAATAATCTGAAAAAGAATATATATATATATATATATATATATATATATATATATATATATATATATATAATATATATATATATAACTTAATCACTTTGCTGCACACCTGAAATTAACACAATACTGTAAATCAACTGTACTTCAATAAAAAAAAGAATATCCAGCTAAAGAATACGTATATCAAAATAAAGACATAGGGAATAGAAAATCTGTAGTAACAAAACTGGTTATCAGCATTGAATCTTTTAAGAGTAGCAGAGATCTATCAACGTGTCAAAATAATTTGACAGAATAGTATGTAAATGTTATGAACTTCAACAACATAAACATGATATAATTCACCAAAATGGAATGGTGGCAAAATACAGGAGGGAGGAGTATGTGTAAATACACTTAATACTTCTTCTGGATGACAAGTGACAAGTGATATTGTTGTTAATGATACTTCTGTAAAGCAGCAAGAGATACTGTCTGAAGTTGAAATCTGCAGTTAAAAATCCATAATGATTCCAAACTTTCTGCTTTTCATTACATTTTTCTTAAATCTAGAGGGATTTTTAGTAATTAACTTGTTTTGAAAAAGCATGTACCTAAAATAAACTAAAACTGTTCTTTTAGTTTCAATTCAGCATCTTTTTCCTTAAATGCATCTAAATTTAATTTAAATCTAAATCATTTATTAAAGTGAATGGCTACATCATGAGTCAAAAGTTGAGGCCTGAGGTATATCCTTACCACTCTATGCAGAGCCCTGCTGAGGGTGTAATTTTGACCTTCAGGTTTTAGTGCTACTAGGTATTAGGTGATGTCAGATATTTGGTAGCATTGGCTAAATCGTCTGAGAACTGCAAGATTATATTACTTTCAGAGGTAAAACAAATTAAGGTTTGAGATCCTTCCAGTTTAAAAAAAAATTCATATTTATAGGAAATAAAACAAAATTAAGCAAAAGGAAAAAATGGAATGACAGAGGTATCTATTAGAGCAAACATCAAATTAAGACCGATAAACCACTTAGTGTTTACTCCTGAGACATTATGCCTTTCAAAACTGCATAATGAAGGTGAGTCCAACTCCCACTGTCACTCTTCTGTCAGAAAATGACAGTTGCCTGTATCCTCTCTACTCCCAGTACACTATCACAGATTGAAAACTTGGATGTGACAGAACCAACTTCCTGCCCTACAACTAGGAGTCTGTGGGGACTGAATCAGTCAAAAGGAAGAATCATCACTCTAGAAAGAGTGAGCCTATAAATTTAAATCAGCAGCAAAGCAGAGCTTCCTCTAAAGGAAGGGGACCTGGTTCCAAATTCTCTCCCTTAGTTAGTCACCCTTCCTAACCCCGACAAATGAATTAATTTGTAGGTCTATTCCTGCTAAATTAAAATCCATCTATCTTCTCTCTGGATTTTCTCCTCCTATAGACATGGAGGTTTCTCTTGCCCAGCTGTCCTCTAAACTTTCAGCAGGAACCAGAATTCTAAAATAAGAAATGCTTTAAAAAATTAAAATAAAAATAAAAAATAAAATGCACATTGGCATTTTGAGGATCTTAAATGGCATGTGTTTATCAATCTCTAACATAAGCCATTCTATTAAATGTTCCAAGATAATAAAGAATAAGAAAATAAACGTAAAAGGAAAGAAATCCTTTAAAAAGTCAGGGCCACATCTCTTACACATAAGAAAAATATCTAATGCTTTTCATATAAAAAAATCTTACTTTCAACAAATTTCAAAATATTGGCACAAATAGTTATGTAAGCATCAAACATCAGTAAACTATCTGTATGACATTTCATATTTTTCAAAGCATCCATTTGATCTTCACTATAAATAAGATTTAAGTTTTTATTTTCCAATTGTTACTAGTATGTAAAAACAATTGTTTTTTTAATATATTCATTGTGTATCATGCATTCTCATTAAATTCAGCTGTTGGTTCTATTTAAAAAAACAACAAAAATAAGATACTATTGATCTACATTTTTGAGAAAATTGAATTTAAAACCAAAACAAAACCCAAATAATTAAGTCCTTCAAAAGTCAAGTTACAATGAGAGCAGAATTAGACTGGACTCAGGGGTCCCGATTCAGATTCTGAGTGTCTGCCACGATTTTGAGCTGTAACAGTCTTTACCTTGGGTCCCTCGAGAGCTTCAGTGTCCCTTCCCATGAACCAATCCAACAAATCCTTTAAAAGTGATACCTTGACAGCGTGAGTGTACTCAGAAGAAACTGTTCAGTGATTTATTCTTATGTTCTGTGGATATTTATTGAGCCTAGCTACACATATGCCATCCATGAAGCTGGAGAGTTCAAGAAATAGGGATACAGATGAGAAAAGAGGGAAGTAAACAAGGAATTGGAATGTAGGTCAGAAATACATGAGACATTCTCTTAAATCTCCCTTGCTATACCTTATCCTTGTGCTATTTTTCTAAAATTAGCCATTAAATAAAATATATGGTCTCTAGCGAAAGGGTCATCCAAGAAGTCTATGTAGATCTTAAGTTGTGAGTGAAACTGGGAGACAGCTCTTCATAGAAAGTGAAAAATTATTAGCATCCTGGCTGTATTCAATGTCAAAATATTAAGATGCCTGCAAGGTTGTAAAGTACATTGCAAAGATAAAGTCTTTAATATAATAATGTTATAAAAAGTTGAGGTTGACTTGTCCATCAGATAATTTTCAGATATGACTGCCTAATCTTTGCCCTTTTCTTCTTAATTATAATGATGGGAAGGAATGAACTTTAATTTGGAATAGACTCTCCTATCATGATCATATATATATATATATATATATATATATATATATATATATATATATACACAAACATATATATATATGTATATATAAGTATATACATATATTTTAAAATCTAAGTCCTTCTCTGCTACACACTGAATACAAGATCTTTCTTCTGAAATTAACAGTCTTAAATTGACCCCCCAAAAATGTGGACAAAACTTTAAAAAATTTCTAGTAAACTATCAGAATTTGAAGTATATTGACCCATATGTAGCAAAGCAATCCTTTCTTTCTTTTGCTTTATTTCACCAGTTCTAACTTCACTCTACATTCCTAAGAAAAAGGAACATAAGTACCCTTTGCAGTAAATATTCTATTTTTCATTCTCAACACACTTTCAAATCACCCTGACAATAAACAGAAATAGGGAGGTAAACTATATTACATTTCTGGTTATGTCCTCTCTGGACCATCAACCAAAACCGAAAGATGTATAATCTCTTAAATAGTCACTTTGGGAAGCAAACAATGGCCTGGGTGATTCAAAACGATGGATGTGTCAAGGTTATTTGTAATTGGCTTTGTAATGCGCTACGTGTTTTTGGCAGATCAGACTGTTACGTTCGCTAAGGCAAAGCACATAGAAAATAAAGGGATCGACTAGAGGTTTAGAACATCCTATAATACTTCACCCAGAAATAAAAAAAATGTTGAGCCTGAGGATGAGTCAAATGTATTTATACAGAGTTGAGTGTTGGTCATCTGTAGCAGGAGTAAAGGTGGACATTTGGCATGAGGCAACAGATCCAAGAAACCATCGGCCTTTATTTCCAGGAAAAGTCTCCAAAAGAAAAGGCCCATAAAAGAAAGTAATTGTAGAAGATATAGGAAGTTTGTTGAAACTATAAGTATAAATCAGTGTAGACCTTGTAAATCTTCTTGTGATAATGGAAGCATGATCCTAGTATAGAGAGCCACATGGAGACGGACCTGCCTTGTCAGAGGTAAGAGATATCAAATCATAGCTTATCTTGGCTTTATTTATGAATAATTTCAAGCCGTTTGTGAGTCCTGGCCATATGTGGACCTGTTAACTCTATTATGGCCGTAGATGGAATCGTTGTTCTATTTCAAAGGAGATGGAGCAAAAGAGTGAATACGACAGCTCACATTTATTATCATTATTGGAAGAATAACTACTTCAGTCATTAGAAGGTGTCAGAAATGTTGTCCTCAAATCAGAAGCAGCTTGCCAGCCTCAGACAGAAATTAAAGTAATTATGAAGCGTTAAAAAAATCTCAGCCACAGATGATAGAGAAGATGGCGGAAGAGTAAGACGCGGAGATCACATTCCTTCCCACAGATACAGTAGAAATACACCTACACGTGGAACTGCTCCTACAGTACACCCACTGAACGCTGGCAGAAAACGTCCGACCTCCAAAAAGGCAAGAAACTCCCCCCGTACTTGGGTAGGGCAAAAGAAAAAAGAAATAACAGAGACAAAAGAATAGGGACGGCACCTGCACCAGTGGGAGGGAGCCGTGAAGGAGGAAAGGTTTCCACGCACTAGGAGCCCCTTCGCGGGCGGAGACTGCGGGGGGCGGAGGGGGGAAGCTTCAGAGCCACGGAGGAGAGCGCAGCCACAGAGGTGCGGAGGGCAAAGCGGAGAGGTTCCCGCACAGAGGCTCGGCGCCGAGCAGCACTCACCAGCCCGAGAGGCTTGTAACGCACTGCGCGCCTCGAGCTGGTGCAACGTCACGCTGGCCTCGGCCGCCGCAGGCTCGCCCCGCCTCCTCCGTACCGCTCCCTCCCCGCGGCCTGAGTGAGCCAGAGCCCCCGAAGCAGCTGCTCCTTTAACCCCGTCCTGTCTGGGCGGGCAACAGACGCCCTCAGGCGACCTACACGCAGAGGCGGGTCCAAATCCAAAGCTGAACCCCAGGAGCTGTACGAACAGGGAAGAGAAGGGGAAATCTCTCCCAGCAGCCTCAGAAGCAGCGGATTAAAGCTCCACAAACAACGTGATGTGCCTGCATCTGCTGAACACCTGAATAGACAACGAATCAGCCCAAGTTCAGGAGGTGGACTCTGGGAGCAGGAGATATTAATCTTTCCCCTTTTCCTTTTTTTTGTGAGTGTATATGTATATGCTTCTGGGTGAGATTTTGTCTGTATAGCTTTGCTTTACAATAGCTTTATTTTACTTCACTATATTATAGCCTCTTTCTTTCTTTCTTTCTATTTTTTCTCCCTTTTACTCTGAGCCGTGTGGACGAAAGGCTCTTGGTGCTCCAGCCAGGCATCAGGGCCGTGCCTCTGAGGTGGGAGAGCCAACTTCAGAACACTGGTCCACAAGAGAGCTCCCAGCTCCACGTAATACCAAACGGCAAAAATCTCCCAGAGATCTCCATCTCAACATCAAGACCCAGCTTCACTCAACGACCAGCAAGCTACAGTGCTGGACACCCTATGCCAAACAACTAGCTAGACAGGAACACAACCCCATCCATTAGCAGAGAGGCTGCCTAAAATCAAAATAAGGCCACAGACACCCCAAAATACACCACCAGACGTGGACGTGCCCACCAGAAAGACAAGATCTAGCCTCATCCACCAGAACTCAGGCACTAGTTCCCTCCACCAGGAAGCCTACACAACCCACTGAACCAACCTTAGCCGCTGGGGACAGATACCAAAAACAACGGGAACTACGAACCTGCAGCCTGTGAAAAGGAGACCCCAAACACAGTAAGATAGGCAAAATGAGACGACAGAAAAACACACAGCAGATGAAGGAGCAGGCTCAAAACACACTGGACTTAACAAATGAAGAGGAAATAGGTAGTCTACCTGAAAAAGAATTCAGAATAATGATAGTAAGGATGATCCAAAATCTTGGAAACAGAATAGACAAAATGCAAGAAACATTTAACAAGGATGTAGAAGAACTAAAGAGGAACCAAGCAATGATGAAAAACACAATAAATGAAATTAAAAATACTCTAGATGGGATCAATAGTAGAATAACTGAGGCAGAAGAAAGGATAAGTGACCTGGAAGATAAAATGGTGGAAATAACTACTACAGAGCAGGATAAAGAAAAAAGAATGAAAAGAACTGAGGACAGTCTCAGGGACCTCTGGGACAACATTAAACGTGCCAACATTCGAATTATAGGGGTACCAGAAGAAGAAGAGAAAAAGAAAGGGACTGAGAAAATTTTTGAAGAGATTATAGTTGAAAACTTCCCTAATATGGGAAAGGAAATAGTTAATCAAGTCCTGGAAGCACAGAGAGTCCCATACAGGATAAACCCAAGGAGGAACACGCCAAGACACATATTAATCAAACTGTCAAAAATTAAATATAAGGAAAACATATTAAAGGCAGCAAGGGAAAAAAAACAAATAACACACAAGGGAATCCCCATAAGGTTAACATCTGATCTCTCAGCAGAAACTCTGCAAGCCAGAAGGGAGTGGCAGGATATACTTAAAGTCATGAAGGAGAAAAACCTACAACCAAGATTACTCTACCCAGCAAGGATCTCATTCAGATTCGATGGAGAAATTAAAACCTTTACAGACAAGCAAAAGCTGAGAGAGTTCAGCACCACCAAACCAGCTTTACAACAAATGCTAAAGGAAATTCTCTAGGCAAGAAACACAAGAGAAGGAAAACACCTACAATAACAAACCCAATACATTTAAGAAAATGGGAATAGGAACATACATATCGATAATTACCTTGAATGTAAATGGATTAAATGCTCCCACCAAAAGACACAGGCTGGCTGAATGGATACAAAAACAAGACCCATACATATGCTGTCTACAAGAGACCCACTTCAGACCTAGGGACACATACAGACTGAAAGTGAGGGGATGGAAAAAGATATTCCATGCAAATGGAAATCAAAAGAAAGCTGGAGTAGCAATTCTCATATCAGACAAAATAGACTTTAAAATAAAGACTATTACAAGAGACAAAGAAGGACACTATATAATGATCAAGGGATCGATCCAAGAGGAAGGTATAACAATTGTAAATATTTATGCACCCAACATAGGAGCACCTCAATACATAAGGCAAATACTAACAGCCATGAAAGGGGAAATTGACAGCAACACAATCATAGTAGGGGACTTTAACACCCCACTTTCACCAATGGACAGATCATCCAAAATGAAAATAAATAAGGAAACACAAGCTTTAAATGATACATTAAACAATATGGACTTAATTGATATTTATAGGACATTCCACCCAAAAACAACAGAATACACATTTTTCTCAAGTGCTCATGGAACATTCTCCAGGATAGATCATATCTTGGGTCACAAATCAAGCCTTGGTAAATTTAAGAAAATTGAAATCGTATCAAGTATCTTTTCCGACCACAACGCTATGAGACTAGATATCAATTACAGGAAAAGATCTGTAAAAAATACAAACACATGGAGGCTACACAATACATTACTTAATAACGAAGTGATTACTGAAGAAATCAAAGGGGAAATCAAAAAATACCTAGAAACAAATGACAATGGAGACACGACGACCCAAAACCTATGGGACACAGCAAAAGCAGTGCTAAGAGGGAAGTTTATAGCAATACAAGCCTACCTCAAGAAACAGGCAACATCTCGAATAAACAATCTAACCTTGCACCTAAAGCAATTAGAGAAAGAAGAACAAAAAAACCCCAAAGCCAGCAGAAGGAAAGAAATTATAAAGATCAGGTCAGAAATAAATGAAAAAGAAATGAAGGAAACAATAGCAAAAATCAATGAAACTAAAAGCTGGTTCTTTGAGAAGATAAACAAAATTGATAAACCATTAGCCAGACTCATCAAGAGAAAAAGGGAGAAGACTCAGATCAATAGAATTAGAAATGAAAAAGGAGAAGTAACCACTGACACTGCAGAAATACAAAAGATCATGAGAGATTACTACAAGCAACTCTATGCCAATAAAATGGACAACCTGGAAGAAATGGACAGATTCTTAGAAATGCACAAACTGCCGAGACTGAACCAGGAAGAAATAGAAAATATGAACAGACCAATCACAAGCACTGAAATTGAAACTGTGATTAAAAACCTTCCAACAAACAAAAGCCCAGGACCAGATGGCTTCACAGGCGAATTCTATCAAACATTTAGAGAAGAGCTAACACCTATCCTTCTCAAACTCTTCCAAAATATTGCAGAGGGAGGAACACTCCCAAACTCATTCTACGAGGCCACCATCACCCTGATACCAAAACCAGACAAAGATGTCACAAAGAAAGAAAACTACAGGCCAATATCAACTGATGAACATAGATGCAAAAATCCTCAACAAAATACTAGCAAACAGAATCCAACAGCACATTAAAAGGATCATACACCATGATCAAGTGGGGTTTATCCCAGGAATGCAAGGATTCTTCAATATACGCAAATCAATCAATGTGATACACCATATTAACAAATTGAAGGAGAAAAACCATATGATCATCTCAATAGATGCAGAGAAAGCTTTCGACAAAATTCAACACCCATTTATGATAAAAGCCCTGCAGAAAGTAGGCATAGAGGGAACTTTCCTCAACATAATAAAGGCCATATATGACAAACCCACAGCCAACATTGTCCTCAATGGTGAAAAACTGAAACCATTTCCACTAAGATCAGGAACAAGACAAGGTTGCCCACTCTCACCACTATTATTCAACATAGTTCTGGAAGTCCTAGCCACAGCAATCAGAGAAGACAAAGAAATAAAAGGAATCCAAATCGGAAAAGAAGAAGTAAAGCTGTCACTATTTGCAGATGACATGATACTATACATAGAGAATCCTAAAGATGCTACCAGAAAACTCCTAGAGCTAATCAATGAATTTGGTAAAGTAGCAGGATACAAAATTAATGCACAGAAATCTCTTGCATTTCTATACACTAATGACGAAAAATCTGAAAGTGAAATTAAGAAAACACTCCCATTTACCATTGCAACAAAAAGAATAAAATATCTAGGAATAAACCTACCTAAGGAGACAAAAGACCTGTATGCAGAACATTATAAGACACTGATGAAAGAAATTAAAGATGATACAAATAGATGGAGAGATATACCATGTTCCTGGATTGGAAGAATCAACATTGTGAACATGACTCTACTACCCAAAGCAATCTACAGATTCAATGCAATCCCTATCAAACTACCAATGACAGTTTTCACAGAACTAGAAGAAAAAATTTCACAATTTGTATGGAAACACAAAAGACCCCGAATAGCCAAAGCAATCTTGAGAACGAAAAATGGAGCTGGGGGAATCAGGCTCCCTGACTTCAGACTGTATTACAAAGCTTCAGTAATCAAGACAGTTTGGTACTGGCACAAAAACAGAAATATGGATCAATGGAACAGGATAGAAAGCCCAGAGATAAACCCACACACATATGGTCAACTTATCTTTGATAAAGGAGGCAAGCATATACAGTGGAGAAAAGACAGCCTCTTCAATAAGTGGTGCTGGGAAAATTGGACAGGAACATGTAAAAGTATGAAATTAGAACACTCCCTGACACCATGCACAAAAATAAACTCAAAATGGATTAAAGACCTAAGTGTAAGGGCAGACACTATCAAACTCTTAGAGGAAAACATAGGCAGAACACTCTATGACATACATCACAGCAAGATTCTTTTTGACCCAGCTCCCAGAGAAATGGAAATAAGAACACAAATAAACAAATGGGACCTAATGAAACTTAAAAGCTTTTGCACAGCAAAGGAAACCATAAACAAGACCAAAAGACAACCCTCAGAATGGGAGAAAATATTTGCAAATGAAGCAACTGACAAAGGATTAATCTCCAAGATTTACAAGCAGCTCATGCAGCTCAATAACAAAAAAAGAACAACCCAATCCAAAAATGGGCAGAAGATCTAAATAGACATTTCTCCAAAGAAGATATACAGATGGCCTACAGACACATGAAAGAATGCTCAACATCATTAATCATTAGAGAAATGCAAATCAAAACTACAATGAGATATCATCTCACACCGGTCAGAATGGCCATCATCAAAAAATCTAGAAACAATAAATGCTGGAGAGGGTGTGGAGGAAAGGGAACACTCTTGCACTGTTGGTGGGAATGTAAATTGATACAGCCACTATGGAGAACAGTATGGAGGTTCCTTAAAAAACTACAAATAGAACTACCATACTACCCAGCAATCCCACTACTGGGTATATACCCTGAGAAAACCATAGGTCAAAAAGAGTCATGTACCAAAATGTTCATTGCAGCTCTATTTACAATAGCCAGGACATGGAAGCAACCTAAATGTCCATCGACAGATGAATGGATAAAGAAGATGTGGCACATATATACAATGGAATATTACTCAGCCATGAAAAGAAATGAAATGGAGGTATTTGTAATGAGGTGGATGGAGTTAGAGTCTGTCATACAGAGTGAAGTAAGTCAGAAAGAGAAAAACAAATACAGTATGCTAACACATATATATGGAATCTAAGGGAAAAAAAAAAAAAAAAGGCCATGAAGAACCTAGTGGCAAGACGGGAATAAAGACACAGACCTACTAGAGAATGGACTTGAGGATATGGGGAGGGGGTGGGGTGAGATGTGACAGGGTAAGAGAGTGTCATGGACATATATACACTACCAAATGTAAAATAGATAGCTAGTGGGAAGCAGCCGCATAGCACAGGGAGATCAGCTCGGTGCTTTGTGACCACCTAGAGGGGTGGGATGGGGAGGGTGGGAGGGAGGGAGATGCAGGAGGGAAGAGAAATGGGAACATATTTTATATGTATAACAGATTCACTTTGTTATAAAGCAGATGCTAACACACTATTGTAAGGCAATTATACTTCAATAAAGATGTTTGAAAAAAAAAAAAAATCTCAGCCACAGAATCTAAATTTGCATCGTCTGTCACAGAAAGAGCAATGGACAAGCTTATATAATTTTGATGCACACTTTACAAATTTGGAAATATTCCATCAGCTAACATGTTCTTTTGGGTTTTTTTTTTGCTGAATTCAATAAAGGCATTGATTTTCAATTGACAGTGGAAAGTTATTATTGCCATCATAGTCAAGTTAAATATAACTCACTGTCCAATTCATGGTAGTTATGTGTTTTACACAGTTTCATAAAAATTAAAATGCACGTGCCATAACTTTCTTATTTGCTTATGCAAGTAACTAAAAAAATAAGAGAAGCCAAATACTGTATGTTTTTGCTAGCTAGCTGAACTATGCCAAACCATCCAGATGTAAAGTTAAATTCAGCCAAACAGTATAATCAGCCACTTGTTAAGCCATATCCTTTTCCTATTTATTCACCAAGTCAAATCTCCCATTATGTTTTTTCCAGCTGGTGTTTGTATTTTATAACATTGTGGCTATCAGGGTGGTTGTATTTGAGATGTTTTCCATAATCCATTACTTTTGGATTCAGCCTTACGCTTTCTTGTTCTACATTGAGAATCATCTTGATATTTCAGCAAGACAATACTAGAAAATGTCATTAAGACACAGTGTAAAACAAATTATTTTGAGCCAAAACAATCACTGAAGTTATTTCGCATGAAATCATTGTCTCACCGCTCTCAGCCCCTTGTCAAGCCTGATCCATCCTCTGAGTGACTGTTTTGAAATGATGGTTTCTACTGGTTAGGTAGTGATTCCTCAAATCAACTGTGGAGATCTCCCTAGAAAGTGAATTTCAGGAATTCCAGTTGGTTAAATAGCTGTGGTTATGCCTTATCATAGCTCTATTTCAAAGATGTTCAAAGACGATGTAATATGAAAAAAGTCATACATGAAAGAATGGCTATTTATAGACATGAAACTCAAACAGTCCCTTCTGATGTCTTTCTGGAAGGTGAAATTGCAAGGGGTGGTTTCTTTTAGAAGGATCGGTCTGACAAAAGTATTAATATTTCTGAACACTTTGAGACTTCAGTTCCTCTCTGCTAAAAGTCCTGTCTGCATTGCTGGTATGTCTTCTAATCTTTTTTTTTTTTTTCTTCTTCTTTTCTTCTTTTAAGATGTGACTTAGAGTAAGAAATAGGACAGGAATGAAAATATGTTTCCTCAAATCATAGAATCATCTAATCTCAAAGCTGAAAAAGGATATTGATTCATGAAGTTCAACATTCCTGTCTTCAGTTCCCACTCTACAACATTTGGAAGGCTGCCTTGTACTTCCAAGAAAAGCAAACCCATCATTTAAGAACTTCTTGATAATGTCAAGAAACTTCTTTAAGTTTCCACCTTTTGTCTTAATTTAAGGCTTTGGGACTGTAAAGAAGAGTCTATCATCTCTTTCACATGAAAAGCTTTCACGTAAGTGAGGCCAAATATAACCTGCCCTGCCACCAGAGAGATGAATTTTCTACATGCCAGATATTCCCAGTTTCATCAACTGTTCCTTATAAATACGGTGTTGAGGTCTATCCTTGTTGCCTGTCCTACAAATTTAAATTCTTTCTGAAATGCAAAACCCACAGAGTATTACCTTATTCCAGATATGGTCTGAGCAAATAAAGTTTCTGTGGGGCTGTCCCTTCCCACGTACTGGACTGTTTGTCTCCATAACATCTCACTGGTGATTCATACTAAATTTATTGTCGACTCAGATCCCTAAGGCTTACGATGCTGCCAACAAATCTCATCTTTCCCCTTCTGTAGCTGTCTTCTTGCTTTTTTAATCCAAGAATAGGATCTCACAATTATCACTGAAATTACCTTCAGATATACATCATCTATATAGTCTACCAAAACTTGGGAGATTCAGATCCTTTCATCTCATGTTATCTGCAAGTTGTACAACTATTTTCAGTAACTTCACAGAGTCTTGAATGAAACCACAACCAGAAAATTACCTAGAGTATGATATTGATCCACTAATTTGTAATCTTCAAGTACAGTGGTTTAACTTGTCTACTGATTTGCCTAAACACATCTTATACACATAATTGTGTCAGATTCCTTTATGCAATCTCAATACTGTCAACTAAATTTCTATGATCTATGGGCCTCATATTTCTGACAGAAAAGGAGATGAGTCTTATTTTCATGTTTTTTTCTCAGGCAAACCATGCTAGATATTTGTAATAATTATTTCATCTCAGGAGATCACAGGGCATTCCTTTAATAATCTATTTTAGAATATTTACTGTAAGCAGCATCAAACTCAATGCTTTGGTTTGTAAAATCCACATTTTGTTGAAAACCAGATAGCAATTTGCCCTTCACCAGCCTTCTGATACCTCTATTATTTGCTGTGATTTCTCTAAGATTCTAGCAGTTCTGCAATTTCTAATTTAACACAGTTAAGCTAGGAGCCGGAACTCCTTGAGAGCAGTTAGGGGTGTCTAGGTGTCTCATGGGAGAGGGTCCACTTGTAATATCTGAACCCATATTGGATTTCAGTTCCCACTTACTAACAACTGTTCTACCTTTGATTTTATTTTTTAACACAAACCAAAGAGAAGCTAAATGACTATTGAAGAATCCATCTTTATTTCACCATCACCAAATTCTTCAGAGAGCATTGGCACTCCTCACACTCTGAAACACAAAACTATCCTTTTGGTTATCTGACTCAGTTTCCACTGCCTCCAGTGGTTAGATGTTCTCTTTGACTTTCTGGCATCCATCCTATGGGCTTATATAAATCTGTGTTCACCCTTGAATCATGTAGTTCCTCTTTTCCTAATATGCCTGGGATGAGCTCTTAACATCCGAGTTCTTTGAATGGGTCTTTTGCAAACATGCTTGTTACTTTAAGCAGTTTCCCCTTTTCTCCTTGATTGAGATCATTTAGGAGCATAGAGACAAAATTTCACTTTTTAACTTTTGAACCATCTTCCTTTCCAGAATCTAATAGTATATAATCAAACCTATTCCCTTTCTGAAGTGTTTAAATTTGCATTCCTAGTTAGAATACTGGAAGTTAAATTTTATTGGTCAGAAATATGATGTTCCTTGGGGTAAAGTATAGAATATTGGGGTTTTTCCTTACTCAGGCCATTGGAGGCCGTGTTGTATAGAGCTATTGTATTTTTCTTCCAGTTACCACTGGTGTGGAGCAGTTAACTTTTCTCTAAACCATAACTTTTGATATTCTAAATCTTATTGCCATAATGGGTCTGCTTTTAAGTTTGACTTAATTATAAGCAAGTTGATTTTCTTTTTGCTTATTCTTCATGGATTTTGAAATACTTAGATTTAAATGTGAAATACATGTCCAGGAGTAAGGCTGACTCAGAGAAAGTAACAGTACATAGGAGGGTTGTCTCTGTCTTCTCAGACCACCTTATGCTGCAGCCTTCCCCATCTCAGTGGTAGCCTGGCTGCCCTTTTCTTCAGTTTCTCAGTCCTCCCTCCTGTGACTCTTAACTAAATACAGTCGCAAATTTATTTCTTTATTCATAATGAGGTATAAATAGCCAGATGTTACTTTTCCTTGGATATACCTATGTTAATAAGCATCAGATGTTGTTGAAAGCACTACTAACTAGCAGGAGGGAAGATGGATTGGAAGTTCAATGTCAATCACTCACTTATTCCTTCACTCCACAAACACTTACTGAGCCTTTTCAATGGGCCAGGCCTGGGCCGGGCACAGAAACACGAGGTAATTGCAGATCAAGGCCAGGAACTCCAGAAACTCTCCTTCTAGTAAGGGAGAAAGATATCAGAAAATATGAGATGTGCACATGAGGAATATTAAAATCAGAAGGTTAATTTTGAATAATAGTTCCAAGTCAGCTATTTTTAAAAATTGGAGAAAAAGACATTCCATGCATAAAAACATGTGGGAAGAGTATGAAATAAAATTTCAGGTTTCGAAGATTACAGGTTGTGCTTAGAGCAAACGGTCCCCATTTGCTAGAATGGCTAGAGAGAAAACAGGTGCTGGATCATGAAGACCCTTGTGTCTCAGCTATGAGTTTGGACTTTATCTCTAAAACTATGGACAGTTTTGAAAGTAAAATTTTCTGTGCTTCTTGCAGCAAAAATATATAAAGGTCATCTTCATTTCTATTCCCCCCATCTCTCACACACTCCCAGTGATCATTCGGCCCCAGGTGAGTCTTAGAAGAAGACAACTAAGCTTCATGTCTTCTGCATTACCAATAAAATTTTTGCTTTTTTTAGTATAAGAAAAAAGTATGAACACACGACTAGGAGTTTAGCCTAACATTTGTCTGATTGCTCATAATGTGAGATTTGTGAGTGCCTGCTAGTATCTGAGGAAAGATCTCTACACAGATATAGATATAGATACAGATATAGTTATAGATACAGATATAGATATAGATACAGATACAGACACAGATACAGATAAAGATATAGATACATTTACAGATACAGATATAGATATAGATACAGATACATATATAGATATAGGTATGTATGTATTATTTAGCTATTTACATATACTTATCAATTTTCATGTTTATAAACGTGTGATTCATGTGAAACCATGGCAAGTCAGAGCAGATCTTATTTTTAATCTGAATCTAACACAGACTTTATTGTTTAATATGTGTCTTACTACAGTTATCACAATAACTGTTCCACTGTACCTAGGAATTTTTCATAAAGCAGATTAAATTGGTTAGAAAAAAAGAAGCTGGACTGCATAAAAACAACCTAAAATTACCATCTGCAAATAAACCAGGGACTCCATATGTCATCACCATTTCTAGAGATTGATAATCTAACTTAGTACTTTTACATAGCTATCCCTTTCCTGGTTGTCCCCAAAAGAATGTTATTTCTCATGATTGGTTCTTTCATTGTATTAAAAATGAAGAAATAATGCAATTCTCTCAAATTTTCCAGTGTTTCAGTTCAATTTTCTGCTCGTTGATATCCACTTCCTACTGTTATTTCTAAGAAATTATACTCTCTACTCTGCAAAGAGCCATGTGTTGACTGCCTGAAATGAATGTGCATGATAATAGAACAGTGGGCAGCAGCCTACTGGGGTTGTGAAGGGTGAAACATGCTACTGCCTTCAAGGGGATCATCTTTTCCTATAGCATTCTTTGACCAAGTTTGCCTGCTGCCATGAAGTGGGTCAGGAACAAACATTCATGTGGTTTGGGGAAAACACATCTGCTGTTGAGGAACAGGTTATTTAGCCTCAATTATAGACTCAAATCATCAGGTAATCGCTAGCTCTTGATTGAGCTTTTTAGAAATGATGACAAAACAGCAAGTTAAGAAGTAAAAAGAAAGGAAATAATCATTCTTCTACTTCAAGCTATTTCAAAATATGGCTTATTAAGGGTTAATTTCTTATCCCTAGGGCTAAGGAATATTACCTGTGTTTAAGGGTCCAGGACCAAATGTATTTATGAAATAGAAAATGTAGTTTCAAAATTCCTAAGAGGCCCTGACTCCCAAAATTCCTCTCTGCCCTGGTTGTTTTTTTGTACATCAAAATATCCTCATCAAATGATCAATTTTTTGGAGATGTGCATTATCCTCATCTAGTTTTCTGATTATGGGATTCTGAGGCTCTAGAGAACTCTTAAAAGATAATTGCATTCTCAACAAAGTTTTGATGAATTAGATGCTTCGATTTGATGGACAGTATCAGAACAGTATGAGAGCATGTAGAAAACAAAGAGAAAAGACCAAAAACAAAGACAGAAGGCCTGGTAAGGCAGGATTTTACCCACAGCCAGCATCTCCTAAAAGAAATCTAGTATTTCTCTCCTCTCTCACTTGTCCTGGATAGGGGACCCCAGCAATCAACAGGTGTGCTAAAAAATGAGCATCCAGGTGCTGTAGGTTAGTAGTTTGGGCAAGTACCCACCCTATTTCAGAAAGGCTGCAAGGCAGCTTACAAAGATATACAAAATACAGCTACAGTATCATAAGCTAAAAGCAAGACAAAGAAAGAAGGAATATTACATTGAGTTAAGTGAGAACCAAAGTGAGCCTAAGCAGAACATACCAGCATGCATGGCCTGTTACCTGAAGCATTTGTGATCAAAAAGTGCAGAGAAACTCAATGGTCACATGAAGACTGAAAATCAGAAAAGCTAAACCTATAATCAAGACAAGAGGAACTGAAATTAAGACAAGTGTAATAATAATAATACAAAAAAAAAAAAAAACTCTCACTACTATTTATTGAATTCTAACTGGTGCCAAAAACTCACTAGGTAGCGCAGTGCTGCGGGCTGTCTTTGCTGGATACGGGAGGGCGGAAGTGCAGCAGGGCTCAACTCCGACCTCCGCGCATGTGTCTTCTGCGGCTGTGCGGGCCAGGGGGACTCTGGTCTGGTGCATCTCTGTGGGACAGTGTGTCTGGCGCTCTCTGCTGCTACCCAGCCAGAGCCCGAGACACAAGCGTCCTCACCGGTGCATGAGGCCGGAGGAGAAGCCTGAGCTTCTGTTTAGCTTTGGCTGGAAAAGAATTTAGCCTATATATACTGCTTTAACCACTGGAAGAATGACAGATGACAAAGATGTGCTTTGAGATGTGTGGTTTGGATGAATTCCAACTTGCTTCACCCTCTGTCAGGATGAGATAACTGAATGGGAGGCAAAACCATATTATGCATTATCCAACTGGTTTGCTCGTTGATCTTCTTGCATCAAGTTCAGCTCTTCCTTGGAACATCACAGTACATTTTAAGATTCCACATTAATGTTATAATAAACTATACTTAAAGACAAGATGCAGCCTCATCCACCAGGACACAGGCACTAGTACCCTCCACCAGGAAGCCTACACAACCCACTGAACCAACCTTAGCCACAGGGGACAGACACCAAAAACAACGGGAACTACAAACCTGCAGCTGGAGAAAAGTAGGCCCCAAACACAGTAAGTTAAGCAAAATGAGAAGACAAAGAAATACACAGCGGGTGAAGGAGCAAGGCAAAAACCCACCAGACCTAACAAATGAAGAGGAAATAGGCAGTCTACCTGAAAAAGAATTCAGAATAATGATAGTAAAGATGATCCAAAATCTTGGAAATAGAGTGGAGAAAATAAAAAATAACATTTAACAAAGATGAAGAAGAACTAAAGAGCAAACAAACAATGATGAACAACACAATAAATGAAATTAAAAATTCTCTAGAAGAGATCAATAGCAGAATAACTGAGGCAGAAGAAAGGATAAGTGACCTGGAAGATAAAATAGTGGAAATAACTACTGCAGAACAGAATAAAGAAAAAAGAATGAAAAGAATTGAGGACAGTCTTAGAGATGATTGGGACAACATTAAATGCACCAACATTCGAATTATAGGGGTTCCAGAAGAAGAAGACAAAAAGAAAGGGACTGAGAAAATATTTGAAGAGATTATAGTTGAAAACTTCCCTAATATGGGAAAGGAAATAGATAATCAAGTCCAGGAAGCACAGAGAATCCCATACAGGATAAATCCAAGGAGAAACACACCATGACACATATTAATCAAACTATCAGAAATTAAATAAAAAGAAAAAATATTAAAAGCATCAAGGGAAAAACAGCAAATAAGTCACAAGGGAATCCCCATAAGGTAAACAGAAGCAGAAACTGCAAGCCAGAAGGGAGTGGCAACATATTTATAGTGCTGAAGGAGAAAAACCTACAACCAAGATTACTCTACCTAGCAAGGATCTCATTCAGATTTGACGGAGAAATTAAAACCTTTACAGACAAGCAGAAGCTAAGAGAATTCAGCACCATCAAACCAGCTTTACAACAAATGTTAAAGGAACTTCTCTAGGTAGGAAACACAAGAGAAGGAAAAGACCTACAATAACAAACCCAAAACAATTAAGAAAATGGTAATAGGGACTTATATATCGATAAGTACCTTAAATGTAAATGGATTACATGCTCCAAACGGAAGACATAGACTGGCTGAATGGATACAAAAACAAGAACCATATAGATGCTGCTACAAGAGACCCACTTCAGACCTAGAGACACATACAGACTGAAAGTGAGGGGATGGAAAAAGATATTCCATGCAAATGGCAATCAAAAGAAAGCTGGAGGGCTTCCCTGGTGGTGCAGTGGTTGAGAATCTGCCTGCCAATGCAGGGGACATGGGTTCGAGCCCTGGTCTGGGAAGATCCCACATGCCATGCAGCAACTAGGCCCATGAGCCACAACTACTGAGCCTGTGTGTCTGGAGCCTGTGCTCTGCAACAAGAGAGGCCGTGATAGTGAGAGGCCCATGCACCGTGATGAAGAGTGGCCCCCGCTTGCCACAACTAGAGAAAGCCCTCGCACAGAAACGAACACCCAACACAGCCAAAAATAAATAAATAAATTAATTAATTAATAAAAAAAAAAAAGCTGGAATAGCAATACTCATATCAGACAAAATAGACTTTAAAACAAAGACTATTACAAGAGACAATGAAGGGTACTACATAAAGATCAAGGGATCAATCCAAGAAGGAGATATAACAATTTTAAAAATTTATGCACCCAACATAGGAGCACCTCAATACATAAGGCAAATACTAACAGCCATAAAAGGGGAAATCAACAGTAACACAATCATAGTAGGGGACTTTAACACCCCACTTTCACCAACGGACAAACCATCCAAAATAGAAATAAATAAGGAAACACAAGTTTAAATGATACATTAAACAAGATGGACTTAATTGATATTTATAGGAAATCCATCCAAAAAAAAACAGAATACACATTTTTCTCAAGTGCTCATGGAACATTCTCCAGGAGAGATCATAACTTGGGTCACAAATCAAGCCTTGGTAAATTTAAGAAAATTGAAATCATATCAAGCATCTTTTCAGACCACAACGCTATGAGACTAGATATCAATTACAGGAAAAAAATCTGTAAAAAATGTAAACACATGGGGGCTAAACAATACACTACTTAATAACCAACAGATCACTGAAGAAATCAAAGAGGAAATCAAGAAATACCTAGAAACAAATGACAATGAAAACACGACAACCCAAAAACTATGGGATGCAACAAAAGCAGTTCTAAGAGGGAAGTTTATAGCAATACAATCCTACCTCAAGAAACAGGAAACATCTCGAATAAACAACCTAACCTTACACCTAAAGCAATTAGAGAAAGAAGAACAAATATACCCCAAATTTAGCAGAAGGAAAGGAATCATAAAGATCAGATCAGAAATAAATGAAAAAGAAATGAAGGAAACCATAGCAAAGATCAATAAAACTAAAAGCTAGCTCTTTGAGAAGATAAACAAAATTGATAAACCATTAGCGAGACTCATCAAGAAAAAAAAGGAGACTACTCAAATCAATAGAATTAGAAATGAAAAAAGAGAAGTAACAACTGACACTGAAGAAATACAAAGGATCATGAGAGATTACTACAAGCAACTCTATGCCAATATAATGGACAACCTGGATGAAATGGACACATTCTTAGAAATACACAAACTTCTGAGACTGAACCAGGAAGAAATAGAAAATATGAGCAGACCAGTCACAAGAAATGAAATTGAGACTGTGATTAAAAATCTTCCAACAAACAAAAGCTCAGGATCAGATGGCTTCACAGGCGAATTTTATCAAAAATTTAGAGAAGAGCTAACACCTATCCTTCTCAAACTCTTCCAAAATATAACAGAGGAAGGAACACTCCCAAACTCATTATACGAGGCCACCATCACCCTGATACCAAAACCAGACAAAGATGTCACAAAGAAAGAAAACTACAGGTTAATATCACTGATGAATATAGATGCAAAAATCTTCAACAAAATACTAGCAAACAGAATCCAACAGCACATTAAAAGGATCATACACCATGATCAAATATCATTTATCCCAGGAATGCAAGGAATCTTGAATATACCCAAATCAATCAATGTGATAAACCATATTAACAAACTGAAGGAGAAAAACCATATGATCATCTCAATAGATGCAGAGAAAGCTTTCGACAAAATTCAACACCCATTTATGATAAAAACCCTCCAGAAAGTAGGCATAGAGGGAACTTTCCTCAACATAATAAAGGCCATATATGACAAACCCACAGCCCAAATCGTCCTCAATGGTGAAAAACTGAAACTATTTCCTCTAAGATCAGGAAGAAGACAAGGTTGCCCACTCTCACCACTATTATTCAACATAGTTTTGGAAGTTTTAGCCACAGCAATCAGAGAAGAAGAAGAAATAAAAGTAATCCAAATCGGAAAAGAAGAGGTAAAGATGTCACTGTTTGCAGATGACATGATACTATACATAGAGAATCCTAAACATACTACCAGAAAACTCCTAGAGCTAATCAATGAATTTGGTAAAGTAGCAGGATACAAAATTAATGCACAAAAATCTCTTGCATTCCTATACACTAATGATGAAAAATCTGAAAGTGAAATTAAGAAAACACTCCCCTTTACCATTGCAGCAAAAAGAATAAAATATCTAGGAATAAACCTACCTAAGGAGACAAAAAGACTGTATGCAGAAAATTATTAGACACTGATGAAAGAAATTAAAGATGATACAAATAGATGGAGAGATATACCATGTTCTTGGATTGAAAGAATCCACATTGTGAAAATGACTCTACTACCCAAAGCAATCTACAGATTCAATGCAATCCCGATCAAACTACCACTGGCATTTTTCACAGAATTAGAACAAAAAATTTCACAATTTGTATGGACACACAAAGGACCCCAAACAGCCAAAGCAATCTTGAGAAAGCAAAACGGAGCTGGAGGAATCAGGCTCCCTGACTTCAGACTATACTACAAAGCTACAGTAATCAAGACAGTATGGTATTGGCACCAAAACAGAAATATAGCTCAAAGGAACAGGATAGAAAGCCCAGAGATAAACCCACTCACATATGGTCACCTTATCTTTGATAAAGCAGGCAAGAACATACAGTGGAGAAAAGACAGCCTCTTCAATAAGTGGTGCTGGGAAAACTGGACAGCTACATGTAGAAGAATGAAATTAGAACACTCCCTAACACCATACACAAAAATAAACTCAAAATGGATTAAAGACGTAAATGTAAGGCCAGACATTATCGAACTCTTAGAGGAAAACATAGGCAGGACACTCTATGACATAAATCACAGCAAGATCCTTTTTGACCCTGCTCCTGGAGAAATGGAAATAAAAACAAAAATAAACAAATGGGACCTAATGAAACTTAAAAGCTTTAGCACAGCAATGGAAACCATAAACAAAACGAAAAGACAACCCTCAGAATGGGAGAAAATATTTGCAAATGAAGCAACTGACAAAGGATTAGTCTCCAAAATTTACAAACAGCTCATGCAGCTCAATATCAAAAAAAACAAACAACCCAGTCCAAAAATGGGCAGAAGAGGTAAATAGACATTTCTCCAAAGAAGATATACAGATTGCCAACAAACACATGAAAGAATGCTCAACATCATTAATCATTAGAGTAATGCAAATCAAAACTACAATGAGGTATCATCTCACACTGGTCAGAATGGCCATCATGAAAAAATCTACAAACAGTAAATGCTGGAGAGGGTGTGGAGAAAAGGGAACCCTCTCACACTGTTGGTGGGAATGTAAATTGATACAGCCACTATGGAGAACAGTATGGAGGTTCCTTAAAAATGAAAAATAGAACTACCATACGAGCCAGCAATCCCACTGCTGGGCATATACTGTGAGAAATCCATAATTCAAAAAGAATCATATACCAAAATGTTCATTGCAGCTCTATTTACAATAGCCAGGACATGGAAGCAATCTAAATGTCCATCAACAGATGAATGGATAAAGAAGATGTGGCACATATATACGATGGAATATTACTCAGCCATAAAAAGAAACGAAATTGAGTTATTTGTAGTGAGGTGGATGGACCTAGAGTCTGTCATACAGAGTGAAGTAAGTCAGAAAGAGAAAAACAAATACCATACGCTAACACATATATATGGAATCTAAGGGAAAAAAAACCCAAAAAGGTCATGAAGAACCTAGGGACAAGACGGGAATAAAGACACAGACCTACTAGAGAATGGACTTGAGGATATGGGGAGCAGGAAGGGTAAGCTGTGACAAAGTGAGAGAGTGGCATGGACATATATACAATACCAAATGTAAATCCGATAGCTAGTGGGAAGCAGCCGCATAGCACAGGGAGATCAGCTCAGTGCTTTGTGACCACCTAGAGGAGTGGGATAGGGAGGGTGGGAGGGAGGGAGACACAAGAGGGAAGAGACATGGGGATGTATGTATATGTATAACTGATTCACACTGTTATAAAGCAGAAACTAACACACCATTGTAAAGCAATTATACTTCAATAAAGATGTTAAAAAAAAAACTCCCTAGGCAATTTACATACATTACCTCATTAAACACAAGAACCTTGAAGCAGGATATTTATTCCTATTTTATATATTAGGATGCTGAGAGGGAGAGAAGTTATAGGGTAGAATATACTGGTAGAACCATCATTCAGACCCAGGTCTGTCACAGTTCCAAGCTCACTATCTTAACCACTCTTATAAGGTCAAGTGGAAGGTGAAGGGCCAAGTAAACACATGAATTAACCAAGGAGTGAAGAACAAAATGAGGGTGAAAAAAGAAAGTCTATCACAATTCCTCCAATTGCTATTTTTATTGATTGTCAGTAGTGGTAACGGATTGTGCAGCAAATTTTTTTAGAATATTGTCACTTCTATTAAGTAATTTCCAAAAACTATAAATTTTCTTCTGAATACCTCATTAGACTTTGGTAGAAATTAATATAGTTGTGTAACCCAGGGTTACAAAAATTATCAAATCATTGTTCTAAAAAATATTAAAACTGCAAAATTATTTGGTCTTCAAAATTTATGGTAAGGCAATTCTATTTCCTAATGCTTCCTCCTTCCCACTCATTTATTTATTCAATAGACATGTTTTAAGAACCTACTATGTGACAAAGCTGCAGTAAATCCTGTATAGTGGGAGAAGCCTATATTATATGTAGATAAAATTATATATAAAACTTTACATAAAATTGTACATCAAATTAATTTTATACATAACATTGTATTTATGTATATAAAATTAGGGTTGCCATAAATGCCATGGAGAAGTTCATGGTGCTTTGAGAGTATATGATGGAGATTCTCCATAATCAACACAGTTGAGGAATGGGTACCAGTGGAAATAGTGTGTGATATGAGATCTGAAGGGTGGTTGGGAGTTAGCTGGTTGAGGGAAAGTGGGAGAATAGAAGGAACATCTCTGCAAGATGGCATAGCATTTGCAAGGGCCCTTTGGTGGGTGGGAGCATAAGGCATTCAGGGGACTGAAAGAAGGCCAATAGGGCTGAAGGGGTGGGATGGTGGGAGGTAAAGCTGGAGAAGCAGAGGAACCAGAGCAGGTGGCACCAGGTGGCCAGTCAGCATTTCTGCTTTTATCTCCCTCCTCATTTACACAGCTTAGGCACAAAATATCTGCCTCTGGCAAATACTGTGTGTTTCCATGAAATCTATAACCACTTCGGTATCCAATATATTTATCTTTCGTGATAAATTGTGGTACTAGAATATTACAGTACACACATTAAAGGAGCAGATTTTCACCATAAGCACATAATGAGTTGTTTTTTTTTTTTAATGCCCATATAGACAGACCTGTGGGAGCTCCCTTTTCTGTTTGTGTTATAACACATTCCCTCCCAACCAAATGGATATGATTTTCTCTGTGATTGAGCTTCAAATTAATGTCATAAATATCTTTGCACCTCTGTTGCATTATTTATTGACCTTGAATTCTTACATTTGTATCCTTATTGAAATTTCTGTGATCATTGTGCACATCACACAATAACATAAATAATTATCTTCCTATCAGCACTTACAAACTTATTAACATCTAAATTTTAAAATCTGAAATTATTCCTACAGCTTTAAGTTTTCCGAGTTCTTCGGATTCATTCAATGTGTATTTGCTTTGCAATTATTATGTAAAGGATTGTAGCATTTTCTAGAACTCTATGAAAATAAATTGTAAGGAGATATATCAGGTTAACTGCAGGCTGTGATCAGGGAGACACTAATCTTCATGGAGCAAGCGTTGTATCTATCTTGTTCACTCCTCTGTTCTGAGTACCTCAAGATGTTTACAGCACATATTAGTTTTTCAATAAATAGTTATTTATTCATATAAACAGAAAGGAAATTAAAATGAGGTAGAATGGGTCTACATTTTCTCATCTCTGGTTTGATTTGCTTTACTTTGTGTAAGCATGTACGTGTTTGTGTGTGCGTGTGTGTTTTTAATTCAACAGTCCTGGTTTATTTCCCATGGGAAAGACTAAACAAAACACACACACACAAATGCACACACACTGTAATTAATTCAGAACAGTGTTCTTAATTTATACATTTCCATGGTTGGAATGATTCTATGTGTAAATTTTCCAAGCTAGTGCTTTCCAATATTGCCAGCAAAATACCCTATTTTGGAACATGTGGTATAAGATTTCACAATTGATTCATAGTTCTTAAGCTTTTTGAAGATAGGTGTTTCTATTTTGCAATTACTTCTTGAGCAATGAATATTTTGACAAAAAGCAACACACTGTTTCTTTCTTCCACCACTTCTCTTGCTTAGATGGGAACTGGAAAACCAATTACCAGTGTGGTTACCCTAAGTGTATACTTATGTGTTTTTCTTTTCTGTGAAATGTTTCCAGTCTTTCTGATTATAAATGTTACAGGGTATGATGCGTGAATCAATCCTATCTGTGCAGACACAGCAGAATGAAAGGTATAATTATATAGGAGTAAAGAGCCAGTGAATAATTCATATCTGACAGCATGCAGTATTGAGTTCTATCAGGCAACATTCCATGGCAGAGAGGTCCTCAAAGCCTTCTTAAATTTATCTGCATTAGCTCATTGTGTTTCTGCTTGGGTGGCAGAATCAGTCATTTAGAATGAGTGAAATGACATTCAGTGGCACTGCTTGCTAACATAGATAGAAAAATATGTAGGTATTTGTCACCACCAAATATTCATTCAACAAATGTTGATTGAGTTCCTTCTTGGCTCCTGCAGTATGTTCAATGTTGAAGGTTCAAAAAATAAAACAAAAAAAAAAGAGTATAATGCAGTGAGTGTCTGACTCTGTTGGTCGAGATATATGAAATAAGATAATTACATCTCACTATGATCTATGTTATAAAGAGGCCACAAGTTGGACGAAATACTTTGCCTACACTTCAAGAAGGATTTGAGTAAGAGAGTGTATGGAGGATATACCAGCACATAATGGTCCAGAAACAGGTTCTTTTTAAAATTAGTGATTAGAGCAGTCAGGCATACCTCTTACCAGAGTCTCAGTGAGTTCATTGCAACATGTGGTGAGATGTTTACCAACTTGTGCCTTTTTTTCACCTAGGAAACCACTTTCTATGAAACTTACACAGCTATGGAGTTTACTTTAGGTGTCTCTTCTTTATTACAATAAGCCACCTTGGAAATGGGTTCAATCTAGGCCTAGAAGAGAGAATCAATCTACCAACTTCATGGTGACAGACCCTGGAATTTTGGAAACCAGACTTCTTAGACTAAATTACAGCAAGGGGAACTGGTTTAAGTGTTTGCTCTGTAGTAAGACTGGTTAAGTTTGACTACTGGCTCTGCTGTGTGACCTCAGACAAGTTTTTAACATTATTAAGCCCATTCCTCATCTTTAGAATGGGGCTAATAATAAAAATTTATCTTATGAGGTGGTCTAAGAATAAAGAAATTATATAAAGTACTTGGCAAGATCCCTGCCTTTTATAAAGTGTCAAATAATGTCAGGAATTCTAGCAACATATCGACTTATTTATAATATTAAATTTAATTTAGCAATATTTAAATCTGTCTAAAGCATAGGCTTGCCTATACCCAAATCACTTACTAAGGTTTTCAGCATAAAAGGCTTTGGGCTTGTGGCAGTCTGCTATGTTGGTGACCTCCTATGAACAAAACCTGCTGGTAATCATACCCATATATAGTGAATCTGGGCTGGCTCCTTGACTCACTTTAATCAGTAGAAGTTAGCAGAAAATACAGTGTGCCAATTCCAAAGCTAAGGTTTAAGAAAACATGACAGTGTCTGCTTTTACTCTTTTAAAAAGCCCCAAGCCACCAAGTAAGAAATCCTGTTATTTTGCTTGAGGCAAAGTGCAGATAGAAAGAGGTCCTGATACTATATTATATATAGCAAGAGACAGGTTCAATAATCTCAGTGTTCCAACTGATTCAAGCCCCCAACTTACCCACCAGCTAAACACAACCACACAAGTAACCACTGGCAAGACCAGCAGAAAAACCAACCAACTGAGCCCAGCCCAAATTAGGAATAGTGAGCAAATGAACCAGTTTTTGTTTTTAACACTAAGATTTGGGGTGTTTATTTGAACAGCAATAAACTGAAACAGGGTTATTTCCCTTCCTTTCACTCCCTGTCCCATGACATGTACTGTTTAGGTTTCTTCCTGCATGTCCCCTTTCCCTGATTGCCAGTTGGTCCATCCATAGAAGCCCTTGTAAGCTGATCAAAAATACCACTCTTGAGTCATTTATAGCATTTATGACACATGTTAATTAAAAGACAATAGGATTCAGGAAAACCTGAGAGTTCAACCTACTTGACTGTAGTGGCTGAACATTGCATTGAATACAGGTTTATGAGAGCTTTTCTGTTAAGTCCAGTTTCATGAACGTTCAATCACCCCAAACTTTTCATTCTTTTGCAACTTGCTATAACTCATTATTGATTCATCATGATTTAGGCATTGTAAAATATGATATATATTTGTATTCATAAAACTCCCATTCCCTATTAATCTCTATTTCTGTTGCTTTCTGATATTCTTTAAAGCTGCAAAAAATAACTTTCACCTAGAGCTTGGGTCCAAAGTAAAATCTGCTTTAAAATGTGTGGTGTTTTCAGAATTGCAACTTCAAACCCTAAATGTAAGAATTTCAAATGTTGAATTTTAGTACATCACTTCAATTTGATTCTCACTGCATTTCTTTGTCAGGCTGTTCTGATTATACTTAACCAGTTAAGCAACCCTAAAGTATGGCCAATTTTTTTTCATTTTAATACTTTTTATTTTTATTTTTTTAATTTTTATTTTATATTGGAGTAGAGTTGATTAACAATACTGTGTTAGTTTCAGGTGTACAGGATGAGTTTGAACAATGCAAAGGTTTATCAAAGGGGTAATTTTTTAGCCCCATGATCTAGCTGAATCACTTTAGAACAATAAAATGGTTTGGGGCAAAAGCTACTTAATTTGCCCTTGAAATGAAGGCATGAGTTCCCATAAGAATAGCTCTAATGTCAAATCTGTTGGTACCATGTAGAAGACTTCAGAAATTACTTGTTATAATATAAGCAACTAATTATCTCATTGATACTTTGAAAACAATATCTGTTGGGATATAAAGAGTTAAAATTATTCAAGTCCTTCTATTACACTATGTTAGTCAGGGTTCTCCAGAGAAAAAAAACCAATAGGAGATATTTAGGTCTATAGCTATATTTATATCTATATCTATCTATCTATCTACACATACATCTACACATACATCTACACATACATATACACATACATATATATATATATATATATATATATATATATATATATATATATATATATATATATAATGTTAAGGAATTGGCTCAGCAACTCTAGAGGCTAACAAATCCAAAATCTGCAGTGTGGACCAGCAGGTTGATGCTACAGTTCAAGTCCAAAGGCCATCAGGTTAGAGACCCAGGGAAGAGCCAGTGTTTCAGTTCAAGTAGGAAAGACTTCTGCTACAGAATTCCCTCTTGCTTGGGAGAGGTCAGTCTCTTGTTCTATTCAGGCCTTCAACTGATTGGATGAAGACCACCCACATTAAAGAGGGCAATCTGCTTTACTCGAAGTCCACCAATTTAAATGTTAATCACATCCAGAAACACTGTCACAGAAACATCAGCATCATGTTTGACCACAGAGCTGGACACCATGACCCAACCAACTTGACACATAATATTAACCACTACACTCACCTTGAGATCTGAGCCCATTGAGAGAAAGTCTCAGGTATTGTGGCTTAGACAAATGGCCAGATGGGCCTCTGACTACTCAAACCTTTCCACATTTGTGACCAATGTACAGACCCATAAGGAAGAGAGAAGGTGGTGGGCAGAGTGTGAGAAGGAGATTCAAGCCATGTGCATCACACTTTTCTCAGTCTATCTGAGGCCGCTGCCTTCCCTTGGAGAGGAATGATTGAGAAGGCAGAGAGGAGGCTGCAAGTCTCTTATTAAAATTATTCTGAAGGAGTGGAATTTCCTATTATATAAGATCATGCAGGTTTGAGTGGGGAAGGAGACGATTATTCCCCAAAATAGTGTTCAAATAAAATGTTTCAGAACAATTCTGGTTTCAAATTTAAAGAATCTTGATCCAGGATATGACTGTATGTGCATTCCAAACTTTAAAATGATGTAAAGGATGCTATTGGAAGTAATTTAGAAAACCCAAACACATTTCTTAAAGTTCTTTTTCTTTAGGCCAACATTTTTTTCTCCAAGAATAATGTGAGATTTTGATCATCTTACAACTTTTATATTTTTCTTTTATGTGATCTCTCAAAATGATTCATGGAAATTTAAAGTCCCACTAGCAAAATATCCCATCACAATTAAGCTTAGCTGCATTATCCTTTTTAGCCAGAAAGCCAGTAAACATCATTTGTCATCATATTGCATATTATTAATATATCCATATAATATCCAAAGATATACTATATCATCTAAAAATTATGCAAATACCAGAATATTTTTTTCTTTCCAAAACCACAGATATCAGAGATTTTGTAAACATTTTTTTTATCATTTCTTTTTAATTTAAGCTATGTTTTGGGTTGTATGAAGTAAAAAGATTTTTGCTTTCTTAACATCACTGACTTCCTAATCACCCTAGTGGTACTCTCAATATCATAATTTACTATTGTTTTAACATTTAGAAATATAGCATAAAGTCTTCCCTGGTTTCTAAAGCTTTTATTTTTACAACTGCAAACTTAGGAGTTTTACAGAAAATCTGGAACTTTTTGACAAGAACCCAAGAAACACATAGCATTATTTTTGTTTTCTTTTTTGATGACTCTCCATTTAGGAACTGAAACTGAATTATCTCTTTATAATCATTTAAATAATAAGACTCTCTAGCTTTAACCTTCAATCACTTACTTCAATGATTCCTCCTTCCCACAAATTCATATTAAATATTTGTTCTGTAATTGGAGATACTAATTTCCAGTTAACTTCAAAATATATCCAGTATCAAACCACTTCTCACCATTTCCACCATCCTCACCCCTCACCTGAGCTACTCCCTCAGGCTCTATGCTTCTGACCTTCTACCCACTTGATCTATTTTCCACAAAGAAGGCAGTGGGATCCCATTAAGTAGATTGTTTGTCACTTGCCTTCTCACAACCCTAAACAGTCTTCCCATTAAACTAAAAATAAAGGTCAAACTCTTACCATGCCCTATGAGAACCTTCATGATCTTTCCCCTTTTCTTCTGAATTGATGTGCAGTTACTTCTCTCCACATTCACTTTGCTCCATCCCCACTGGCTTACATGCAGTCTTCTTTAGCATGACTAGTATGCTTCTGTCTCAGGGTCTTTGCTCACACGTAAAGCTCACCCATTTCTTTATTGAGTTCTTTGTGCATGTGACAAGGAACATCCGGTGAGAGATGCCTTTTCTGAACATTCTACCTGAAAAGCACCTCCTTGCTCACTTCCTATCCACTAACCATGCTTTTCATCCTTATCACCATCTGACATTTTATATATTTAACTTTTGTTTTTTTTTTTGTCTCCCCCAGTGAAATGTAAGTTTCATGAGGAAAGAGTGTTTGTCTATTTGTACATTACGGTAACCCTTGAATGTAAACAGTGCCTGATGTATGAGAAACACTCAAAAAATGTTTTCAGTGAATGAATGATAAATAGAAGAGGTCTTAAAGGTTTTATTCTAGTTTGGAGCAAAAGCATATAAACAAATGGTTATGAAATGCTAGGACAAACATATTTATAGCATGTGGAAGAATTACAAGAAGAAATATATTCTGCTTGGGAGAGCTGCCAAAAACCTTAGAAAGGGAAAAAAGATATTTGAGTTTAAAGATGAGCAAAAGTTTATTAAGCAGGGAATGACATACATGTTAGAAAAAACAACACAGGTCAATGTACAGAGAGATAAAAGATGTCTAGCACATTCAGGAAATGGTGAGTCATACAGCAAGGTTGGCATATATTCAGGTCAGCCTTGTTTGAAAGAGTACTTCTTGGTCAAATTCCCTAACACCTCCCTCCTTCTACTTCCTTTCTTCTACTTTGTAAATAATAATAATAATAATAATAAAGTTGCACAACTGATGGATTTTGCAGTTTGTCATATTCAGTTTCAACAAAGATGAACCCCATATTTGTCTGGTGTTATACTGGGCTATATTTATATATTATGTTTATTATATGTATATGCTATATATATCAATATATACATTATGTATATATATTCTTTTTATTTCCATTTATTATTTTAATTTCTAAATAAATATGCTTATTGTAATAAATACATAGATGTATAAAGATAAAGTTTAAAATTTCCCTCACAATAGCTTTAATCTCACTGCTAAAGTAACATGTTAATTATATTAGTGTTTGTCCTTGCTCTTCTTAGTATATTATTTCCATGGTAATACAAATTATACACATACACATTTATTATTTCTACAAATATTGGATAAATATTACCCTGTCACTTTCACACATTTTATTTCATTTTAGCCTCACATCACCCATGTGAATTAGGTGTAGCCAACTATTTCTACAAATATTGGATAAATATTACCCTGTCACTTTCACATAATTTATTTCGTGTTAGCCTCACAACACCCATGTGAATTAGGTGTAGCCAACTCTTATTTTACAAATGAGGAAGCTGGCAGTGATATTAAAGCATCTTGCCCAGAATCACACAGTAACTTGCAAAGCTAGGTTTTATGACTTCTGGTTCAGATCTCTTTTCTTCTGTCACATCACATTCCCATCCTGTCATTTCCCTAGTATCGTGGAACAAGTTCATCTTCTTGATATATATAAGAAAGATACATGACCATTGCACCAGTAGGATTAGATTAGGCTGAATGTGACTGAAAACTCAAATAAGAAGTTAATTAATATAGAGGCTTATTTCTCTTTCATATAAAAGAAGTCTGGATATAGGATGCTTTGGTGTCCCATGGCTTAAAGAACTTGTTTCTTCTATCTTTCTGCTCCATCATGTACAGTTTCATTCCAAAGGTGACCTCCTGGTCCAAAATAGTTGCTGGAGTTCCAGATATTTCATCCAAATGCCCACAAGAAAGAGGAGAGTCTCTCATTTTGCTAGTATTTCCTGGATGATGTCCATACCATGTTTGCGTATTTCCCATTGGCCAGAACTTGTCACATGGTCACAGCTTGTTTCAGGTAGTTGGGAATGGGGGTAACATCTATGCTGGACAGCCATATGTCCAGCTAAAAAAAATACAGATTCTATTTTCAAAAAAGAACATAAGAATGGGTATATTGGAATCAAGTAGCGCTCTCTGCCATGGTCATGAAAGAACTTTGGATGATTTTCATCAAACAGAATATTCAGAATTCAGGAAATTACATGGGCCAAATTCAGTTAACCACCATTTTTTTGTAAATAAAGTTTTATGAAACACAGCCATGCCTAGTTGTTTACATATTGCCTGTGGCTGCCTTAGCAGAGCTGTAGTCAGAATAGAGCCTGTATGGCCCACAAACCCTACAACATTTACCATTTGACCATTTATAGAAAAAGTTTCCTGATCCCTGCTCTAGATCAGTAGGCTCAAGTTTTTTAAATAGACTCAAATTTTTTAAAATTATCCAACTCTGTTAACATAATAAGAGAGCCGCATAATGTAAATTATGTACATGCACAGCAGTAATATAATAGGATATACCTGGGTTTACATCTAGCTCTACACTAGCTAGCTATAAGAACTAGAGCAAATTACTTATGTCTCAGTCTCCTCATTTGTAAAATGGGGAGTATAATAGTACATAAACCTTATATTGTTATTGTGTGTATTAGGTTAGCACATTTGAAGTGCTTAGAAAATATAGCACACTGTCTGGTACAGCAGAAGAACCATACTTTTTAACATCTTCGTGGGTCTCAACTTTACAAGATGTTTATCAGAGTGTCCCAGGTAAATGGCCAAGTTGGATGTTCCAAATGCTATGAGCTTACGAACTATAATTATCCTTCTCCCAATGTCCAAATCCTGGCATATTTACTCACTAAGTGGATGATCTTGGGTAAGATTTTTGAACTCTCTGTGCCTTGGTTTGTCATTTGTAAAATTGGGATGAGAATCCTGATTGCTTAGAAAAAAATCAATTAATGCATGTTAATTACCTTAAAACAGTGCTTGGCACATAAAAACATTCAGTAATCTTACCTAGTTCCCCCTACTCAAAAATGTTTATAGCTTTAACTTATTCGCCATTAGAGAGAGAACTAAGGCCCACCGAGTCTATATAACTTTCCAACAGGTAAATGGGATACATGAATATTACAACAGTGCTCCTTGCTGTCTTGCAGTGATTGCCTGTAGCCCTCACTCAACCACATAGCGCCTCAAGCCCATTGGTTTCTGTACCTCCATTCTACCATCTATTTATGCCAGCATATCTTTTCCATTTTCTTCAGATAGGCAATTCTAAATAGAATTTCTCAGGAAACCTCTCTTCTCTGGCTTTCATTCCATTCTTCATCATCATTATGAAAAATAGTACGTCAAGTGCTGCTGACTGATCAATAAAGATACATACTGAGAAATGACCATCGGAATTACAAAGACAGATGTCTCTGATGGACTTGATCAAAGGAATTAGAGTGAAATGATAGGGTTAAAAATCTTAGTGGATTAGAAGTGAGAACAAGAGGAAAAAAATGGAAACAGTGAGTTTAGACAGCTTTTTTAAGAATTGACTGCATAATAAATATTGTGTCCCACAGTGCCCTGCACATGTGTGCCATTGGTTACTATGTAGCTACTGTTCTTCTCTATATCTGGGATGATGTGTTAAAGCACCACAAACAGCATCTATCATGTGGTGAGTGCTCTGCATGGCAGCTTGCAGTTGTTTTTAACTTTAAAGAAAGCTCCAGAAAAAAAAAAAAAAAAAAAAGAAAAAACAACTTTCTTTTGTCACATCATGTTTCAAAGTCTTGTATATCTAATGTTTAAAAAAAAAGATCGGACTCTGTTGCAGGCTTATCCGAGCCTCAGTGTGTAAGCTACTATTTGAACCCAGATGAGCAGTTGACTACTTGATGGAGTGAAAGTGCAGTGGGGCAGGGGGATGCTGTTGGAGGGTGATCCATCATTGGTGTCAGGGTCTCACGAGGAAACTTGAGCCCTTGACCTTGCTTACTCTATTAGAGAGTTTTAATTCTTCTCCGAGCTTTTATTTCAAGTACTATTGGCTGCTCCCTTCAAGCCTCTATCCTCAAAATTACTGTCAGATTTTCTCTGGGGGAGGAGGAATAATGTTGACCTTACAGACGTTAGTTTTATATCTTCCTTTTAAACCTAGAGAACTGTGGCCCATAACCCATATCGTCCATGCTGGCAATCTATCCATTGTTCCAGGGTTGAATGCAATTTGATTGGAAATAACCTCAACAGCGAACTCCAAATATCATGCTATAAAATAAAAGCAGAAAGAAGAAAAAGAAAAAAACTCTCACACACACATATATATACAAACACACAAACCATGCTGGATGCCCTAGAATTTGTCCTTTCTGGTTTTTAATTTCACTCTATTTTTGAAGTAAGCGAGCATGTACCATGAATACTGTGAACTTTATGGGAGTATTTTTCTCCCCTGTGGCTCAAGCCACAAGTGCTTCTAAGCAGCCAATCTTCATGCATAAACTGCTCATTCGAAATGGAAGTGGTGTTTTGTGAGATGAGAAGAAGGGATGCATTTTAAACTAATAAATAATCATCATCCCTGCCTACTTGGAAAACAGCTTTCTTGTGGAATAATATTTCAATACATAATATCTTGAAATGAGACTGCCATTACTAATTTAAATGTAGCTTGCCATATAAATCCTGCAAGTATGTACATACATGAGGCCTAAATTATTCTCTGGGGCCACCTTTTCCTGCTTAAATTACCTTAAGGAGAAACCCATTTAGGAGATATTAGGGCCAGTTAAGGGGAGGAATAATGACCATGGCAGAGCATGAAGCTTTTCCATGTGGTAGCATCTCCCTTATGCCAGGCCAGTGAGCAAAATATCCCAGTCATTGTCCACATTCATAGGTCAGTTTTCTGAGGACTGATGAAGATCTAAAATTAAGATGAAGTCAGGACTTCCCTGGTGGCACAGTGGTTAAGAATCCGCCTGCCAATAGAAGGGACACAGCTTTGATCCCTGGTCTGGGAAGATCCCACATGCCGCAGAGCAACTAAGCCCATGTGCCACAACTACTGAGCCTGCATGCTGCAACTCCTGAAGCCCACATGCCTAGAGCCCGTGCTCCACAACAAGAGAAGCCACTGCAATGAGAAGCCCACGCACCGCAATGAAGAGTAGCCCCCTCTCACCACAACTAGAGAAAGCCCGCGCACAGCAATGAAGACCCAACACAGCCAAAAAATAAAAAAAATAAAAAAGATGAGGTCAGATTCATCCTAACTGTGACCCACACCACATAAGAGGCTCCTAGACTAATCTACTGTGCCACTGTATCTGAATTTCAAGCAGGAAGAACAAATCTCTCAGAATCCTTGTGTATGCCAGTGGTATTATGCTGACCTTTGAATTACAAATAGATACTGAGAAAGAAATCCCAGGAGCAAGCAATATCCATTAAATAACAATTATGAAAATCTGTTTGCCTTTCGGAGTGGCTTTTCCCATAATGAGGATATGACCAAGTTGGGAGGCTAAGAACATGTGGGGTTCATGTTGTAGACTTTCTAATTATGAATTATTCATTTCTCAAATGGAGAGAAATCCTTAAAGCTCAACTAGGGAGAGAAAGTCAAGGAGGCCTGGGGGCCTTTCTTAAGGCCAGGATTATATAGAAAGGGCCATGGAGACTATGCTAAGAATCTAGAAGAATTAGAATAAAAACCTAGCTTCTTTTCTCCAGGAGAATTTAAGTCATTTGAGTACAATCCAGTGCGGTTTGGGTTGTGTCGGAGTCACCTAAGTAAATCCAGTGTCATAAAAGTTTTGGTCCTAGAAAATTTTGGTTGTTTCTCAACATTTATTATTTACTTTTGAATCTGTTCAGAAAATACTGTGTGTATTGTTTCTCTCTCTCTTTTTTTTTAAATGTATCAAGAATTCTTAGGTTGAACCCTATGGAAAGGCTGGGATTTGGACAAGTTTTGCTTTGAAAACCAACCATTTTATAGGGTTTTCCCTAATAGTTTCTGTCCTTAGAATACAGCATACCATTTTGCCTATAACTCCAGTCTCTGCAGTTAGACAGCCCTGAGCTGAATCTCACCTTGGTCCCTAGTAAACTACATAGAAAATTTTTCAACATTTTTTGACTCTATTCTTCATCTGCTAAATAGGAATAATAATGCCCAGCTCATAGGAATAGGGAGAGGATAAAATAAAGGAATATGTTTAATGCTTACCCAAGCACTGGGCACATAGCAAGTCCTCTATAAATGGTTCTACATTTATTATTCAGCTTTTGCTGCAGCAACAAACAACTCTCAAATCCCAGTGATACAAAAACAAATATTTAATTTATTGTTCGTATTTCACAATGGCTGTGATCTGCTGTGATTTTGCCAGCTTCTTCCGGGCTTAATTGGGCTGCATATGACTTCTTTGAATGAGCAGCCATTCTCTGGAGTCTGCTGCTGGCATAATGGAGGGCAGAAACTCAAGGGAGCAGCAAGAACCTGAGATGCCACTTAATGTGTCTGTTCAGACCAGTATATCATCACTTTCATCTATTTTTTTGATCCATTTTTGATCAAAAATGACCTATGGGGCTTCCCTGGTGGCGCAGTGGTTGAGAGTCTGCCTGCCAATGCAGGGGACACGGGTTCGAGCCCTGGTCTGGGAGGATCCCACATGCCGCGGAGCAACTGGGCCCGTGAGCCACAACTACTGAGCCTGCGAGTCTGGAGCCTGTGCTCTGCAACATGAGAGGCCGCGATAGTGAGAGGCCCGCGCACCGCGATGAAGAGTGGCCCCTGCTCGCCGCATTCAGAGAAAGCCCTCGCACAGAAATGAAGACTCAACACAGCCAAAAATAAATAAATAAATAAATAAAAGAACGTGAATTTCTAAAAAAAAAAATGACCTATGGCCAAACCCAAAATTATCAAGACAGGAAAGTGTGCTCTACCTCTTGGGAGGCAGTGAATAGCTGAGAACAATAGCACAGTATGCATACAATAATTTACTATTATTACGTGATAACGGTGGAGTCATAAAATTTCAGTTTCTTTTCAATTTGGGTGGTAATTCAGACTTAAGAGGTATTTCCCTTTAGTACATTTTAATATCTGTAATTCTTATTCTGGAAATATTTGCCGGTGACGGTTGTGGGTATTTTTAATTGTGCTCACAGCAGTAAGCATCACAATCATTCAACATTACCTCTGATCAAAAGATAAGGACGTGCTTTTTATACATACACAATTTTTATGTGTAGTCTTTTCATGATAGCATTTAAGCATTGTTGGAGGAGGTAGTCAACAGAACACGACCCACGGTTGACCCTTGAGTTGGACATGGGCAATCAGAGCCTCCTCCCCCTCTCCCTGTCCTTGGAATGTATGTACTACCCACTCTTGCCACAGTGGGAGCCATTCCAAGGGCATAGACTTGAGACAGCAATGTGTCGTTGAGACCATCTGGACGGTATACGTGACTGAATCCAGTTAAATCCTCTATATAAACCTTTAAGATTCTGGCAGGTGGGTGCAGAGATCTACTGGCCTTGTGGCTGTCCAAGACAAGCCACCTGTGTAAGTTCCCTTGCTTATTAAACTTGCTACCTACCAATCCGGAGTGACCTGCCTCTTTCTTCTGCCTTTCTCTGTCCTCCTGGTAAGGGGTCAGTTTCAGATTCTACCCAGGAAGCTCTGGAGGTTGTAAACCAACAAGAATGGAGAAGGGAAAATTTGTGGATTTAATTTCTTTGGTCAGTGGAAACTCTTATTCTGGTACTGCAAGAAGAACCCTGAATTGTATTATACCACAGTGTTATGGCTGGTACAACTATCCCACCCCACTCCTGGTGTCTTGTCACCTCACTGGTCATAGCTTCCTTAAATAATAATGACAGCTTATATCAATTGAGCATTTATAATCCAATGGGCACTGTTACTCTACAGGGGTTTTCCCATTTATTCTAAAAGTACCTTATCAAATATCCACTACAAGCACCTCCATTTTACAGACGAGAAAGTTGAAGCTTAGAGAGGTTAAGTGATTTGCTCAAAGTCACAGAGCAAGCAAGAGATTGAACAAGAACTGAAATCCAGGCAGTTGACTCCACAACCTTCATGTTACCCATATACTATATAGCCATCCCTGCAAGGGTTTGGTTCCAGGATCCAGCATGGACAACAAAATCCCTGGATGCTCAGTCCCATAGCTGACCCTCCTAATGCACAGATTCCATACTGGCAGATTCAACAAACCATGGATCATGTATTAAGTTTGCCATCTGTGGTTGGTTGAATCCGGAAATGCTGAAACCCCAACATTAAGGGGGCTGAATTTATTGAAAAAAATCCATGTATAAGTGAACCTGCACAGTTCAGATTGGTGTTGTTCAGCTCCACAACCGCCTGTGAAAATTTGGAATAATTATGACAGTCACACATATTGATCATTTACTATGAGTAAGACATTGTTTTCGTGCTTAAGTCATTAATCCTCAAAACACACTTATAAAATGGATGTTATCATCATCCCCACTTCACAGATCCAGAGAGTTAAAGTAACTAAGACAAAGATTGCACAAGTGGTTACGTAGTGAAGACTAGTTTTGAAACAAGGCATTCTAATCTCAGAGTTTACTTTCTTAGGCTCTGTGCACTACTGCCTTTAGAAAAAATGATGGAAAGCTTCATTAATCTAAAACCATCCACACACATTCTACATTCTACAGCCCAACTACACATCCTACAGGCTATCCAATATTTTAAACCTATCTCACGGGCAAACATTTTAGAGATGAGTTCCTGGTTAAATTATTTTCTTTCTTTGCGTCCCAATTTATGCCCACTTCCTGTCACCATAACAACCCACAACCTGCAGTATACAGTTGGAATCGTTATTGAGAGAGGCAGAAGGGAAAAGCTTTTGATGTATATCTTCAAGGATCCTCTCTGACATCTTTATCTCCTCTTGGTGAACTTTGGGCATCCTGTGATCTATGACACTGCCAAGTAGGTTGTAAATGGTCCAGCTGTCTCTGTGCACTCCTGGCTTGTGGGAGCCCAGTAAGACATCTCACATCCATATGTGTGTTCTCCCTCACCCAGCATGCCAAAATCAGAACAGGAGGGGCATCTAAGTTACCTAAAAAATTATACAGAGTAAGTAAGGAAAAAACAAAGATGGCATCTGCCTATCTTTCCTTTATTACAAAGGCACCACAAACTACCATAGCCAATGGGAGAAATGACCCTTCTCCTTACTGAAGAAAATGAAGAAACCAGAAATCAGTGTGCTGCCCAGAGTGAAAAACAAAGAAGAGAATAATAACACTTAGCAAAGGCAATCTGGCCCTAGGAATTGTTGCCCCTTAATCAGAGGACCAAAAGTAGCTTTTCCCCCATTTGTGTTGAGCACCTTCTTTCATGTTAACTTATGAATTTTCTCCATGACAAAGGGATATGCGTTAACCACTTTTTTTCCTGTTAATAGCTCTGTTTATCAAAAAAACACATCATAAGCACCAGGTGGAAACACACCAGCGTCATTTCCTGAGATGTCACCCATTTATATATCAGATGTTAGGTCTAACCTGTGGCCTCAATGCTCACTATGGGATGGATAGGCGGCCATTTCACTTCTCTGGGTCTCCGTTGATTCATATGGAATCAGGATTGATCATGAATCTGGTTTGCATTACAGTATCATGTGAGGAGATCAAATCAAATAAGGAAAGCCTATATTAAATCATGAGCCTTGCACTCTGGGAAGGACTTATTGCCTTTCAATATATGGGATATATTAATCTACAGGTTACATTGCTTGTCCCATTCTTTAGACGTAGCTGTTTAAGACACATTCCATATTTGTTTAATGCCACATACCCTTGTTTATCTCAATTTCCATCATACTTAGCTCTACTGGATTCAGAAGTTTAATTTTGTATATTGATACAAAAAATATGTATGAAACCGGGTTCTTCAACAAAACACACAAGTGTATTGTCACTGTCTATCATAATAACTGGATTTTCTCAGAGATTCTGAACCTCCATAGTCTCTGATTCTCCTCAGCTAAGGGTCCCCACCTATTTAGGCAGTAATTTAACTTACATTCTAATGGTAAAAAGATAAGACTGAACCAACACATTGTTTGGATAAAGTGCAAAGTGCCCTCTTATGGCAAGAATTAATTTTGGGGGTCTGTACTTCAAACTGTTTATTAACACCACAATCCAAATCATTCTTAGGTTAATATTTATCATGTTTCAAGTATGTGGTATCAGCAATTCCACGATGCTTATTGTCACCAAAGCTTGGCAACACGTCATTCAATAATGCTAGCTTTTACATGGATGTGACAAGCATGTGAGAAGAGAAATTACTCTCCTATGCTTCTGAAAGAGCTGACTAGAGAAACTGCAGACCAGGTGGCCCCAGATGATCAGAGCGCTGTATTAACTTTACTGACACAAAGGCACAGAAAAGACTCAGCTATCTCCTCCACCCAGAATACCTTCCTTTCCTAGGTATAATTTTTTTCTCTGGGAATTTAAAAACCCTCTCCGTTATGTCCATGTACTCAGTCACTAAGAATGAAATGCTTAAAGGATATGTCAAATGCATCAACCAAACATACTGCTAATTTCTTGCCTTTGGAAATGTTAGCACACTGATCTGGGCAGAACCTTCAATGAGACGCGAGGGAACAGACTGACAGCATCCCTTCCATGCCGACTTATCCTGGCCAAGCATGTTTCAAAATCAGCATATTCACTCATCTGTGTGTTTCCTAGTGGCTTCACAAATGAGCTGGTGGCGGATGCTAGATGTTGACTATTTTATTTGTGAGAATCCAAAAGTAAAGTGTTCACAGAGGAAGAGAATACAAGTTTGTCACTCTGATCTAGTTGCAATTGCATTCACACCATGGGGCTTTTAAGACAGATGTTAGAACATGCTGTTATCACTATTAGAAGAAAATCATTACCAGTGAAACTTAAAAAATAAAGGTTGAAATCAAGGTTGTCTTTAAAAAATTGTAGAGGAATCAAGGATATTCTTCTATTGCTATCACTTTAATTCACTTATGTTCTGCTTTGCTTTCTTGAGTGAAAGGATGAAAGACAGAGTTAGAGTTATTTGGCTGGGAATTTGATAAGCACCACTTTAAATTTCCAGCTGCTGTACCATGCCTCTCATTCCCTTATCCATTCCTTGAGCTGCTGAATAAATGAAGAACCCTACTATGCATCAGGTGCTATTCCAGAAGCTGGGGTTGTAGCAGTTAATAAGACAGGCAACATCTCATAGAACTTATCTTCTGTTGGGAGAAGTAGAAAATTAAAAAGTAATTGAATATTGGGATGCATGTATCTTTTCAAATTAGTTTTTGTCTTTTCCGGATATATGCCCAAGAGTGGGATTGCTGGATCATATGGTAACTCTATTTTTAGTTGTTTTTTTTTTTTTTTTCTCAGTTTCCTCATCTGTAAAATGATTTAAAGAAAAAGTAGCTACTTCATTAAGATGTAAAGGTTAAATGAGTTCATTGTTGTTAAGCACATAGAATACAACCTGGCATCTAGTAAGTGCTTGGTAGCTGTTAGTTCCTATCATCTTCATCATCTTCATTATCAACATTTTAAAGATGAAAGCAACAATGTCCAAGGAGGGAAAGTGATTTTTCCAAATCATACAACTAATATTAAGCACACAGAAGAACCTGAGTCTCTTGGCAAGTAGCCTGTGTTCTTTCCACCCTGACATGCTGCCTGTGCTGTTCTATGCTCCACCATTCTATGCTATAATTTCTTCTTCATGAAGTCCTTATCATGAACATAACAAGAAGAAAAGAAGGAGGAAGAGAGGATGAAGCCTAGAGGGGCCAGTTCTAGAGGTCTCAAGGCAAAACCACATAGGCCAAAGTAGCTGCTGAAACCAGTCAGGTCAGTGTCATTGTTGAAGGTCCCTTCACCCAAGTATCTATCTGCTGCTATCCCTAAAATTCCTTTTTATTTTATTTTATTTTTTATTTTTGGCAGGTACATATATGTGCTTTAATTAATTTATTTTATAAAATGAAGTATAGGGTTTTTTTAACAACTTTATTGTAGTATAATTGCTTTACAATGGTCTGTTAGTTTCTGCTTTATAACAAAGTGAATCAGCTATACATATACATATATCTCCTCCCTCTTGCATCTCCCTCCCACCCTCCCTATCCCACCCCTCTAGGTGGTCCCAAAGCACGGAGCTGAACTCCCTGTGCTATGCGGCTGCTTCCCACTAGCTATCTATTTTATATTTGGTAGTGTATATATGTCAATACTACTCTCTGACTTCATCCCAGCTTACCCTTCCCCCTCCCCATGTTCTCAAATCCATTCTATACATCTGCATCTTTATTCCTGTACTGACCTAGGTTCATCAGAACCATTTTTTTCTTTTTTTTTTTAGATTCCATATATACGTGTTAGCATACAGTATTTGTTTTTCTCTTTCTGACTTATTTGACTCTGTATGATAGGCTCTAGGTCCATCCACCTCTCTACAAATAATTCAATTTCCTTTCCTTTTATGGTTGAGTAATATTCCACTGTATACTTTTAGCTTTTTGAGGAACCTCCATAATGTTCTCCCTGGTGGCTCCACCAGTTTACATTCCCACCAACAGTGTTGGAGGATTCCCTTTTCTCCACACCCTCTTTAGCATTTATTATTTGTAGACTTTTTTTTTTTAATTTTGGATCTTTTTTTTTTTTATACAGCAGGTTCTTATTAGTCATCCATTTATACACATCAGTGTACACATGTCAATCCCATTCTCCCAATTCATCACACCACCACCACCACCCCCTGCTGCTCTCCAGGTTGTCCATTTTATTGGCATATAGTTGTTTGTAGTAATCTCTTATAATCCTTTGTATTTCTTCAGTGTCAGTTGTGATTTCTCCTTTTGCATTTCTAATTTTATTGATCTGAGTCCTCTCCCTCTTTTTCTTGATGAGTCTGGCTAATGGTTTATCAATTTTGTTTAACTTCTCAAAGAACCAGCTTTTAGTTTTATTGATCTTTGCTATTGTTTTCTTTGTTTCTATTTCATTTATTTCTGCTCTGATCTTTATGATTTCTTTCCTTCTGCTAACTTTGGGTTTTGTTTGTTCTTCTTTCTCTAGTTCCTTTAGGTGTAACATTAGATTGTTTATTTGAGATTTTTCTTGTTTCTTGAGGTAGGCTTGTATAGCTATAAACTTCTCTCTTCGAACTGCTTTTGCTGCATCCCACAGGTTTTGGATGGTAGTGTTTTCATTGTCATTTGTCTCTAGGTATTTTCTGATTTCCTCTTTGATTTCTTCAGTGATCTCTTGGTTACTCAGTAACGTATTGTTTAGTCTCCATGTATTTGTACTTTTTACGTTTTTTTTCCCTGTAATTCATTTCTAATCTGATAGTGTTGTGGTCAGAAAAGATGCTTGATATGATTTCAATTTTCTTAAATTTACTGAGGCTTGATTTCTGACCCAAGATGTGATCTATCCTGGAGAATGTTCCATGCGCACTTGAGAAGAAAGTGTGATCTGTGGTTTTTGGATGGAATGTCCTACAAATATCAATTAAATCTATCTGGTCTATTGTTTCATTTAAAGCTTGTGTTTCCTTATTAATTTTCTGTTTGGTTGATCTGTCCACTGGTGTAAGTGAGGTGTTAAAGTCCCCCACTATTATTGTGTTACTGTCAATTTCCTCTTTTAGAGCTGTTAGCAGTTGCCTTATGTATTGAGGTGCTCCTATGTTGGGTGCATATATATTTATAATTGTTATATCTTCTTCTTGGATTGATCTCTTGATCATTATGTAGTGTCCTTTCTTGTCTCTTGTAACATTCTTTATTTTAAAGTCTATTTTAGCTGATATGAGTATTGCTACTCCAGCTTTCTTTTGATTTCCATTTGCATGGAATATCTTTTTTCCATCCCCTCACTTTCAGTCTGAATGTGTCCCTAGGTTTGAAGTGGGTCTCTTGTTGACAGCATATATATGGGTCTTGTTTTTGTAACCACTCAGCAAGCCTGTGTCTTTTGGTTGGAACATTTAATCCATTCACGTTTAAGGTAATTATCCATATGTATGTTCCTATGACCATTTTCTTAATTGTTTTGGGTTTGTTTTTGGAGGTCCTTTTCTTCTCTTGTGTTCCCCACTTAGAGAAGTTCCTTTAGCATTTGTTGTAGAGCTGGTTTGGTGGTGCTGAATTCTCTTAACTTTTGCTTGTTTGTAAAGCTTTTGATTTCTCCATTGAATCTGAATGAAATCCTTGCTGGGTAGAGTAATTTTTGTTGTACGTTCTTCCCTTTCATCACTTTAAGTATATCATGCTGCTCCCTTCTGGCTTGTAGAGTTTCTGCTGAGAAATCAGCTGTTAACCTTATGGGAGTTCCCTTGTATGTTATTTGTCATTTTTCCCTTGTTGCTTTCAATAATTTTTCTTTGTCTTTAATTTTTGACAGTTTGATTAATGTGTGTCTTGGCGTGTTTCTCCTTGGGTTTATCCTGTATGGGAGTCTCTGCACTTCCTGAACTTGGGTGGCTATTCCCTTTCCCATGTTAAGGAAGTTTTCGACTATAATCTCTAAAATATTTTCTTGGGTCATTTCTCTCTCTCTTCTCCTTCCGGGACCCCTCTAATGCAAATGTTGTTGCATTTAATGTTGTCCCAGAGGTCTCTTAGGCTGTCTTCATTTCTTTTCATTCTTTTTTCTTTATTCTGTTCCTCAGCAGTGAATTCCACCATTCTGTCTTCCAGGTCACTTATCCGTTCTTCTGCTTCAGTTATTCTGCTATTGATTCCTTCTAGTGTATTTTTCTTTTCAGTTATTGTGTTGTTCATCTCTGTTTGTTTGTTCTTTAATTCTTCTAGATCTTTGTTAAACATTTCTTGCATCTTCTTGATCTTTGCCTCCATTCTTTTTCTGAGGTCCTGGGTCATCTCACTATCATTCTTCTGAATTCTTTTTCTGGAAGGTCGCCTATCTCCACTTCATTTAGTTGTTTTTTCTGGGGTTTTATCTTGTTCCTTCATCTGGTACATAGCCCGCTGCCTTTTCATCTTGTCTATCTTTCTGTGAATGTGGTTTTTGTTCCACAGGCTGCAGGATTGTAGTTCTTCTTGCTTCTGCTGTCTGCCCTCTGGTGGATGAGTCTATCTAAGAGGCTTGTGAAAGTTTCCTGATGGGAGGGACTGTTATTTGTAGACTCTTTGATGATGGTCATTCTGACTGGTGCGAGGTGGTACCTCACTGTAGTTTTGATTTGTATTTATCTAATAGTTAGCAGTGTTGAACATCTTTTCATGTGCCTATTGGCCATCTGTATGTCTTCTTTGGAGAAATGTGTATTTAGGTCTTCCACTCATTTTTGATTGGTTTGTTTCTTTGTTTTAAATGTTGAGCTGTATAAACTGTTTGCATATTTTAGAATAGCCAAGACATGGAAGCAACCTAAATATCCATCAACAGAAGAATGGATAAAGAAGAAAGATGTGGCATGCATATATATATATATATATATATATATATATATATATATATAATGGAATATTACTCTGCCATAAAAAAGAATGAAATAATGACATTTACAGCAACAGGGATGGGCCTAGATATTATCATACTAAGTAAAGTAAGTCAGACAGAGAAAGACAAATATCATATGATATCACTTATATGTGGAATCTAAGAAAATGATACAGTTGAACTTATTTACAAAACAGAAATAGACTCGCAGACATAGAAGACAAACATGGTTACCAAAGGGGAAGGAGGGGAGGGATAAATTGGGAATTTGGGATTAACAGATACACACTATTGTATATATAAGAGATAAACAACAAAGACCTATTATATAGCACAGGGAACTATAGTCAATGTCTTGTAATAACCTATAATGGAAAAAAATCTGAAAAAGAATAGATAGATAGATAGATAGATATGTATATAACTGAATCACTTTGCTGTACTCCTGAAACACTGTAAATCAACTATATTTCAAAATTTAAAAAGTGATTGAAATTAAATATATTGTTGTTTCACAAGGAAATAGCTGACACATATAAAATAAATTAGGTGAGCATAAAAAATGACTTGAATCTGATGAACCATTTTAAATGGGACAGTTTGGGAAGGCATTTCTGCTGAGGTGACATTTCAACCGAGACCTGGTATAGGAAGAAAGCAAGCCATCTAGGCTATGGGAAAAGAGTTTTCCTGGTAGGAGGGATGCAAATAGAAAAGTTTATGAAACTTCATTAAACATAATCAAAATAGAAAGGAGGATCTGGTAAATAGAAAACAATGTTTTCTTTGGCCCCAGTTAGTATTTGCTAGGCTGTACTTAAAATCTGCTATATTAATTGGTACAGTCACTAAGGAGAACAGTATAGAGGTTCCTTAAAAAACTAAAAATAGAGCTACTATATGATCCAGCAATCCCACTCCTGAGCATATATCTAGAGAAAACCATAATTTGAAACGATACATGCACCCCAATGTTCATTGCAGCACTATTTATAATAGCCAGAACATGCAAGCAACCTAAATATCCATCAACAGAAGAATGGATAGAAGATGTGGTTCATCAACAGAAGAATGGATAAAGAAGATGTGTATCCCAATATGCAATGGAATATTACTCAGCCATAAAAAAGAACATAATAATGCCATTTGCAGCAACATGGATAGAACTAGGGATTGTCATACTGAGTGAAGTAAATCAGACAGAGAAAGACAAATATATGATATCACTTATATGTGGAATATAAAAAAAGGTTACAAATGAATTTATCTACAAAATAGAAATATAGTTACAGATGTAGAAAACAAACTTATGGTTACCAGGGGTTAAGGGGGGCAGGGACAAATTGGGAGATTGGAATTGACATAAACACACTACTATATATGAAATAGATACCTAATAAGGACATACTGTATAGCACAGAGAACTTTACTCAATACTCTGCAATGGCCTATATGGGAAAATTATCTAAAAAAGAGTGGCTATTTGTATATGTATAACTGATTCACATTGTTGTACACCTGAACCAAACACAACATTGTAAATCAACTGTACTCCAATAAAAATTTTAAAAATAAAATAAAATAAAATCTACTTATAGTTCAAGTAAAGAGAATAAAGTAATTCACCAATTAGCACTATATTTGTGTACCCACAATTGCACAATTTAATGAAAATGTGCTTTCTAAAAGTAAACAGACATGGTGTAAGTATCAATATACTCATTAACTAGTTATTATGCACAGAGTGCACACATGAGTGAAAATAGAATTTAAACTTTGGTTTTCTGACCTTGTCTAATGCCTTGAAAGCTAAGGATAATTCAGCCAATTTCACATTACTCTCCTCTTGTCCAGCTTCCCCTCCTTGAAACTAAGGCTTGATTTAGTTTCCAAAGAATCTAATTTCACCAAGATTGCTCTGGAATGCCTCTAATGACGCCCTTCACTTACACTTCCACTCGGTGCCAGCAAGCAGCATGCACCACCAAATCATTGTGAAGCTGAATGAAATAGAGTCATTCATCGGAGCTAAGTAAAAATAAACAGTCGAAATTGCCTGTCTCAGGGGGGAAATGAAGGGTCAGTTAAAGATATCTTCCCTTTTAATAAGAAATGTTATTACTTTGGGAGCATGTTGTGTTCCCATTCCCAGAATAAGCCAGCTGCCATATTACCTTTGCTATTGTCAAAGCCTGTAACTCTGGCAATGGGGGTATCCTCATGTGCAGGAATGATAATGGATGCTTAATGAAGACTTCAGGCTGGTGGGGCTGAAACCAAGCATCACAGCAAAATTTTGACTCAGATGTTGCCACTTCTCTACCTTTTTTCACTCGCTCTCTAAGCTTTCCTGCTATGACAGCGATACAGTGTTGTTAAATTCCTGAGATTTCTAACTTCATGTGTTTCTCTCTCTTGGATTCAATAAAAGGAAGAAGAAAGTATGAATTAAGAAGGAATAGGGTACTTGTGTTTCCAAAGACTGACATGACTAGCAAAACAAGATCAACTGAATTTAAGAAGGAAAATGGGAACTATATTAGCTAATTATGTCTGATTACACTGTGTTACCTATAACAAAATTGTAACTTTTAAATATTAGATAAAATTACATTGCTTTTCATAGTGTTTCTTTCCACTTTCCATTATGTTGTTATAAAGTGTATTGAAAGGGAAGTACGTAAGAAAAAAGTACATTTGATAAATTAGGATAACTAAGAAAAATTGGGGTTGAGGAAAAAGATGGTGTGAGAGAGAGGGGAAAAATGGGATCATAATGGAGAGAGCAATCTTTAGCCAATCCTGTGAGATCCAAAGGGTGCATTAGGCTCATTGAACTGGAAGGAGCCTTGACTTTCTCTGTGTGTTTCAAGTATGTACATTGCTTCCCCACATTTTTGTACTAACTCATACAGCACATTGCAGAGGAAGGAGAATGGAGGGTTGAGGAAAATTACAAACTGCACCTTGAACGGCAGAGACCGTTGGAGGTGCTGGCTAACTCTGAAAGCTGAAAATCAGAAAGACACATATTCAAAAGGAACTATGGATAAACACCATGCATTTCAAGCATATAATTCCCTTTAGTGCTTCTGGAAGGAGCCAAAGCATGAATGAGGAACACTGGCATTGAATGTTACTAGAACTTCATAAAGAAATTGGCCTTGCTTATGTGACTCCTATTCATCTGCCACTACAAAAACAACACATCTTCTGTTAACAGGTCCTTTCTTTGCATGTCCTGGTAATTGCTCTAATATATATATATAATATATAGCGTATCAGATTGGTGGGAGAATAATCTCCCTCAAAGGCTGGCCCACAGTGACAAGTTCCACTCTCAAGGTTGCCAATCTGTATGTATTCAGAAACTGTATATTATGCATGTGAGCCAGAGGCATGCCCACTCACTTTTCAGCTCTTGCCAGCTTTTGATTCATTTCCAGCCATTCAGTGTGGGAGGAGATCATTGGAACTCACCAATAGGTTCTGCTCTCACGTCTGAGAGCCAAAACCACAAGGGTTGGGGAGTGGAATCAATTCATCTCTGGCTTCCTCCAGGGCATCACGAATACTTGTCAGTCACTTCAACTCTGACTTGAAAACAAAAATTCCCTCCTTTATTCTGGAAATTTCTGTGACAGTGGGAATCCATGCTCTGCTGCCTTCCTTTTTTTTTTTAATCTGTCATTCCCAGTAGAGCAACATCAAATCCAGTGGGGAAGAGGCTAATTCTGAGTGCCCAGTGACCCTTTCTTCCCCTCATCCTAGGACTTTAAAATATTCCCTTTGTAAAGTCACCCTGCCCCTCACCAAGCCCCCAGATGAAGAGACCTCAGGTGTACCTAGTGCTTATCACCATGGAAACTGGCTAAGCCTTCTGATGAGGAAGCCCACAGCCACAGACAAGGCCATCAGGAATCCATAACTCAACCTAGACACTCACTGCTGTGCCAATACTCCAGCCCTGGCTTGAGAAAGTAATAAAAATGACTGTTAGTGCTCTCACCAATTCTAAATGATGAGAGAAAAACAGTGGATGGATCTGGTCCTAGGAAGGATCTGAAGATCTTATGTAATAACAAACTACTTGTTTAGTTGTATATAAATATGTAATGACACATTGGTTCTGGAATTCTCTGCTTCATTGCTATGTTTTGTTGTCATTATAGATTTTTGAAACCTATTTTTAAAAGATAATTTAAAAAGTAAACATCTCCACTTGAAAGTCAATCTATTGCTTCTACTTTTAATCTTTAGATTTTGATCATAATTATAGGTACTAACTCTATTGGTTAAGATTACATTAGCTGTTGTAACAAACAAATTCCAAAATGTTTAAAGACCAAATACAGTCTTTTCTTTCCCAGCTCCCAGAGGTTCAAAGCAGGTGATACTAACTGACATCTACCTCTCCTTCAAATGTGATTTCCAAATCCTGGTCCCTTCTACTGTGTGTCTCCCACCATTGCCATGCTTCATTAAGCTGGTGGATCATGAGTGGAAAGACTTCAATAAGCCAAGGATGGAAGTCGTGTATATCACTTCCGAACACACTACATTTTTCCAGAACTCAATCAAATGGTCACACCTAACTAGAAAGGAAGCAGGGAAAGTAAGCATATAGCCTAAATGTCCTGAGATTGTTGATATGAGAAAGGAAATGAGATTGGTGAACAGCTAACCAGAGTCTGACACAAACTATTAATAATAATTCCACTTTTATGTATATTATGCATTTTTCTCAATTCCTTAAATAAAAGTACAATCTCTGTCAACCTTTCGAGTACAAAAAAGGTCTGTATGAATCTAAATGTCATGGGCAGAAAGGTGAGAATAGCTAATTCATGAATTCAGTTGGAGGGAGGGAGGGAGAGAGAGAGAGAAAGAGAGAACAAAGGGAAGTAAGGAGGAATTAATTAATTAATTATTGGATACTTTCCTCACAGAATACTCAAATTTTGAGCTCAATTTATTCAAAAAAAACCCAAAAAACAAAAAACTGAGGTTAAGAAAATTTCACCATAGAATAGGTCCTCTACCATAGAATAGGTTCTCTACCTTAGAATAAGAACATCACCAAGATCAACTATGCAGGTCACTTGTCTAGCTATGTGAAGGAACTATTACTCTCCGAGCAAGAGAGAGGTACTAGCAGCTTGACTCAACAGAAACATCTGCAAGGAGAAGAACGTAGCCTCAGACATCAGGGCTCCTTCTGGGATAACTTCCTCTCTTGACTCCACAGTTCCATCACAACCAAAGATGCCGCTGCTTAGAAGGATCTGAGAATCAGCTCAAAGTTGTGCTGCCAGTGGAAAACTGTACACACAGTTACAAATCTTTCTCCCACCCCACGGCTGCCACTGGGAAGTGACACTCTGCTGGCAGTCTATCAGACTACTTCATACATCACTGGATCTCCATAAATACAGTTAATTGCCAGGTCATGAGCAAGAGTTTTTAAAAGAAGCTTGAATTCATTTCTTAAAGAACTGTTGAGACTGTGGGCATGTGTTGTTCTGCTGTGTTCAAACCCTGCTGAAATGTCCTCCAGAGCAGGAAGGCTGTGAGGATTGGGCTGTGTATCTTAATCTAGTGACATGGAAAAGGAGATGAGGAAGCTGCTCAACGAGAAAAGGCGAGAGCTGCTTAAACTATGGTTTGAGATAGTAAAATACATCTCAATATATCCTTGGTCATGTCCAACAGTAACAGCAAATATTTTTTTCTGAAATCTTCAAAAACTCCAAATGGAGTATGGATAGACATCAATTATGAATCTTTGTTGTTATTAACTTTTGTTCCATTGAACAAATATTAGGATAACTCCCATACAGGAAGGGAGTATGTGTGCTTTGTTTATTGTTACATGTCCCCAGTGCCTAAAATAGCACCCAGTCCAAGGTAGGTATGCACATATGAATTAATGCTGGACTGCTATACTGACTTAATGAAGGACTGTGGTGTGGTTCCCCAGATAAATTGTTTAAAAGACCTTTAAACAGTGATTTGTCAACATATATGATATTCCTTAGGATTGGTATTTGAATTATGTGGAATAGCTACTTCTATAGTTGATGAGACGAGAGGGTCAAAAGAAATTATGTTTCAAAATTATTTTCATTGGAAAATATGTCATGACCTTTAGCATAAACCTACTAACATAAGTATTGCTGTAATACCAGGGGAATGATTCTGGATTTGTTTACCTTCTATAGGGTCTTTTTATTGGAAGCTCTGAAATTTAATTGGATAATTAGTTTGTTATGGGCTGATTAGTTAGTTGTTGAATGGCCACCCAATCAAACCAAAAAGCCCTATCTAAATGAAAATATCAATGTCAATTAAAAATTCAATTAATATTTATATCATCTTACAGATTCATTTTGTGTAAAATTTATGATGCAACAGAATTATAATTTTATAATCTGAAAGTATTATTCATAGTATATTGAGATGCCTCATAAAATAAATGTATACAGTAAATGTAGGCCCTTTTTAAAGGCTTCAGAGCACAATTTTATTATTTATTTTAAATTATTATAAAGGTTTATAGTTGAGTTGCATTTTCATGTCACATTTCCCATTATTCTGATTTATAGCATGTTTGCTTCCCTAGATGACAATGCAACTCCCAATTATAGTAATGTTCTTATGGAGTAACGCTGATTTACAGTGAAGTGCTTTCACAAAATTGCCAAGTTTATGTTGTAGTAAAAATCAGTGATTACCTAGATCAGTGACCATGAGTTTCCTTTACAAACTCTGATCTCCTGATTGTGGTTACCTGAAGCGCAATACTGAGAGGAACGCTGGCTCAATAGAAGCACTATGGTGGCTGGTCAGCAATGTCTGCTATGGGTGTCAGGAGGGGAAGGGTTGGCACTCTATGTATTTGCCATCTCAAACCTACATTAACAAACATTTAAAAAGCAAAAATGTATGTTACTGACCATGCTACTGACCTGGATTAACGTGGCTTTATAAAGTATCTAATTCTTACTCCACTCACTTCAGTGGAGTTGTTTGTCATCTAGAAGAACACTACTAATTTCTTCTTAATCCTCACAAGGAAAAAATCTAATTCCCCTGAATTAGACTACATTTGTTCTGCTCAGACTAGCTTTAACTCTTCAAGGTGATTTAATTCCTCACATAAAACTAGAAGCTCTTGGGAGGTCAGACTTCACTGTCAGTTTGATCAGTGGCTCAATGATGTCAGGAAGGACATGGTAACTTCTGTCACTTTTCTCTGCCTTCCACACCATCAGCTTCATGCTAGACCAGTTTCCTCATGATGGCAAAGTGGCTGCAGCAGTGCCGGGCTTCATAGCCATATACCACACCACAGCTTGTGACTGGGAGAGTGAGGGTCTGCTCTAGCATTCTGAAAACAAGGCTGGGATTTGCCCCTGTGTCTCTTTTAGGTCCCAAGACCACTCCAGGACTAATGGCTGTGGCTGGGAGGATGGTGTGTGCTAACTGGATTTCGCCATCCAGTTTTCACTCCTGTAGCATGAAGTAAGCTGAGCTTCCCATAAAGTTCATGTACTGCATACCCTCAGAAAATCTAGAAACTTGTGAGAAAAACAAAGGGTCAGTGCGGGGGAGCAGAATGGAACTCTGGATAAGTAGCCAAAACTGTCTATTCCATGACCTAAGATCTGCCTTTGAGAGGTAAAATCAGTTAGAAGCACAGGCTCTATAGACTCCCTGCATCTGAACACTGCCTCTTCCTCTGACTAGAAGCATACTCTTGGCCAACTTAAACTCCTTCTACCTCAGTTCCTTAGTTTTTTAATCTGTAAAATGGGGATAATAATAGTTTACAAGACAGTTATGAGAATAAAATGAAATTATATATGTGGAAAACTTAGAATACTACTTGGTATGTAGTAAATACTATAAAATTCTTAGCTATTATTATTTTTGATGGCCTCAATGTATAATTAACTTCCCTCAGATGCCTTTATTTTTACACATACAAAATGGAATTTGCATGCTAGGATGATAACATGGGGAAGTTCCCAAACTAGTAGCGATTCATATTCTTAGAACTTATTAGTAGGAATCAGTAATGTAGAATGTGTCATTTCTTTTGTAGAGAAAGACTAACAATTAAACTAAAAGTAATTTGCCTTACTATCGTACAGTACTAAACACATTAACCCCATTATCCTGATATTATCATTTGGTGACTTTGTAATTAGATTCAGATTCTATATTCATTACATTCAAATAGTATTACACTTACTGAAGAAAGCTTTGTGTTCTGTTTTTATTATTTTTTTAATCAGAGTTGAAAATGGGCCATACTCTCTTGTCTAAAGCTGTCTCCTTGAAGCCCAAAATTTTTTCTCATGAAGCACTTTGGGGCAAGCATTTTTAAGGTAGGTATGGAAACTCAACATGCTGATGGAAAAAGATAAGTAGCAAATCTTTGGAATCTCCTTTTCTCAGGTGAAAATTTAGCTTAAAAAATGTCCCACTGGCCTTGGCTAATGTTTTAGACAGTTTCTTTTTTTTATTATGAGTGAGATGTAACTTAGGGGGAAAATGGATGTTTGAGGGAGTTATTTTCAAGATAAAAGGGGGTAGATCCCACATTCAAAAGAAGAACTGAGTGGCCAGACTTTGGAAAGACTGAAAGTTTTGAGCATCAGGGGCCCTAATGCTATCATAACCTTCTGTCCATCTCTCAGTCCTTTGCCTTCATGTACCAGCTTTGTTCTCCCAGACAAGCTTTATCCACATGATGCTGGACACATGATAGCAATCAGTTCTTTTCCCTCTCCTCACATTCCGTGATGGAAGCAGAAAGTATGTCTTTCTTGACAAGTCCAGATAGAAAAAAAAATCCATGAGAATGAGTCCCTAGGGCCAGCCTCAATCACGTGCACATCCTTGTGGCTGGGAGTGGGGGCTATTGCTTGGATAAAGGGGTGGGGAAGGATGCTGAGTTTAGGAAAATTATAGCCATTGTAGCTGGGAAGATAGAAGAGATTTTCCTTTAATTTACCAATTCTCTGAGACAGTGAGCCAATTGTGGATTTGGAAAGAGCTGAACAACATCTTCATAGAGGTAGGAAGGTAGCTAACACACCCTCCACAGCTCTGCAGAGTATTCATATAACCCAGTGCAGCCAGATATGTACTGCCCCAAGGCCTGTCCCAAAGAAGAGCCACCAAGATCCCTCTGGCCAACCTACAACCAGCATTATTACCTTCAGGGCTCACAGAACAGCCCAGTCTCAGAAATATCTCCCAACTCAACACAGAGCATTGCCCTGCAGTTTGTTGATACTTTCCTGAATTGTGCCCTGAGGACGGGAACCTGGAAATGGAAAGACTGTAGTTGTGAGATGATCATTTGCTTATGAGGTGCACATAATTGCTAATTAGTTTGGCACTTAGATGTACTCCTTAACATTTACCTTGTGAAAGACGAATACGTTAGCCTTGCAGGAACCATAACTATGGCATTTTCTGACTTGTCAAAATACCGTATATGCATTTCATAAAATCATTTTTTAAACTCAATCAATAAATAAAGGTGGAGTTGTGGACCAACCTCACTTAGAAGACCATGGAACAGCTGGAGGATGGAATTGCGGTTACTTTACAAGAAGAGGCCCTAGATTCCCATGCTAGCCTTATCTTGCATCTGACTGCAACACTGTCGATTAAGGGGTGGTTTCCATGCATCTATTGGCCTCGTTCCCAAACATCCACATCTCATCCAGTCTTAGGGTCTGAATAAAACTACAGCATTATGTAATAAAATTGTACTGTTTGCCTGAGGTCTTTGATAATCAATTAATAAGCAACCTTCTTATCTTTAAGACTATGCTAAACACTCTGAATGATTTAGTTCCCCCCTTAAGGAACATACAACTTATTAGGAGTCAAACAAAAATATTAAAGAAAGATAAGGGACTGAATTCTAAGTTGTAACTGAGAAAATAAGTCAGTATGTACTTTATGTTGGCTAGATTGGTCAAGATCCATTTCTTGGAAGACCCAGAGCTTGAAATGGGTCTCAGATGATGGGTAGGCCAACAGGGATGCTTTAGAGTCTCTATTTCCTTGGTTGGTATAGATATGGAGGGTTGAAATTGTATTTCAGACAGTGTGAATAGCTGGAACCAAACCACAAAGATGATCTTAGAAGCCTAGGTGGAGTACAGAGAGCGTGAGGCACAGTACGTCATGTTGGAGGGTGAGTGGACGATGACGAAATCCTGAGAAAATGGTTTTCACTTGATACAATAGTTTGCTGAGCAGGAAAGTAATGAAAGCAATATTTTTTGAAGAATAAGTCATTCCACTGTTTGTGTGTGTGTGTGTGAGAGAGAGAGAGAGAGATGGGGTTGGGGAATCAAGTCAGTTGTCAAGAGACAAAAGGAACCAGCCCGGTGCTTATTGAAGGCATGTAATAATAAAGCCTTAAGTTAAAGTGATGACAGAGACATAATCAGGAAGGAAGGTCATAAAAATATTTTCTAAAAAGACAATGGCAAGGCTTAATGGCACTGAGAAATAAAAAGAGGGAGAGAGCTCTGCCTCCACAGTTTTTGGATTGGGAGACAACTGAAAATTCAGATTTTGCTGTTCATGTTAGGGTACCTTTTGGTTCCTTCTAAGTGTCTAACAGTTGAGAGGAGCTATTTCTGCTCATTATCAATGTGACTGGAAAAAATAAAATAAAATCTCAGTTTCTGAAATGGCTCCATCCATTGTTCCATCAGAGAGAAACAAATGCCAAGTTATATGTGAAGAATCCCTTGCACCTTTGAATTGCCATGTCCAGTTTCTAACATGGTTTCTATTTTCTCACAAAGACTGATGAAGTGGGACTTGGTGAAAAATAATGTCTGATAGAATCCTAGGTTGTAATTGTTGCTGGGTTATAATTAGTGGAAAAACAACATTTGTTTTCTTTAACTAATAATTTCTGAGTTCAGAATTGTTTCTGAAAAAAAATGTGCCTCTGTCTATACATGAATAGTTGTAAATATCTCTATGTATATAAGAAAATCAATTGAAAATAGATCCAAACATTTGCAGAACTTTATATCCCCATATCTTCGTGCAGTCTTATAAAAAGTGGTTAATCTTAATTGTATTGAAATTACAGCCAATCAGTATACATCAGTAGTCAAGCAAAATGACAATCAGATCCAGGCACCACTAACTACAAGTTTGTTCCATTTCAGGCTTCAGCAAATTAGTGAAGTCTGAATTCAATTTGGGTACTTGACCAAACCCTTGATCAATAGACTAACTAAAAAGAATTGACTGTGACTTTTCCACTCTTTAGACCGGGTCAGCTAAGTTTATAAAAAGATAAGCACCACTTAGAAGAGAGTAAGTAAAAGAATAAGTGTTTGAATTGGGGTGCAGTGTGAAGGAAATGGTACACTTAAAAGCAAGAGTCACTCTTCATGGGTTTCTAAGTCCATTTCTGTCACTAATCAGCTATGTGATCTTGAATGGGGCACTTCATGCCAGCCTGCTTCAGTTCCCTCACTTGTTAAAGTGGGAGAATTCAAAGTGATGATCGTCACAGTTAACCCCCCCATAATATTCATTTTTATTGAGATCATGGGTCTCCTTTTGCAAACCAGCTGTTGGCCTGAGGGTTGTGGTGTGAGAAAACCAAAGCCATCACTGTCCTTTGCCCTGTCACATCAGTAGTTTGACTCTCCAGCATGCTCTCCGAGTAGCCCATTGTTCCTCTCTCGCTCCTTCCTGCATGGAATCCACTTTTCCAGAAGCTCCAGCCATTACTCAGAGCTCCTGCTCCAAACCCCACCAGCCTCTCTTCCCTCCTTTGTCTGCATATGGCGTGTTATATATTTTTTGTTCACTACTTTTTGATAGCCTTTTATCTCCCAATGTATTATAAGATCTCCATGGTATAGACCTTGTCTTATATTTGCCATGTTCTCCACACTATCTGATGTAGCGTTAGGCATACGGCAGGTGTTTAGTAAAAGCCAGGTGGGCAGATTTGTTTGTTTAATTAACAGAAACTTTATTTTCACTCAAAGAACTTTTGGTCTGATGGGCTAACAGAAATTCCAACAAGAATCCATCAAATACAATATATAAGCCATTATTGACTGGGAACATGGTCCCTTTTTTAAGTTGCAACACCTGAGTACATAGTTTCAAGACAGCTCATTCTGTCATATGTATGAGAATACAAGGGCACTGACTTGTAATGTTTACCTGATAAAGGTGCCTTCTTTTCAAAATCTTTTAAGCTGGAGTGGGGATAATGGATGGGTGGACAGGTCTGTATGCACACTCACATGTTGGAGAGAGGTTGTCTTCCTTTCTATTTGCACAATCCCTCCCTGCTATTCTCAGAGATCAACTCTGACACGTAGGAAAGGAAACAACTGCTAGTATTAAATTACTGCTTGTCTAGAGGGAGCAGCAAAAGAGTCAGTGCCTTTGACTATGTAGGCTTTAAGGAAGCCAGGTCGTGTATTTCATTTTTGTGACCCCGATAACTTATAAGGGATTTGCTTTGATATATCCACATAAAAGGAATTGTCTAAATTCTCATGTCATGGCATTCAGAGAGTGATGCACTCTTTTAGCTGGCAGGGAGCTATGAGACTGTCTAGTACAACGACCTCATCTGCAGAAGAAGTTCTGCAAGCCCTCTTGTGATTAAACTTATCATTTTCCACTTAACAAAACTGTTTCATACTTCAATGTAGAGCAACCAATGGTTTAACTTTAAAATAACCAGCTTCTTATTCCCATAAAAGGGATTTCTATCCAAATATAAATATTCAGTATGTTTCCAATAAAAAAGGAACCCTAAATCTTGATCTCTGTAATCACATACATCTGGGTTCAAATCCCAAGTCACCTAATGTCTTTAAACACTTGTTCACTTTACCCATTAAATAAAAGACACTCTAGTCTCTACCTTAAATGAGATATTGCACGTACAGCATAAAATGTGCCTTACATGTGGTCAGTGCCCATTTCAGATTCAAGATCTTAAGACAGTTGCAGGGTTTATTTTTTCCTTATTTTTACTGATAATAAAAACAAGACAGAATCTAAAATCTAGTAGTTTGATAGCACATCGCTGTCCAAGACAGGATGGGGAAAAAATGTGACTATTTCTGTGTAATATAACTGATGTGGGGAAAGGGTTGATAACTTTTACTGTAGATTATGCATTATACCTATTTGTGGTGTTCTTAGAATACAGCAATGTCTGGCAATGTTCATAACACTCAGGAATTCTCTGAGTCAGTATTTTCTAGAGATTACCTCCATTTGCTGATTGTCAGAAAGGGACAAATGACATTGACTGATATTTCTCAACTTCTATCCAACTCTCATCTCATCTCATCTCCACTAAACACAGGATTGAACTAAACCAGTCAAATAAAGCAAACCAGTCTTATGATGGCTTCAGAATGGATGATGACATTTTTAGCTAATGAATGCTTAAAACAAATGACTACATAGTCTCTAGAACTTGTGAGGAGATCAATATCATTCCAAACGCCAAAAAGGCTTTGGAAATGCTGAGTTGTATTAGGGAATTGGAACTGAGAGGAACGTGGACTTTAGAAATTGTTTCTGTGGATTGTTCATTGAAGTCACTCTAAAATTCTTCCAGAAATTCAAGTAGTGAGTGAAGAATTTTTTTTAAATGTATTATAGCTATTGTCCTGCTTTTCCTTCTTCAATTTAATGTATACAACAGTAAGACTGGGCCTCTTGCAGTTTTCATATTTATGTAAGTTACAGAACTTTTGGGAAGAAAAAATCTAAATATCCAAATCATCTTATGGTGCTCATCTATAGAGTTGTAAGAAAAAAAAAAAAAAAACTAGCATAATTAAAATTACACTAAACTATTTAGTATCACTTACACTGAAGGAATGAAAGATAATCTTGGTAATTTAATAGGGTTAAATATTATCAATGCTATTATTAGCTTTTTCTATGCAGTTATCAGGAAAACCTGAATTGAGAATCTAGTTAAGTCATTTCTTTCTGTTTTTCTAAAAACTTTTAACAGTAGTATCCTTGGATATTCTAAGGGGAAACTTAATAAAGCTTATTATGAGGTTGGATCAATACAGGACAAAGAGCCAAGTATATTATAAACGACAGTAGATAGAAAGGACATTCAGTAATTGTAGTCAATTTCTTACAGTCTGTGTTCAAGGCTCGCCATGGTGTATAGATGCCATCTACCCTCTACAATTTGTTTAAAAAATAATTTGGAAACTCATGAGTACAGAAGCAAAAGAAAACAATGTTTTAGTCATTGGGACTAAAAAGCAACAAACTTAAAAACAGATTTTATTTGAATCACACTAAAGAAAGACCTGGATTTCATGAAGATTACAGGAGACTATATCTACTCAGAGGAGACAATATTTAAGGGATGGGTGAACAATGAAAGATGAAACTTCATCCAATGAGAGAAAACCTTGTACTTTTTTGCTAAAAGAGGTCTAGACAAGGCATCGTTAAAGAAAAAGAGAACAAGTTCAAGCAGAGTGTTGCCTTTCATTTAGCATTCCACAGCTTTTAAATGGAACTGTCCTTCCAAACTGATCAAAAAAATCAATGATTAATTTAGCCCACTAGCCTTGAAAATTCAACCATCTACTTTATTAGAGTATTGACAAATGTAACTAATTGCACAGCTGTCATAAGTTAGCTAAAAAGAGTTCTGAGACTACATGAAGGAATTTGCCAATGCAGAAATTTATCAATGAGTGAAAAATGAAGGTGTGCATATATAATGCACAGCTTTTTCTGTATAGGGCTTCAATGTCACTCCACCTCTACACTCCAGAAATAGATTTGTAATATAATCAATGGAAGTCAGAAGCCAAGTAACACTGCTGGTGGCAGACTGTCAAATCAGAAATCCATTTATAAGTGTGACAAATCCTCCATCTCAGAACTCCTGGAGGGAAAGGCATGATTGGCAGCAATTACTCTATGGCCATCAATGCCTTCTGTGTGGCTCCCTGAGCCCTCCTCTCTTGGACAAAGACATAAAGTCTACTGGAAACATTTTTCACACAGACTTAAGAAAATGATTTCTGCTTTTCCCACACAACACAAAGGGTCAGTATATTTCTGGGCTCTATTCCATATTCCTTCTTCATAGGTAACAACACTCACTATCTTGCTGGCAGCTTGATGATAGGCTACCTGACTTCCTGATATTAGGAAAATTTCCTCTTCTACCCTGGCTATTTGGCATGTTTACCTTTGCACTAGTACATTAAGAACTAACTAAATCCTGTTTTAATGCTAGTTCAGATGCAGTTTTGTTAACTATGTAATACACAAAAACAGATAAACTGAATTGATTACAATAAGAATCAGATCAATTGCTGAGTGCCTAATGTTATAAAATAGCTTACAATATATGATATGTATTAGAACATACATCTACAGTATATAATATTTAATTCTCTCATGGATGAAAATTAGTGAGTTAAAGTATAAAAATAAAGCTGATCTGTACCCATTATCACCAAGTTGATTGGGGAGATTGAATCTTCCTCCAAATTTTACTTGGTTCTCCGTCAATAAAGTAGACATTAATTGGGACCTGCAATGATCTAACCACACTAGATTTTGGAAGTATAGTGAAGAGTAGGAGGTGGTGATTACCCTCAAAGTTAAATTCTTCTAGAGTCTTTAGAATAACTCTGATATTTATTTCCAAATTTCTGAAATTTCTAGATGTGTGGGTATGTGCTTGCATAAAATTCCTTAATAACTAAGACCACAATTACAAAATGCACATATTTATGCCACAATTTATGTCTGCTGAGCACTTAAAAATGCCCTGGTTGGGATGATAAATTAACTATGTTGTCACCCTTCCAGGAAAGTGAATGCAAAGGAAGTCTTCTTTCAGTAGTTTTCTCTGAGCAGGATACCAGAATGGCATAATTAGCAGTAAACAAGTTAATTAGTTGCATTAGACACAGATTTCTTTTTGTTCAAGCTCTTTACTTTCCATGAAAAACATTAAAGAAGAACCAAAAAGCCCAGTAAATCTACCATATTTCCATGTCTCTGGAAGAATCATGACATTAAAAAAAAAAAATGAGTTCCTGATGCATGATTATTTTATCCAACTTCCCAGTGGTTCCACTTTGTTTTTTTTTTTTAACATCTTTATTGGAGTATAATTGTTTACAATGCTGTGTTAGTTTCTGCTTTATAACAAAGTGAATCAGCTATATGTATACATATATCCCCACATCTCCTCCCTCTTGCGTCTCCCTCCCACACTCCCTATCCCACACCTCTAGGTGGTTAAAAGCACCGAGCTGATCTCCCTGTGCTATGTGGCTGCTTCCCACTAGCTATCTATTTTACGTTTGGCAGTGTATATATGTCCATGCTACTCTCTCACTTCATCCCAGCTTACCCTTCCTCCTCCCCATGTCCTCAAGTCCATTCTCTACGTCTGCATCTTTATCCTGTTCTGCCGCTAGATTTTTCAGAACCTCTTTTTTTTTTTTAGATTCCATATATATGTGTTAGCATACGGTATTTGTTTTTCTCTTTCTGACTTACTTCACTTTGTATTGCAGACTCTATGTCCATCCACCTCACTACAAATAACTCAATTTCCTTTCTTTTTATGTCTAAGTAATATTCCATTGTATATATGTGCCACATCTTCTTTATCCATTCATCTGTCAATGGACATTTAGGTTGCTTCCATGTCCTGGCTATTGTAAATAGAGCTGCAGTGAACATTGTGGTACATGAATCTTTTTGAATTATGGTTTTCTCAGGGTACATGCCCAGTAGTGGGATTGCTGGCTCGTATGGTAGTTCTATTTTCAGTTTTTTAAGGAGTCTCCATACTTTTCTCCATAGTGGCTGTATCAATTTACATTCCCACCAACAGGGCAAGAGGGTACCCTTTTCTCCACACCCTCTCCTGCATTTATTGTTTGTAGATTTCTTGATGATGGCCATTCTGACTGGTGTGAGGTGATACCTCATTGCAGTTTTGATTTGCATTTCTCTAATGATTAGTGATGTTGAGCATCCTTTCATGTGCTTCTTGGCCATCTGTATATCTTCTATGGAGGAATGTCTATTTAGGTCTTCTGCCCATTTTTGGATTGGGTTGTTTGTTTTTTTGATATTGAGCTGCATGAGCTGCTTGTAAATTTTGGAGATTAATCCTTTGTCAGTTGCTTCATTTGCAAATATTTTCTACCATTCTCAGAGTTGTCATCTCATCTTGTTTATGGTATCCTTTGTTGTGCAAAAGCTTTTAAGTTTCATTAGGTCCCATTTGTTTATGTTTGTTTTTATTTCCATTTCTCTAGGAGGTGGGTCAAAAAGGATCTTGCTATGATTTATGTGTTGCTATGGTAGAGTGCTCTGCCTATGTTTTCCTCTAAGAGTTTTATAGAGTCTGGCCTTACATTTAGGTCTTTAATCCATTTTGAGTTTATTTTTGTGTCTGGTGTTAGGGAGTGTTCTAATTTCATTCTTTTACATGTAGCTGTCCAGTTTTCCCAGCACCACATATTGAAGAGGCTGTCTTTTCTCCATTGTATATGTTTGCCTCCTTTATCAAAAATAAAGTGACCATATGTGCATGTGTTTATCTCTGGACTTTCTATACTGTTCCATTGATGTATATTTCTGTTTTTGTGCCAGTACCATACTCTCTTCTCTACTGTCGCTTTGTAGTAGAGTCCGAAGTCTGGGAGCCTGATTCTTCCAGTTCCATTTTTCTTTCTCAAGATTGCTTTGGCTATTCGGGGTCTTTTTTGTTTCCATACAAATTGTGAAATTTTTTGTTCTAGTTCTGTGAAAAATGCCATGGGTTGTTTGATAGGGATTGCATTGAATCTGTAGATTGCTTTGGGTAGTATAGTCATTTTCACAATGTTGATTCTTCCAATCCAAGAACATGGTATATCTCTCCATCTGTTTGTATCGTCTTTAATTTCATCAGTGTCTTATAGTTTTCTGTATACAGGTCTGTTGTCTCCTTAGGTAGGTTTATTCCTAGGTATTTTATTCTTTTTGTTGCAATGGTAAATGGGAGTGTTTCCTTAATTTCTCTTTCAGATTTTTCATCATTAGTGTATAGGAATGCAAGAGATTTCTGTGCATTAATTTTTTATCCTGTTACTTGACCAAATTCATTGATTAGCTCTAGTAGTTTTCTGGTGGCATCTTTAAGATTCTCTATGTATAGTATCATGTCAGCTGCATACAGTGACAGCTTTACTTCTTCTTTTCCGATTTGGATTCCTTTTATTTCTTTTTCACTTCTGATTGCTGTGGCTAAAACTTCCAAAACTATGTTGAATAATAGTGGTGAGAGTGGACAACCTTGTCTTGCTCCTGATCTTAGTGGAAATGGTTTCAGTTTTTCACCATTGAGAATGATGTTGGCTGTGGATTTTTCCTCTATGGCCTTTATTATGTTGAGGTAAATTCCCTTTATGCCTACTTTCTGGAGAGTTTTTATGATAAATGGCTGTTGAATTTTGTCAAAAGTGTTTCTGCATGTATTGAGATGACCATATGGTTTTTCTCCTTCAATTTGTTAATATGGTTTATCACATTGATTGATTTGTGTATAATGAAGAATCCTTGCATTCCTGGGATAAACCCCACTTCATCGTGGTGTAGGCTCCTTTTAAGGTGCTGTTGGATTCTGTTTGCTAGTATTTTGTTAAGGATTTTTGCATCTATGTTCATCAGTGATATTGGCTTGTAGTTTTCTTTCTTTGTGACATCTTGGTCTGGTTTTGGTATCAGGGTGATAGTGGACTTATAGAATGAGTTTGGGAGTGTTCCTCCCTCTGCTATATTTTGGAAGTGTTTGAGAAGGATAGGTGTTAGCTCTTCTCTAAATGTTTGATAGAATTCACCTGTGAAGCCATCTGGTCCTGGACTTTTGTTTTTTGGAAGATTTTTAATCACAGTCTCAATTTCAGTGCTTGTGATTGGTGTGTTTATATTTTCTATTTCTTCCTGGTTCAGTCTCGGAAGGTTGTGCTTTTCTAAGAATTTGTCCATTTCTTCCAGGTTCTCCATTTTATTGACATATAGTTGCTTGTAGTAATCTCTCATGATCCTTTGTATTTCTGCAGTGCCAGTTGTTACTTCTCCTTTTTCTTTTCTGGCTCTATTGATTTGAGTCTTCACCCTTTTTTTCTTGATGAGTCTGGGGAATGGTTTATCAATTTTGTTTATCTTCTCAAAGAACCATCTTTTAGTTTTATTGATCTTTGCTATTCTTTTCTTCATTTCTTTTTCATTTATTTCTGGTCTGATCTTTATGATTTCTTTCCTTCTGGTAATTTTGGCGTTTTTTTGTTCTTCTTTCTCTAGTTGCTTTAGGTGTAAGGTTAGGTTGTTTGAGACTTTTCTTGTTTCTTGAGGTAGGATAGTATTGCTATAAACTTCCCTCTTAGAACTGCTTTTGCTGCATTCCCTAGGTTTTGAGTCTTCATGTTTTCATTGTCATTTCTTTCTAGGTATTTTTTGATTTCCTCTTTGATTTCTTCAGTGATCTCTTGGTTATTAAGTTGTATATTGTTTAGCTTCCATGTGTTTGTATTTTTTACAGACTTTTTCCTTTAATTGATATCTAATCTCATAGCATTGTGGTCGGAAAAGATACTTGATATGATTTCAATTTTCTTGGCTTGATTTGTGTCCCAAGATATGATCTATCCTTGAGAATGTTCCATGAGCACTTGAGAAGAAAGTGTATTCTGTTGTAAAACTTATTTTTTAATTCAGCTATTTCACTGGTGTTAGCTTAACCCTTTCTAGTTAACCTGAATTATTTATCTATCCACCAAATGACTAAATTATTAGGATATCTCCCTTCCAGTAGAAGGCTTCTTTCCTTTCTCAAATTGTTTTACTCTACCACTTTCTGTGCCTAGTAGAGAGGGGAAAACAAACAAACAAGAAAAAGGAGGAGGAAGAGAACCAGGAGGAAACATTAGAAGAAATAGAAAGGAAAGAGAGAGGAGTCATCACCAGTGACAATATACTGTCACCGGTGCATTATCTATATCAGGGATATCATATACAGCTCCAGGAGATGCACTGTAGAACTCCAGAGGTAACCATTCACATGGATTACACTTTGAGTGGTTGCCCCCTGGGGTTGTCCAAGGTTGTGGCCCTAAACAGTAATATAATTGTAATTCACATTACTCACATGCAAAGATGTGCCTATCAGGGATATCCATAATCAATAGTCTTGTGCTCATGTCATCTGGCTCAATTTCCTTGATCCCTTATGTTGTATTGCATGCTAGGTCCGAGTACAACGATGTGGGATGTGTATATATTAAGGACAGCTGCCCTCTAACATGCTTCTGTGTGTTGTTTTCTGGGCCATTTACATAGACCAGCTTTCATTTACAACCTGAGTATAAGGGGGAGAACTGGATGTGCTAACAAGCAAAGGAGGTGCATTAATTGATGTAGAATAATAAGAAATAGTGACATTAAATAAGTTTGATTACATTAAGTGCTACTGAAACAAAAGTAGAAATTATCCCACCCATATCCTAAGGAAACATTAAAAGTTAAAAAGCACGTATTATTTTCTCCCCAGTGAAACAATTACTCTTTATGCTATAAATTTAAGTTTAGTAACTGCTGCTAATGCGGTTGTTTACACCTTTACTATCACTTTCATACCAAGACACATCATGAATAAGAATAGATTTGCTTTGCAATATGCACTACAACCTTAGCAGTGAGTCTGCACAATGCCTTGGAAGTCTGTGCATTGTGTTGCATTGAGCCAAGTGAAGGGAACATTTCAGAGTAGGCATATTTAATTAAGCAGAATGGACATTTTGGTTACAGTTAAATCATAATCATCAGCATCAGCTGCTCAAATTGTAGCCATTCAGCATACATTTCTGGAGTTCCTACTGTGTACCTAGGACAAAACTTGCTTTTGGTGATGCTCTAGGATTTCACATGTTGAGAGGGCTGTGCCTTTTAGGAAATTACTTCATAATGTTGGGGAATGACACACCAGTGCCCTTAAAGAGTAAATGCACCTTCAGAAAGTATTTCTCTCACCTTTCCCCATAAAAAATTTCAAATAATGGTGGTCATGAGCACTTACCTAACACTGACTTCATAATTCCACTATTTTTCATATACTCATGGCAACCACAAGGATCCTTTCATTCTCTTTCAGATGCAACAAAGGGAAAATGAATCTTATTCCAATATACTCAAAAGTTGTAGCTACCCAAGCCAAAACCATATACATGTATATATATATATAAATTTTAGAATTTAAAATAAATGTATAGTATATATATATAACTTACATTAAGTTGCTTTCCAATTTACAAATTAAGCAAATTCCAAAATGTATATTAAATTATTTTATTAAAACTTGAAACTTATTTTTTCCCTATCAACAATGTTATAAATTAGCAGTTCTAATTTAGGAAGATTATATTCTTAAATCTAAATATAAAGCAAAAATTGTATACAATCAGTTGAAAAATATCCCATGAATGACCCAAAAAGTCCCAAATATATGGTTTTGCAATATATAATCCAGTCTATTAACATGTGTAAATATTATATTCATAGTATTGTGAGTATGTAGTTCTATGGAGAGAGCTCATAATCAGAAATTAATTTATTTAAGAGTTTTCTGATTAAAACATTTCAACAACATGGGGAGGGGGAACGGTAAGCTGGGACAAAGTGAGAGAGTGGTATGGACATATATACACTACTAAATGTAAAATAGATAGCTCGTGGGAAACAGCCCCATAGCACAGGTAGATCAGCTCCCATGTTTTGTGTCCACCTAGAGAGGTGGGATAGGGAGGGTGGGAGGGAGATGAAAGAGGGAGGAGATATGGGGATGTATGTATATGTATAGCTGATTCACTTTGTTATACAGCAGAAGCTAACACAACATTGTAAAGCAATTATACTCCAATAAAGATGTTAAAAAAAATGTTAGAAGAGAAACATGAAAGAAATCTGATATAAAATAGAAAAAAAAACCCATTTCAACAAATATATCAAAATTTCAACTTGTCAGTTCTTCCTATTTATGGTTATTTTCATCCTCTCCTGTATGGTGTTTTATCAGGCCTCCAACTCTTCATTAGTTAATCTTTCTCCAGGGCTTTCAACTGCTTTGACTACACTAATACAAAACTATCACTAATCAGTTACCTACTCACCTGAAGAATGAATTTCCCTTCTTTACCAAGGCTGAAAATTCATTAAAATCCTTGATGCTTCCTTTTCAAAGGGTCAACATCATTCATTTATCCTTTCAAGCTTATTGAATTACCTGAACCATGCTATTTAAATTGTTCCCTCTCCCTTCTCCTCTCATTTTCTCTCCCCCAACCTTTCCCTTTCCTTCTCCATGTCTCCCCCATATTTGTGTAGAACTGAATCTGATAGGTCTAGGCTGGAATTCAACAGGAGTTATAACACTCACTGAAGTAACTATTCCATTTGTGTAAAGCAATGTTCTTTTCCCAGTCGTTGGTACCAAGAAATACTCCCCCATCCCTTTTTTACCCCCTCTGCTCCTGGGAGCAGATAGAGTCAGGGAAAATTCTAGTAAGAAGAAGAGTCTCCAGCATCAGTGTCTCACAGATTTTTCTGGCTTTCCATCTCACTTAGAATAAAATTTCACCTCCTTACCATGTCTTACAAGGTCCCACAGGATCTGGACCCAGCTCCTCTCTTTGACCAGAGCTCACATCACACTTTCTTCCAGATCCCCGCAATGACCTACATCTTATTCCTGGACTGTATTCAATTCTTGGCCTCTCAAGACTTTTGCACTAACTATTCCAGCTGCTTCTCAGCTCCAGGGTCACCTACTCAGAGAGGTCTCCTCAGACCAACCAATTTAAATTTGGTCCCCATCCTACTTAGCTATTATTCTATAACTCTGTTTACTTCCTTCCTACCACGATCTGCACCTCTTTTAAACTGACTAGTTATTTAGAGTCCATATCCCCCGACTAGGATACATATCTCCCAGAAGTGTGGGTCTTTTTTGACTGCAGTTTCCTAGAACCTGGAATCTGTAAAAGAAGTATCTACTAAACATTTATTGAGTAAAAAAATTGGTGAATAAGATGACTCTTCTAACTTGGACATTCATCATATTGTGCATCTTAACTTACATCATTCCCTGGGCCCTCCCATTGAAAACATCAATCTCAAATATGGCAAAAGGAGACTTATGTGAGCATGTCATTCAGCTTGCCTGCTCCACCCAGCAATCTTCATTTATCTATGAGCTTCACAAAAATTTAATTTTTGAGGACCAAACATAGCCTGTAGGCAGGACCAATTCTTAGCAAACACTGGAGGTTTTATAATTAACCTCACAAAATTCCTTGGTGTGCAAATAAATAGTAATCTCCTCACTAGCTCCCTTGTGCCTCTATACATTTCTACATACTTTCCTCTACTCAGCATCCATGTTGAGCCTTTATTCATAAATCTCCACTGTCCATGTTCCTCTTCTGCTCAAAACCTCTATCAAATAAAAAACAAATCTGGACTTAAGAAGAAACAGTTTTCAAAAAAGACGATTGCACTAAAGGAAGGGGGATACTGCTATAGATGGAGGGGGCTATTGCAACAGGGAGAAAGCCCAGACCATGAGGTCTGCAAACAAATCAAAGTCAAGCAGAAAAGGGCTTTTCTTTTATGAAGAGGAATAAATCAGGCAAGAAAGAGGCAGGCCTGAGAGAGTGGGATGAGCAGATAGTTTGATGGGACAGCTGAGCGGGAGATGTCTTTCCTTGCGAGCAATTTTCAGGAGAGGTCATTAAGAAGAGATTGTTCTGAATTCCTACGTTTGTTTCACCTTAGGGGTGAGTCCAGTTCAGGACCATGTGATGAAGAGAGAAACTTTAAAGTTTGGTCAACAGGCATTTTGTTCCAATTGGTCAGAGGGGACAAATAGTTCAGCAAATCATTTATGAGACAAGGAATGAGAATGGGGAGGGTCAATATCTGGCCTTTCCCTAAGTAAACAAGGACATCATCCCCGAGTCTTATCTTAGTCATGAAGGGAAGTAAGCCATTCTTTGCAGTAAGCCATTTCCCAGGATACAAAAGAAGAGGGATTTCTTGAACCGTTGCTGATTTCCAGGAGCACAGGGCTCAGGTTAAGTTTGACATGGTCACTTCCAGTGGCTTTCTAGTTCACCCAAAGTAAAACTTAGTATTTTTCAGTGGTCTACAAGGCCCTATGTAATCTGACCTGCACCAACTATCTGAGTTATCTCTATCCCATCCCACTTGTGCTCACTGGCCTCCTCAGGCTCCATGCTAGGCATGTTCCCCCTCCAAGACTTCTGGGCTTGCTCACCCTCTGCCTGGACCGCTCTTCTCCAAGATATCTACACAGCTTTCTCCCTCATTGTTTTTGGATGTCTACTCAAATGCCATCATTTCACAAAGCCTATCTTGACCACCTTTACATAATAAAACAATTACTCTTCCTCATAACAACTCACCCCTCCAAGCTCCTCATCCTGCTACCTTTCACTCCATGGCACTTATCACAATTATAGGTTTTGGCTTGATTTGGCTTCTACTCCCTTCACTAAAATGTAAGCTCAAGTAGGCAGGGGATTTGTCTCTTTTATTCCCTACTGTACTATTATTACCTTTAATTATTTGTTAGATGACTGAATGACCTAACAAAAGACTGAATGAATGAATGAATAAAACTATACAGTATTATCGCAGACTGGGAAACTTTGCTTAATAAAAGACCGGTAGTGTTTAAGAAGTGGTTTCTCTTAGGAGCCTATGGAAAATGAGAACCAAAGTGAGGATCCCTAAAGCGAAGAGAGTCATAAAACCCTGCACTCAATTCCTAGCACTAGAAATCATCAAAGAAATCCAATTAAAATTTAAATGAAACCAGTAACAAAATTGATTCAAGTTTCTGATGTTCTACCAGTCTGTGGTATCTCATAGACAGGACCCATGGAATGGACCTGACCTACTGAAAAGTTATAATGCACATATAGGCTAAAGATGGAAATGTTAAATGTATTGAAAACAAAAAGAGGGAATAGTAATTAATTAAGTTGTTAGAATAAATACATGGTTTGTCTTCCAAGTCTAAATAGACTAGATTAATCAAATGTCACACTGACATTTCTAATAATGGTGGCACTGGGCAAATTCCATTAGTGAGCTATACCTGTCAAGAGAAAAGTAACAGAGGATCCAGTAAATACACAGGAAATTATCTTCCCCCCAGATAGTCCATGGATCTTCTCATTTGTGGTGGTGCTTGGATCCTTTGAAAATTAGCTAGGTGTTTGCATAAGATTAATAACTCCTGCTCTTCCTTGCACCCCTAAATAACTTTATGTTGCTTAACACCCTAGAGTTATCTAATATCTTTGAAAAAGAGAGGCTTTCAATGATAAGAGCAAATTAAAAATGGCTTAATATGTCAGAAAGGATCATGGCATTCTAACACAAAGTCCTCTTTATTAATAAACGCACCTGCAATGTTCCCAAGATTAATGAGAAATATCTTGGCAGAATTCACTTAAGCAGTGGATTTGCATGGTTATACTTATAGATCATCTTAAAATCGCCTGCTTGAATGCAGACAATGATATCATAAATATATATTTGAAACAAAATTTAAATTTTAGGGAATCAATATCCATCCATTAAAGAGGAGGAAACAAATGCATTACAATGAATCTCAGGTAAATGAAAAGGGCTGAATCTAGAGCTATGAAAGAGTCTCTTTATATTTGTGACTTTGAGGATATTATTATTCAAAGCAAGGCTATACCTCAATTGATTCCTTCGGAGGCACTCTTATACGACAATTTAGTGGGAATGAGTTCAATTCCTATATACCAATTCTCCTAGAACTGAGAAATCTCAGGTTAAAATCCCTAGAGCAAATGTAGGATTTTGCTGTAAGATGTGCTAGATGGGAAGGCTGGGCTGGCAAGTGCTCTGCAGAAGTTGCCAGATTTTATCATCCATGGACAAACGGAGTCATCACTGCTCTGTTCAGGTCCTTCTGGTCTCACAGGAAACCAGATTAACTGTAGAGATGTTCCAGAAGCCTCTTCTGTGCAGATTTTTTTTTAAAAAAAGAAAACAGTGAAACAAGCCAGACACAGAGATGGGTATAAGTATTATTCCATTTTTATAAAGTTCTAAAACAGGCAAAACTTAACTATAGTGATAGAAATCAAAATAGGAGTGCAGTTGGGTTGAAGGTGCCCTCCCCCCAAAATATGTTCACATTCTAAGCCCCAGAATCTTTAAATGTGACTTTTTAATTTTTTTTGGAAAAAGGGTCTTTACAGATATAATTAAAGGTCTTGAAATGAGATTTATCTTGGATTTTCCAAATGGGCTCTAAATCCAATGACAAATGTCCATATAAGAGACACACAGGGGAGAGACAGAAAGAAGTAGGCCATGTGATGATGGAGGCAGAGATGGGAGTGATGCAGCCACAAGCCAAGGGAGGCCTGGAGCCACCAGAGACTAGATGAGGCCAGGGAGGATCCTCCCCTAGAGCCTTCAGAGGGAGTAGAGTACTGACAATGCCTTAATTTTGGACTTCACTCTTTGCAGGAGTATGATATGTCTGGAAACCAAAGTAAAGTAATACAAAATGAAGTCGTTTTCTAAAAGTGAAAATAAATCCTCAAAGTGAATTCTAATCTATTGAGCAGGCTAAGTATTTTCTGATAGAAGTATTTAGGACAAGTCTCTCTTTAGAAAATGGTATGCTACCGATGTTTTGTTAGGTAGAATTTTTAAAAATATAATTACACATCTTAAAATGGACTAGAAAAATTTCATGTCAGAGGGAATCATTTCTGAACTGGTTGTGACTTGATCATACATTCCATGTTTTTCTTGTTGCAATTCGATAATAATTACTAAAACCATAAGCCAAATTATTATTTGTCTTGAGTAGGATTTATTTGAAGACTTGTTTACTTTTTTCCTACATGACACTTCCCATATTCTGCTCATGAGATAAAAGTACCTTTTGAGATAAAAATCAGACAACTTCGGAAGATCTTTGATTTATAACTTTTTTCTTCATTTTCTCTTTGGCATTACACTCACATTTACTAAAACGTATCTAAATTTTAGAGTTGAAACTCACAAAATTTCAAACATTTAAGGCATTGTCAGAAATAATGTATTAGACGTGTGAGAAATAGATGTGTATTAGATAGTATTAATTAAGCAATGGACAGTCCATATTTAATCTTTATATCTGTAAATCATATTAGAAGTAGACAAGATAAACAACTACAGATACTAAAATGAGTGCATACTTAAATTAAAATGAAAATTCAAAAGATTTCCTATGTCTGGAATGTTTCATTAAATAGAAATGTCTCATAGCCCATAAACCTCTGAATTTTCAAAAAAAAAATCTGCTGTTTAATTATGTAATGGTATTTTTAAGTAACCTAGGTAAAAATACAATGCTACCAAATAACAGACACAGCACGTGTATGAGAAGATGGAGGTAGACATTTTTATCCATTATTGATAGAATAAACAACTACAAAACAAAACTACTACTAAACAATTACTACAAAATATAGCAACTGCTACATAAAAGTTAGAGCAACCTCTATGAAGGGCCATTTGTCAATGTCTGCTAGAAATACAAATGCATTTACCCTTTGACCTAGTAATCACCCTTCTAGAAATATGCTTCACATATACATACACACGCAAAAAGAAGTTTGTTACAAGGTTATTGATTCCAGCATTTTTTGTAGCAGCAAAAGTGTGGAAAAAACCTAGCATCCATAAATAGGAGACTGAATATATTATGTTCCATTCATTCAATAAAACAATTGAAGAAGCTCCTTTGTACTGACATAGTAGGATTTATTGTTAAGTTTTAGAAAAGGTAAGATGCATAACAATCCCTATAATATACTATTTTTTCAAAAAGAATGGTCAGGGCCCCAGTTGTTTGCTTATAAGACTTGATTGGTAAGGTAATGGGTAACAGGATAGGAAAAACATTTTCCTGTATACCCTTTGGTTTCTTCTGAATTTTGAACCATATGACTGTGTTATGTATTCAAAGTAAAGAAAATCAAAATTATAAGAAAGATAGCCTAAGTAACAGATTAGTGGAAGTTATTATAGAATTCTTAAATAGATCCAGTATGCATAGGAAGTTAGTATAATATAATTGTGACCTTATATATAAAAGACAGACTAGTCAATAAAAGTGGTTGGAAAAATGTAAACCAAGACCCTATTTCACTAATCTCACCAAGTTCATTCTTCATGGATTGGAAAACTTAATGTTAAAAAATAAAACCACAAAAGTACTAGAATAAAATAGGTCTCAAATATGCTTATACTTTTGGGAATAAAGAGGACTAAAAATACATGACAGTGAAATATCATAGGGAAAATGACTGACTGATTATGTCAAAATATATGTATTTAGAGATAGAGATATGTAGCAAAAATCAACAAAATAAAATTTAAAAGCAAACAATAAAAACTGCAAAAATATATGACAAACATTAATGTTTATTCAATAAATTGTTTATCAAGCAGCTACTAAGCACTAAAGAATGAGAAACTAAAGTCAGTGATGTTAGCTCAGCCTTTGCCCACATGGAGATCTTTCAAATAATAATAATACAAGTACTGACATGTACACACTGCTATATTTAAAATAGATAACCAAAACAGACCTACTGTAAAAAAATAAAATATATTAAAAAATTTACACCATGTAGCCTATAGTCGAAGTCAGATTGCCCCAAATATGTAATGCCATCTAAATTTGGTGAAGATCTATCTAGCTGTTTTTGTGTGATAGAATAATAGAAACTGCATTTTACTATATAAATTTAGATTGTTGCAGTTGATACATTTCTGTTTTTTAACGGTAGTTTAGCCTCAGTTCTGTATCTAAGTGGATTCAGTGGGAACTAAGAATTTCTCTCCTTAGATACCCCATTATTGAGTTCTTTATTTTGAATTTTGTCTTACTTGGTTGGATTTTGTCAAGTCACTTTTTTGCCTACATTTTTAAGTGAGATTATGACATATGTACAGAAAAGTGCACAAATAAGGGTGGAATTTGAACTTTACAAACTGAACATATGCATTTAAATGTCACCCAAATCAAGATGCGGATCATTGTAAGAACCCCAGAAACCTCTCTCATGCTCCCCTCCCAGCCATCACCCTTTCATTAGGAGTAACAAATATTATGACTTCAAACCCCATAGATTAGTTTGTTATTTAAAAAAAAAATAATAGTAGCACCATACGTTTTGTACACTTTTGTGTCTGTCTTTCATTCATTTGTATTTCTTTTTTTTTTTTTTTTTACTTTTTATTTTATTTTGGAGTATAGTTGATTAACAATGTTGTGATATTTTCAGGTGTACAGCAAAGTTACTCAGTTACATATATACATGTATCTATTCTTTTTCTTTTTTTAAATTTTTATTTTAGTGAAGTATAGTTAAATATTATATTAGTTTCAGGTGTACAACATAGTGATTTGATATTTTTCTAAATTATACTCCACATAAGGTGATTATACAATACTGACTATTTTCTCTGTGCTGTACATTACATCCTTATATCTTATTTGTTTTTTGGGGTTTTTTTGTTTTGTTTTTATTTTTTATTTTTTATTTTTTCAACATCTTTACTGGAGTATACTTGCTTTACAATGGTGTGTTAGTTTCTGCTTTATAACAAAGTGAATCAGCTATACATATACATATATCCCCATATACCCTCCCTCTTGCATCTGCCTCCCACCCTCCCTATCCCACCCCTTTAGGTGGTCACAAACCACCGAGCTGATCTCCTTGAGCCATGCGGCAGCTTCCCACTAGCTATCTATTTTACATTTGGTAGCGTATATATGTCAATGCCACTCTCTCACTTCGCCCCAGCTTATCCTTCCTCCTCCCCATGTCCTCAAGTCCATTCTCTATGTCTGCATCTTTATTCCTGTCCTGCCGCTAGGTTCTTCAGAAACATTTTCTTTTTCTTAGATTCCATATATGTGTGTTAGCATATGGTATTTGTTTTTCTCTTTATGACTTACTTGACTTTGTATGACAGACTCTAGGTCCATACACCTCACTACAAATAACTCAATTTTGTTCCTTTTTATGGCTGAGTAATATTCCATTGTATATATGTGCCACATCTTCTTTATCCATTCATCTGTCAATGGACACTTCGGTTGCTTCCATGTCTTGGCTATTGTAAATAGACCTACAGTAAACATTGTGGTACATCACTGTTTTTGAAATATGGTTTTCTCAGTGAATACACCCAGTAGTGGGATTGCTAGGTTGTATGGTAGTTCTATTTTTAGTTTTTTAAGGAGCCTCCATAATATTCTCCATAGAGGTTGTATCAATTTAAATATTCACCAACAGGGCAAGAGGGTACCCTTTTCTCCACACCCTCTCCTGCATTTATTGTTTGTAGATTTTTTGATGCTGGTCATTCTGACTGGTGTGAGGTGATACCTCATTGCAGTTTTTTTTTTTTTTTAATGAAATGCGAAGTTTTTTTTTTCTTTTTAAATTATTTATTTATTTTTATTTATTTAATTTATTTATGGCTGTGTTGGGTCTTCGTTTCTGTGCGAGGGCTTTCTCTAGTTGTGGCAAGTGGGGACCACTCTTCATCGCGGTGCGCAGGCCTCTCATTATCGCGGCCTCTCTTGTTGTGGAGCACAGGCTCCAGACACGCAGGCTCAGTAATTGTGGCTCACGGGCTTAGTTGCTCTGCAGCATGTGGGATCTTCCCAGACCAGGGCTCGAACCCGTGTCCCCTGCAGGCAGATTCTCAACCACTGTGCCACCAGGGAAGCCCCTCATTGCAGTTTTGATTTGCATTTCTCTAATGATTAGTGGTGCTGAGCATTCTTTCATGTGTTTGTTGGCAATCTGTATATCTTCTTTGGAGAAATGTCTATTTAGGTCTTCTGCCCATTTTTGGATTGGGATGTTTGTTTTTTTGATATTGAGCTGCATGGGCTGCTTGTAAATTTTGGAGACTAATCCTTTGTCAGTTGCTTCATTTGCAAACACTTTCTCCCATTCTGAGAGTTGTCGTTTCATCTTGTTTATGTTCTCGTTTGCTGTGCGAAAGCTTTTAAGTTTCATTAGGTCTCATTTGTTTATTATTGTTTTTATTGCCATTTCTCTAGGAGGTAGGTCAAAAAGGATCTTGCTGTAATTTATGTCATAGAGTGTTCTACCTAAGTTTCCCTATACGAGTTTTATAGTGTCTGGCCTTACATTTAAGTTTTAATCCATTTTGAGTTTATTATTGTGTATGATGTTAGGGAGTGTCCTAATTTCTTTCTTTTACATGTAGCTGTCCAGTTTTTCCAGCACCACTTATTGAAGAGGCTGTCTTTTCTCCACTGTATATTCTTGCCTCCTTTGTCAAAGATAAGGTGACCATATGTGCGTGTGTTTATCTCTGGGCTTTCTATGCTGTTCCATTGATCTATATTTCTGTTTTTGTGTCAGTACCATACTCTCTTCATTACCGTAGCATTGTTGTAGAGTCCAAAGTCCGGGAGCCTGATTCTTCTAGTTCCGTTTTTCTTTCTCAGGATTGATTTGCTTATTCAGGGTCTTTTGTGTTTCCATGCAAATTGTGAAATTTTTTGTTCTAGCTCTGTGAAAAATGCCATTGGTAGTTTGATAGGGATTGCATTGAATCTGTAGATTGCTTTGGGTAGCATAGTCATTTTCACAATGTTGATTCTTCCAATCCAAGAACATGGTATATCTCTCTGTTTGTATCATATTTAATTTCTTTCATCAGTGACTTATAGTTTTCTGCATACAGGTCTTTTGTCTACTCAGGTAGGCTTATTCCTAGGTATTTTATTCTTTATGTTGCAATGGTAAATGGGAATGTTTCATTAATTTTTCTTTCAAATTTTTCCTCATTAGTGTATAAGAATACAGGAGATTTCTGTGCATTAATTTTGTATCCTGCTACTTTACGAAATTCATTGATTCGCTCTAGTGGTTTTCTGGTAGCATCTTTAGGATTCTCTATGTAAAGTATCATGTCATCTGCAAACAGTGACAGTTTTACTTCTTCTTTTCCGATTGGGATTCCTTTTATTTCTTTTTCACTTCTAATTGCTGTGGCTAAAACTTCCAAAACTATGTTGAATAATAGTGGTGAGAGTGTGCAATCTTGTCTTGCTACTGATCTTAGTGGAAATGGTTTCAGTTTTCACCATTGAGAATGATGCTGGCTATGGGTTTGTCATATATGGCCTTTATTATGTTGGGGTAATGTCTCTCTGTGCCTACTTTCTGGAGAGTTTTTATCATAAATTTGTATTGAATTTCGTCAAAAGCTTTTTCTGCATCTATTAAGAGGATCATATGGTTTTTCTCCTTCAATTTGTGAATATGGTGTACCACATTGATTGATTTGCATATATTGAAGGATCCTTGCATTCCTGGGATAAACTCCACTTGATCATGGTGTGTGCTCCTTTTAATGTGCTGTTGGATTCTGTTTGCTAGTATTTTGTTGAGGATTTTTGCCTCTATGTTCATCAGTGATATTGGCTTGTAGTTTCTTTCTTTGTGACATCTTGGTCTGGTTTTGCTATCAGGGTGATGGTGGCCTTGTAGGATGAGTTTGGGAATATTCCTCCCTCTGCTATATTTTGGAAGAGTTTGAGAAGGATAGGTGTTAGCTCTTCTCTAAACGTTTGATAGAATTTGCCTGTGAAGCCATCTGGTCCTGGGCTTTTGTTTGTTGAAAGATTTTAAATCACAGTTTCAATTTCAGTGCTTGTGATTGGTCTGTTTATATTTTCTATTTCTTCCTGATTCAGTCTCAGAAGCTGTGCTTTTCTAAGAATTTGTCCATTTCTTCCAGATTGTCCATTGGCATATAGTTGCTTGTAGTCATCTCTTATTATCCTTTGTATTTCTGCAGTGTCAGTTGTTACTTTTCCTTTTTCATTTCTAATTCTATTGATTTGAGTCTTCTGCCTTTTTTTCTTGATGAGTCTGGCTAGTGGTTTATCAAATTTGTTTATCTTCTCAAAGAACCAGCTTTTAGTTTTATTGATCTTTGTTATCATTTCCTTCATTTCTTTTTCATTTATTTCTCATCTGATCTTTATGATTTCTTTCCTTCTACTAACTTTGGGGTTTTTTTGTTCTTCTTTCTCTTATTGCTTTAGGTGTAAGTTTAGGTTATTTATTTGAGATGTTTCTTGTTTCTTGAGGTAGGATTGTATTGCTATAAACTTCCCTCTTAGAACTGCTTTTGCTGCATCCCATTGGTTTTGGTTTGTGTTTTCCCTGTCATTCGCTTCTAGGTATTTTTTGATTTCCTCTTTGATTTCTTCAGTGATCTCTTGGTCATTTAGTTGTGTAATGTTTAGCCTCCATGTGTTTGTATTTTTTACAGTGTTTTTCCTCAAATTGATACTAGTCTAATAGCACTGAAAAGATACTTGATAACATTTCAGTTTTCTTAAATATAACAAGGCTTGATTTGTAATCCAAGATATGATCTATCCTCGGGAATGTTCCACGAGTACTTGAGAAGAAAGTGTATTCTGTTGTTTTTGGATGGAATGTCCTATAAATATCAATTAAGTCCATCTTCTTTAATGTGTTATTTAAAGCTTGGCTTTCTTATTTATTTTCATTTTGGATGATCTGTCCATTGGTGAAAGTGGCGTGTTAAAGTCCCCTTCTATTATTGTGTTACTGTCAATTTCCCCTTTTATGGCTGTTAGCATTAGCCTTTTGTGGGTGCTTCTATGTTGGGTGCATAAATATTTACAATTGTTATATCTTCTTCTTGGATTGATGGCTGGATCATTACAGAGTGTCCTTCCTTGTCTCTTGTAATAGTCTTTATTTTAAAGTCTATTTTGTCTGATATGAGAATTGCTACTCCAGCTTTCTTTTGATTTCCATTTCCTTGGAATATCTTTTTCCATCCCCTCACTTTCAGTCTGTATGTGTCCCTAGGTCTGAAGTGGGTCTCCTGTAGACAGCGTATATACAGGTCTTATTTTTGTCTCCATTCCCCCAGTCTATGTCTTTTGGTTGAGCATTTAATTCATTGACATTTAAGGTAATTATCACTATGCGTTTTCCTATTTTCATTTTCTTAACTGTTTTGGGTTTGATATTGTAGGTCTTTTCCTTCTCCTGTGTTTCCTGCCTAGAGAAATTCTTTAGCAGCTGTTGTAAAGCTGGATTGGTGGTGCTGAATTCTCTTAGCTTTTGATTGTCTGTAAAGGTTTTAATTTCTCCGTTGAATCTGAATGAGATCCTTCCTGGGTAAAGTAATCTTTGCTGTAGATTTTCCCCTTTCATCACTTTAAATGTGTCCTGCCACTCCCTTCTGGCTTGCAGAGTTTCTCCTGAAAGATCAGCTGTTAACCTTATGGGGATTCCCTTCTATGTTATTTGTTTCTTTACCCTTGTTGACTTTAATATTTTTTCATTGTATAATTTTTTGGTAGTTTGATTAATATGTGTGTTGACGTGTTTCTCCTTGGATTTATGTTGTATGGGACTCTCTGTGCTTCCTGAACCTGATTGACTATTTCCTTTCCCATATTAAGGAAGTTTTCAACTATAATGTCTTCAAATATTTTCTCAGTCCCTTTCTTTTTCTCTTCCTCTTCTGGGACCCCTATAATTCGAATGTTGGTGTGTTTAATGTTGTCCCAATCGTCTCTGAGACTGTCCTCAATTCTTTTCATTATTTTTTCTTTATTTTGCTCTGTGGTAGTTATTTCCACTGTTTTATCTTCCAGGTCACTTATCCGTTTTTCTGCCTCAGTTATTCTGCTATTGATTCCTTCTAGAGAATTTTTCATTTCATTTATCGTGTTGTTCATCAGTGTTTTTTTTGCTCTTTAGTTATTCTAGGTCCTTGTTAAACGTGTCTTGTATTTTTTCCATTCTATTTCAAAGATTTTGGATCATCTTTACTATCATTACTCTGAATCCTTTTTCAGGTAGAGTGCCTATTTCCTCTTCATTTTTTTGGTCTGGTGGGTTTTTAAGTTGCTCTTTCATCTGCTGTGTATTTCTCTGTCTTCTCATTTTGCTTAACTTACTGTGTTTGGGGTCTCCTTTTTGCAGGCTGCAGGTTTATAGTTCCCATTGTTTTTGGTGTCTGTCTCCTGTGGCTAAGGTTGGTTCAGTGGGTTGTGTAGGCTTCCTGATGGAGGGGACTGGTGCCTGTGTTCTGGTGGTTAAGGCTGGATCTTGTCTTTCTGGTTGGCAGGACCACGTCCAGTGGTGTGTTTTGGGGTGTGTGTTACCTTATTATGATTTTAGGCAGCCTCTCTGCTAATGGGTGGGGTGGTGTTCCTGTCTTGCTAGTTGTTTGGCATGGGATGTCCAACACTGGAGCTTGCTGGTCATTGGGTGGAGTTGGGTTTTAATACTGAGATAGATAAGTCTGGGAGAGCTCTCACCGATTGATATTACATGGGGCCAGGAAGTCTCTGGTGGACCAATGTTTTGAACTCTGCTCTCCCACCTCAGAGGTTCAGGCCTGACACCCAGCCAGAGCTCTAAGACCTTGTCAGCCACTCGGCCAGGTACATGGCGAGTTTCTTGCCTTTTGGGAAGTCTGAGGTCTTCTGCCAGTGTTCAGTAGGTGTTCTGTAGTTGTTCCAAATGTAGATGTATTTTTGATCTATTTGTGGGGAGGAAGGTCATCTCCATGTCTTTCTCCTGTGCCTTCTTGAAGGTCCTCTATTCTTTTTCAAATTCTTTTCCCATTTAGGTTGTTACATAATATTAAGCAGAGATCTCTGTGCTATATAGTAGATCCTTGTTGTTAATCCATTTTAAATATAACAGTGTGTACTTGATAATCCCAAACTCCCTAACCATTTGTATTTCTGAATTTCCATACTGTCCCAAGTAACAAAAATTTTTTTTTTGTTTTTTGTTCCTGTATATACTCTATTATATGACTATACCATGGTTCATTTATCCCTTCTGCTGTTGGTGGATATTTGCATTATTTCCAGTTTTGGGCAATTGCAATAATGCTGTTAAGAACACTCTTACAAATTCTTTTAGGAAACGTATATAACTATTTCAAGTTGGGTGTATACATAGTAGAATTACTGGGGTGTAAGGTTTATGTATGCTTAGCTTTAGTAGATACTGCCAAGCACTCTGCCTGGTCTACTCTCCCACCAGCAGCTTATGAGAATTCCACTTGCTTACTGACACTAGTTATTGTGTTATGGTTCATTTTATCTATTTTGTTAGATGTTTACTGGTATTTCCTTATGGTTTTCATTTTATGTCCTTGAGAATATTGATTTTTTTTTTATTGGGGTATATTTGCTTTACAATGTTGTGCTAGTTTCTGCTGTACAGTGAAGTGAATCAGCTATACATATACATATATCCCCTCTTTTTTGGATTTCCTTCCCATTTAGGTCACCACAGAGCATTGAGTAGAGTTCCCTGTGCTACACAGCAGGTTCTCCTTAGTTATCTATTTTATACATCACATTGTATATATGTTGATCCCAATCTCCCAATTCCTCCCACCCCCGCCCCCATCCCCACTTGGTGTTCATACATCTGTTCTTTACCTCTGTGTCTCTATTTCTGCTTTGAAAATAGGTTCATCTGTTTGGTGGGAATGTAAATTGATACATCCACTATGGAGTATATTTATTTTGAATAGATTTTCATATGCCCATCAGCCTTGATTATACTCTTTTTGTGAGGTGCATTCAAGTCTTTTTTCCATTAAAAAACAATTTGTGTTGTCTGCTTTCCTTTGATTTGCACAGTTAAGTACTTTGTATTTATACAATATATGTATTGCACATAAAAAATAAAATAATACAAATGGTCTAATAAAAAAATATTTGCAAAAGACAAAAATTTTTAGAAAGGTCAATAAATATATTTATAATATTCATCTTCACTAGAAGAATAACTGTAAAAATTAATATCGGATTACCAAGGATAGATAAATTCAGCATTGTCAAGAATGGAGGAAATTGATATTTCCATACATTGTGTGAGAGGTTGTAGAAAAATGTACAGCATTTTTATAGAGAAATTTGATAATGAAAATCAAAAAGTGAAATGTGTATGACTTTTACTGGAGCAATTTCACATCTAGTATCTTTCACTAAGGAGAAAAATGATCAAGTGCGTAAGAATTTATATGGGTGAGGATATTCACTGCAGCTTTGTTTATAAGAGTACAAAACTAAAACTAATCCTCACTGTGTATCACTAAAGAGTTGAGAAAATGAAGCAAAGTAAAAGTAAATGCAAAGTAATTGTCTGGAGCCATTAAAAAGGGAGACAATTTAGTTATATTCATTAACTGAAAAGATATCCATTCACTTTTGAAGGAAAAATAGTTTCAAATCTATGACCTTACCCATGGGGATGTCTTTGCCTATTTTGTGAGAAATAACTAATTCAAGTCTTCAAATGTGTTGAATGGATGACCCAGGCTCTGTCTTCTAGCCTAGAACACGTATACACTGAACCAGTTAGAGTAACTTGCCCACAGTCCCAAGAGGATCACGGAGGGTTGGTGCTCATCTCAGGTGGCTGACCACCTCTTGTCCTTCTGAGAACTCTGGATTCCGTGTAGCAAGGCCAGAGTCTCCATCAACATTAGAATCACTAGTGTTGACCAAGTGAAACTTAGCACATTTAGTCAAATTAAGTATAAACTCTCTCCATGACTCAGCAGTTCAGCTCCTTATATACACTCCAAAGAAATTTTCTCACAAACCCATAAGGGAGCATCTAAGAAAACATTTGAAATTGGTGTAGGCACTATGAAGAACAGTTTGGAGGTTCCTCAAAAAACTAAAAATAGAGTTGCCATATGATCAAGCAATCTCACTCCTGGGCACATATCAGGACAAAACTATAATTCGAAAACATACATCCTTCCCTATGTTCATAACAGCACTATTTACAATAGCCAGGACATGGAAGTAACCTAAATGTCCATCGACAGGTGAATGGATAAAGAAGATGTGGTATATATATATACAATGGAATACTACTCAGCCATTAAAAATGAAATAATACCATTTGCAGCAACATGGATAGACCTAGGGATTATCATACTAAGTGAAGTAAGTCAGAAGGAGAAAGACAAATACCATATGATATCACTTATATGTGGAATCTAATATATGACACAAACTTATCTACAAAACAGAAACAGACTCACAGACACAGAGAACAGACTTGTGGTTGCCAAAAGGAAGGGGAGATGGGGGAGGGATGGACTGGGAGTTTGGGTCTAGCAGATGCAAACTATTATATATAGAACAGATAAACAATGAGGTCCTATTGTATAGCACAGGAAACTATATTCAATATCCTGTAATAAACCATAATGGAAAAGAAAAAAAATAAGAAAACTTTTATTGCAGCATTGTGCAAGGGGTAGTGAGTTGGCAATAACCAAATGCCCATCATGGAGGAATGAATAGAGGATGCAATCCATGGCCCAACAGGCAGCTGTTAGAAACAATGGATTAGGCACACAGATAATAGAAGGATAGTTCTGAGTAGAAAAAGAAACAAGAATATCTGAAAAACAAAGTAATAACATTCATGTAAGTGAAAAATGCATGCAAACATAACTATACACATCTTTCAGACAGGAACAAAAAGATGTGCATTAAACCTATAGAACATCAGCTTTGGATGAGGAAGACAGTAATGAGAGTGGGAAATAGGAATAACAATGACATAATCAAATATACATACAACTTATGAAGAGGGATATAGCAGGGACTATAATGATAATTATTAATGATAATAATATGCCATGGATGGATGTATATAATTAACTCAACTTTCTGTTCCTGAAATAAAAGATAGAAAGAGAGGGAGGGTAGGATGGAAGAGAGGACAGAATTTACAGAGGGTGAGAGGAAGGAAGGAAGGAAAGGAGGAAGGAAGGAAAAAAGAAAGGAGCACGTTGCAAAGAAGCATATATAATATGATCCCATTTATACATAAATTTGCGTATATATCAGTGTCCATGTATGTGTTTATAGATGCGTGTGTGCATATGTGTACAAAGAGATGTCTGAAACAATGGTCAATAGAAATGTTCATCAGTGTCATGCCCGGGAGTGAGATTGTAGTTTTATTTTTCTTTAATACTTCTTTTATGTTGCTTGACTGTTCCAGATGATGATGTGTTATATCTATAATTTGAAGTGAGGAAGTGGCATAATTTCAAGTGTGGGAAGGAATAATGCATCCAGGCATAGCAGATCCCCTGACATTACTTTCATATAAACATTGTCTCTAATCATTTCTCCCTCACCCTCCAGTGTGTCAAATATAAGGCAGATGTGACAGAAGCAATAGTCATTTAGTTATAAAATATTGAAATGCACTATTAAGATGGACAGGAAATCCATAAGATGCTTCTTCTGTAATTAAAAACAATATCAGAAACAAGTTTCCTGGCTTGAAACCAAGCAACAGAATGATGCTAAATCCACAAGGGATGCTTGCCCGAATGCTTGCCCCGAAGCTGCTTGTTCTCCTGCCTGCTTCAATTGAGCAGCTTCTCTTCCTACTCTCTTTTTTAAATTTTTAAAAAAATTTTATTTTATATTGGAGCATAGTTGATTAACAATGTTGTATTAGTTTCAGGTGTACAGCAAACTGATTCAGTTATACATATACTCTTGCAGGCCGGGCATCCTAGGCAAGTGTACCCCTAGCACAGTGAAATGAAGACTTAGGCAACCTCTGGGGCATCTGATCACTGAGCAATTGAAGTGAAAGCACCTACTTTCTTTTCTTGAAATGTCTAATGCCCTGAAATTGTCTATGTCACCATGTTTGTAAATATTCCAATAATGTTATTAGAAAATAATGGATAAGCATGCGCAAGATGGGTACATTTAGCTTAAATCCAAAATATATCTATCTTGGAGGTCCCTCCTAATCTCATGGACATGGTTGAAAAGAGTGGTGTTGTTAAAAAATGGTATTCCCCACAGCTAAGTTTCAGGAAATTCCAAGTAACATTTAGTAATTTCAAAGATACTAGCTAGCCCCTAATAAACGTTTTGCATATTCTATCTCATTGCTTCTTCCTAATTAAAGGTAATATCTACTTATGAGATAGGTATAATTAGCCCAGTTTTACCAGAGTAAATGAGGTCACAGAAATTAGATAACTTAACCAAGACTACAAAACTAATGAGTGCCAAAGCTGAACTTCAAATTCAATTATTTCTCAGCATTGAGCTCTCTAAGAAGAAAATCCAGGCATGGGCTTTTCTTTCTCTTTGCACTTGCCTTGTGCAGGTCACAACCATAGAAGTAATAAATCTTTACCAATTGTAGTACCTTTACTTTGTCAGCTGGATATCTGCAGCAAAAGTTATTCCTACACAGATGTAGCTTTTTATGAAGTCACATCTTTAAAAAGTTATCCAATGCATGGCAAACTAGTGGAACCTCTTCTAAACTTCAGGTTCATCTATTTTTATCAACAGGAAGTTAAAAGGTTAAAAATAGCCTCCTCTTTGTCACTATTTATAAAACATCATCCACTTGTTCCACACTAAGAAATATTATGGTTCCTATCTTTCCAGATTTTTCTCTTGTTTTAATTGGGGTGATACATAGCTGTATAGTTTTAAATTTCAACCCCTTAATCAAATTTTGAGAAATATTCCCTCTCTTGGACACTTTTCCCTAGTAATTTCTTCATTGCATATCTTAACTTTATAGTAAGTCAAATTATATGCCAAGTACAAGTACATGAGCAGTGTTTTGATATAAACTATGTTAATACCCATCTTACACAACCCAAATATTTGATCTCTCTGTGTTGAGATTTAAGGTAAAATTTCTTATTAAGTTATGTGATGGGGTAAAGAAAAAAAGTTGAATCATGTACAAGTTAAGTGTAAAGCTATTAAAAGGAAACTTAGTTTCTTTAAATCTAAAAAGCAAGTCTGTTCATCCAGTGAAAGAAGTGAAGCTGGGTTGCCAAGAAGAGCAGTCTTCAAGGAAAAGTTATAAAATGCAAATTTCCTGTTGAAGAAAGGGAAGGTAAAAAATGACCTTGTAGAGAGCAACTCATCACCATGGTAACAGGAGTAAACATGGGACCTCTCTGGGAGTAAAATACCACACAGCTGGACAGGGTTCCCTGCAGAGCAGAGAGGCAGGAGACCTGGCCTTCTCTCTTCTCCTTTTATATGTATATATGTTTTTGCCTCCATTCTGGTTTGAAAGAAGGAAAGTTCAAAAGATGAGGCGTGGCAGAGAAATATCACCAAAAGGTGAGAGTCTCCTTCGGTCTTGCCAGGAGCACCAGAAGGCAGCCCCTATAAGCAGACTGGCTGATGTTATTAACACCTCAGCTGACAGACTGAACTAGTTGATGGCTGGAAAGAAGAGGCAGGAAAAGGTGCCTCTCAGTGATGTTGCAAGTCCTCTGAAGTGTAGCACCAGGATTCCAAACTTCTCAGTTCCTCCATAGTTTAAGGCTGTCCATTGTCTGTGAAATTACAGGTTTCAATGGACTGTTTAGCAGCAAAGGCAAAGAAGATACTAACACCAGAACAATATATCAGGGGCGGGACTTGCTATGTAATTCACAGGCCCAGTGCCAAGTGAAAATGTGGGCACATTATCCAGAAATGATTAAGTTATTCAAGATGGCAACAGTAGACCTGAATCCAAGTGTGGGGTCCTTCTAAGCATGGGACCCTGTGTGACTACACAATCTAACACCCATGAAAGCAGCCCTGATCAAGGGTTCCAGCTTTGAAAAACAAGGAGGTCAAGAAACAGCACATTGTTCTATATGTTGACATTCAATAGATGTCTGGTTTCCTTAACTTCTGCTTCAATTGTGATATCTTATTAGAACAAATCTGTATCTAGAATTTATAAAGTTCTATTTTCCTAACAGAGTTTGAGTTGCTTAAGATGTTTGATAATATCTTAAAGTTGTACTCATACATTTCAGAAAAGAGAAGCAGCCTGCCTGTTCAGTAACCCAAGAGGACAAAAATGCTTTCTGTTGATAAACTAAGAACCAACTGGGTATAAGAATACTATAATTCACTGCAGAAGACAGAGAGTTGAAGGGGAAAGCAGGGGGAAAAAAATGAATGTCCTGCTGGTAGAGTTTATATTCAGAAATATGTAAATCCACTAAGTAGAAGAAAATGTGGCATTCTTATTTTTGCATGCGCCATCTAGCACAGAGGCATGGAGTCTGGCTATATATAGCTTACCAAGTTAGACTGAATAAATGAATGATTTTTCAGATGGAAAAAAAAGGATGCACAAGGCTTGACAAGGTATGTTGCTCTGCTATTATTTCAAGCTGAAGGAAAGCAATCCAAAGTGCCTTAGTTTATGACAGAATTCCCCACCAGGTGCATGCATGCCCCCAGAATATGTTACAAATGTGCTGGGATACTGAACGCATTCTGTCCTTCTTTTTTTGTCTTGGCGCATGCTGTACACAGTTTTATTATTTTCTAGATGAGCTGTAGTGTGTAAGAGGTTGGAAAGCACTGGCTATGACTTGTAGAGATATATAGGAACCCAAGTGTGATTATCTAGTTTGATGAAGTAGTGTGTGCTCTTTGTAGGGTGTGATGAAGAGGTGGAAGGAAGCATTTCATGACTCTACCTTGGCAAAAGACAGGTAGACATATATTGAAAAGAATAGCTTGCACAGCTTCAGCAGACAAGGAAGAAAACTTGGGAATACTAAAGGTGATGATAATTACCTAACACATGTGAAGAAAGACCAGCCCTGTCACATGAACTTTTTCCAGGGCTCATTTTGAAATATTTCCAGGATACACTGCCCCAAGCCAAAATGAGTTGAAACCTAGAAGAATCAGGACCTTCTGTGCCCGGTGCAATTTATCTTTTGCCAGTTCTTTTGCATGCAGAATGTTCAAAAGCAGAACTTATACAGAGCAAGCAAGAGTCCTATTCCTTACTGCTTTGTCTTAATATAACTAATGCAAAAAGATATTTTTGTAACTGGTTATAAAGCATTGGCTTCCCAGGCTTCCTAATGAGGAGTTTAACTAAATGCTCCATCTATACTTTATATGTACTACACTATATCTATCTTTATCAGCCTCACTCCTAAATGAAGAAATATAGGTTTAAACAAAAGAGCAAGGAATACAATCTCTAGGAAAATTAAATATAAGACATAAACTTTGACCCAGAAGAATATATGAAATATATAGTGGCAAAACTCATATAAACTAAACAAAATTCTGGAATATAATATTTATGATACATGTATTTAACAGTGCCAACATAACTCTACACTGGCGAAGCAAGTGGGCCCACCTACTGTGCAAGCTTCTTCTGCTTAATTTGTTTGTGTCTCTTTGCACATTTTTCAGTACTTGAACCTTTTAAGGATCTCTTCCTTGGGTTTCAAATATGAGAATTTACAACCTGGTTTTAACCAGTGCCCTTTTTTAATAAGGAAAATTTTTATGCTTGCAATTAGTTTTCACTCAAAAAAAAAAAAAAAAAAAAAAAGGAAGGAGAATGACAAGTAGTTAATTGTGTTCCTCTCCAAAAAGATAGGAAAGATAAAACTTTGCCCTTGGTTACATGGAAGACCATGTCCTTGTAGCCTGAAAATTTCACCATTGATTTTTTACTCCGTTGAAATAAAATGTAAAAAGTTATATACACAAGCTTATTGGAAAATTATAAATAAGCTTCAAGATAACGGCAAGAGAGATTCATTCCTAAGAGTGATAATGCTGTTACGGACTAAGTATATACTTTCAAAAACTAGTTTTAATCAAGAAATCTTTTTTTCATAATTTAAATATGAAAGGGCAGCAAGCACTTTTGAACTATGACTTAAGGTCTTTTTCAGTAATGAACAAAATTGTATTTGATTGATTTCCTTACCTTATGGACCAAGACATATATTTTGATTAAAAAAAATCCAGGGTGTTTAAACATTCCCATTTAGAAAGATTCAATGGAGTAAAAGAAATATTCCTGTGAAAAGAAATAGGTCTTCCAAAACGATTTTTTTTTTAGACCACAAGACGCCCTCACCCTTTGAGAATAGGTGAGTCTCAACTAACAAACTAGCAGGCTGATATTATGACTCCAGGAGTAATATTCAAAATATTTGACAACTTGGAGGCTTGGCATCAACTAATAAACATGCGTCTGTTTGTCCCAGAGCTGAAGCAGGAGGCTATCTGTTCAAGTGTTTAGAACTCAAGGAATGTAAGTGACCTCACAGGAGGGATATGGGGGGCTGGATTAGTGCTGGAGGATGAAGAGAGGGAGCTCCCAGAGGCTTAAATCAGCAGCTATTTATCAGCTAGTACAGAAGTATTTTGATATTTTAACTATTGGTAGAGCCAGAAGGTGCTTACTGGTTGATGTCACTTGGTGTGATTCTCATCAAGGGGATGTCATTTACTCCTCAATGCGGGTGTGACCTCAGGTATATGAACAACTTTTCCATGAATTCCATTTACTGGAGTTCATTTGTTATAGGAAAAAAAAAAAAAAAAATCAAGGCTCCATAATGACAGTTCTCTAACCAGCATGACCTCTGCTTCAACCAAAACCATGGCTGGTCCTAAATACAAGAGTATCACCCTGCTGATCTTGTGGCAAAATTCAACCACCATCAAATGAAAATAGGGGTAAATATAATTAGTCCCATAATAGACTCATTTTTCCCTATAAATCTTGTATTTCATATCTTACACTCTGCTAGACATTGAGGTCCTTATATTTATGAATAATAAGACGGAGTCCCTATTCTACCAAATATTTGTATGAAATTCTCTGGGAGAAAAATGAATGAGTCACTCTTTGGGGGGAATAACACAGTATGAGCTTTGGGCTTTGTACATACTTTACAGAAGCTATACTAATTCAAGTAAAAGAAAATGTTGGCATTTTTTTAATTTAAATACTTTACTAGAGTAAACCTCAAATGATTAAAAACCATTGGCATGATTGTGTGCATATTTTGATGGTTGCATGTGGAACTATGTTAATAAAATATCAGAACAAATTATAATATGAAAGCATATTTAATTAAATTCTTCTAATACATCCATATCCATTAAATCATCTTTAATGATTTGGTGTCAGTAATTCCCTCCTGACCCATCCTACTTCCTAATTTAGAAGGCTTATTAAAAAGGAAATAACTCTGTTTTCTGTTTCATGCTGGAATAAAGTGGTAGTAATTGTTCAATTTTGCATCAACCACTACCTAGGACTTAAGGCATGTAAGTATTTTGCCTTCATGAATTTCTCACGAAAGCATTTTAGGATGATTGTTCCAAAGATGATGTTTACTCAAACCATGAACAAATACTGAAATAAAATATTTCTATTAGTTGTTCTTAATGAGACAAGTTGGACAAAAGGCGGTAATGAAGATGCTCATCTGTTTGCACAAGAGTAAAGAACTAGATATATTTGAATCACATGTTTTAAAAACGCCTGTTGTTGAGCTATGGGAGTGTGTGTGTATGTCTAAGAAATGAGCAGGTTTCTCTGCTGGCTGGCTGTGCCTGCGGTCAGCTGCCTGTCCAGACTCAGTGATGGCTTCATGCACATGTTTTACATAAGTATATATAAATATTAGTAGTCTTTTGTCCCAATAACACAAGTGCTGACGAGGGTTATTGTTAGAGCCATCGGCACTCCTGGAACCCTCTCATTCATCACACTGCTGTTGGAAATGTTACACAGGGAAGAGAGCAGAGTCTCATACCCAGACATGGACACTAGTTGAGAAGCAGATTTGGGCATTTATTAACATTCAGGGCGTTCAGTAAGTACCTTAGATGAAGCTGTGGATGACCAGCATATTTCCAATTCAGGACAAAGACTTGCCTATACACTTGGAGAATAAATTTTAAAAGATGAGTTATCTAGCCATTCAAGAAAAGTCACAAAACAGTATTTGTATCAAGCGTAATAAGAAGGACTATGTATTTGCTGATAAAAGAGTTTTCCCTTAATCTAAATGGTCAGGAAGGGACTATGGAACTCGTGGGAATTTATCTGGATTGTAAAATATATGTATCAATAGGATAAACCACTACAGAAACAAAATTTACTCAGGTCTTAGCCATTCACCTATCCATTCAAATTAATTCAAATATTCATTGAGTGCTGTATCAGTTTCCTAGGGCTGCTGTAACAAAGTACCACAACTGGGAGGTTAGAATAATAGAAATGCATTATCTCACAATCCTGGAGGCTAGAAGCCTAAATCAAGATGCAGGTAGGGTTGGTTCTTTCTAAGAATGTTGAGAGGTGATCTGCTTCATGTCTCTCTCCTAGCTTCTCAGTTGTTCCTCGCCTTGATAATGGTACCCTCTTTGTGTCTTCATATCATCTTTCCTCTATATGTGTCTTTATCTGTGTCCAAAGTTCCTCTTTCTATAAGGACACCAGTTATATCAGATTAGGGCCCACCATAATGATCTTATTTTAACTTGATTACCTCTGTAAAGACCCTGCTTTCCCAATAGGGTCACATTTTCAGGTACTGGGGGTTAGGACTTCAACATGTCTTTTTGTTGGAGACACAATTCAACTTATAACAAACACCTACTAGCTACCAGGTACTATGTGAGGCATTTACAAATGGTTAAGACACATTTGTTGCCCTTATTGTGTTTAATAATCTAGCAGACATAATAATCATTGAGATAAAAATTTTAATGGAACAACGATAATTGATTGGTTGCTACCTCTATGCCTGAGACTAGTCTAAATGCTTTAAAGTATTTTCTCATGATCCTGCAACAACACAATGAGGTAAGCATGGTTTTCTCCTTCATTTAGGAACAGCTCCAAAGAGAGATTATATTTGACTTGAGCTTGAATAATTGATTAGGAATTCTTCAGTCAAAGGTGAAGGCACATTGGGAAAATTGTGTGAGTGAAGTCACAGAGGTGAGGGCAGAAAGGGTGTGTATAGGGAATAGAGAATAAACTAATACGGTTTTAGGAGACAGAGCTGGTCAACCAGATAATTCTTCAGTGTGCCATTCACCTCTCACTTCCTGCCTGGGTTTCCCTGATCTGCAGCATGGAATTCAGGAGGCATCTGCCCTAGACTCACGCCCATACATCCCAGGAGTAGAAGGATGTCAATACCCACTGATATTTTAAACTGATGGGGATAGAACCTATTAGATTATGCTTCCCCCTTTCTTCCCGCGGGTGGACAGTTCTGAAACACCATTCGCAGGGCTCTTAGAAGGTCCCAAAAGAGTCAAGCACCAGTTAACCATAGTGGTGGCCAACTCAATAATACATCCTACTGTCTTTCCCTTCTTCCTTACTTTACCCTCTCATCCTATCCTACTGCTTCCCAAAAATCACAATCCCAAGTAAACTATCTGTGTGCAAGCCTTGACCTCAGGCCTTACTTTCAAGGGAATCCAGTCTAAGACATTTGATATCAGATTTTATTTTCCCAATTCCAGAGATGGAAACGCCTGATTTATACATCACTTTTCCAAAGTCATGCACTTTTAAGCAAACCCAGAATTAGCATATAAGTCTCTTGGCTTCCTGAAGATGTTCCCTATAAAAGAGGTCATCCAATTTAAAAATTCTCATTTTCCGCTTTTCAGGTATAAGCACCTTAAAGTACTTTGCATGCAGGAAAGCAGTTCTGATCCTTTCTATACCCTCACCTCTGGCACAGAGGAGGGGTAGCTGAGCCCAGCTGCCAACACCACAGAGCAGTTTTCTCTAAGAGGAACATAAGAATAATTTTATCTGAAGTGAAACTATAAAAGCAAGTTATGGAAGAAAATGCAAATGTTCTGTCTCTTAGGGTCTTCCCATTATATAAAAAACAAGAATTTCAACTGAGGAGAAATTAACTAGAACCAAAAAGAAAGGGAAGAAGAGTAGAGACATCTGACTCAAAGGCAGGCTTGCTTGATTGCCTCTGCCACCACCCAATTAAAAGTTGAAGCACAGGAGCCTTTTGAGACCTCTACAATTGTTCTGTGATTATTGCTGAAGATGTTTCCACTTTAGAAAAATAAGTATATTAATGAGGTGCTTCCTCCCACAAAGTCCAAAGCCCTGTATTTTATACGATTATAATTTATAGAAGATTTTTGTTTTAAAATTTTGTTTTTGCACCTTTCTGCTGAACAAATTCTTTTTCTGTGAAGGTCACCCCAAGGTCCATAATGCAGGGAGGCTGCATCCTCTTAATGATACTAAAAGCTATACATATGAGTGAATTGCCATCTAGATTAATTATAGAAGATGTTCAAAAGAATTCCATTATCATTGTGTATTCCATTAGGATACTGTAATGTATAGATAATAGTCCTGTTTTACCACAATTGACATCCATAGAAATCTTGGAAATACCTAGAACAAAACCTAAAATTACAGAATGTTAAAAAAAAAGTATCCTATCCTTTTATATATTTCTCTTGATTTAATGATTCATTAATACTCAACAGTTTTGTGACTAATACACTTTATAATTCTCTTATGTTCTCCTCTCTTTCCCACGGGCTGAATTCTCTCTCTCCTATAGATAAAGTGTACAAGAATCACTCAGCCTCATGGAGAAAGGTGCTGTCCAGCTACCTTGGAGATTTCTGTAATTACACAGAAATTGCCATGGAAAGTGCTATGAGAAGGCTGACCCTGCAAAATATACTCCTAATGTGATGTTAAGCCAACTGAGACCTGAGAATCCTTAGTCATTGGGAAACAACACAGTAATACAGCCTTTCACACATTTGGGGAGCTTGCTTCATAAAGAGAGACAAATGGAATTAACTTCGAAGAAAGTACTCTGTGCTGTAGCCTCAAGAAGATTTAGAAGGGGGGGGGGGGAAGCTATTTTCAAAGAGCCTATTTTCAAAGCACATGCTTCCCTTGGGGATAAAGTAAAATTCATTTTATTACTTTCTCTTATACAGACAAGTTTTCAGGGGAGTCCCTATGATGAGGCATATCCTACCATGCTCATGGACAGCTGCCTTGGTGTATGAGAAAGAGTATTTAGAAGCAGGTAGCTCTTTACTGTACCAAAGCTAGTGCCTGCTCTCAAGTCCTTGATGAACTGCTACTTTTGTTTTGCCAGTAAAATAAAATCTAAAACATGATGTTTTCAAAAGCTTTGCATGCCTCTCAACAAAGTCTGATCTAATTTCTGGCTTCAAGAGATGAGAGTCAGACCTCTACGTTATGGTTTTTCAACCTCAGCACTATTGACATTTAGGGTCAGATTATCCCTTGAGGAAGTGAGGACTGTCCTTTGCATTGCAGGGTGTTGAGAAGCATCCCTATTCCCTACCCACTAGATGCCAGTAGCACCCACCCATTTGTGACAATCAAAAACATTTCCAGACTCTGTCAAATATCTCCTGGGGACAAAATCACCCCTGATTAAGAACCCCTGCTTTATGTTAACAACATCCTTCTTGGAAGGATTTTGTTTTAAGGCCTGTGTCTGGACATAAGATATGCCATGAGAATACTGGTTCTCTAAAGAATAATTTACCTAGATGAAATTTAGAGCTAACCAGACCAGTAATAAAGGAATATTGATGGAAAATGGAGAAGCATTCTCCTGGCTCACACATATACGCAAATCTAATATTTTTTACTCATGACACTTCTGACACCTAATGTGTGGATTTTTTTTTCTTTTTCCCCCACACCAACCTAGTCTCTAAGTCTCTGGATACCACCTGAGTGTCCTACAATTCTATTCTGACACAAACTACCTGGAATGAATGCAGATCCCACACATTAAGGGCTCAGTCCCATTTTATTTTATTTTATTTTTTATTTATTTTTTACTTTTGGCTGTGCCACTTGCAGGATCTTAGTTCCCCAACCAGGGATCAAACCCGCACACTTGGCAATGAAAGCACAGTTCCTAACCACTGGACCACCAGGGAATTCCCATATTAGATGCTCAGTCCCATTTTAGACGCCCATCACAACTCTGGGCCTCCCATACTTCTAACCTAGTGGCTATAAATTGGGGGTCACCCCAACCCCCTCTCAGGTTCAGTAATTTGCCATAATGGCTCACAAAACTAAGGAAAGTGTTTCACTTGCTCTCACTGGCTGATTATGAAGACTAGGACTCAGGAACAGCAAGATGGAAGAGATACATGGGCAAGGTATGTGGAAAGGTGCATGGAGACCTCCCCAGCACAGCAATGCATTCCATTACGTAAGCATGATTGATTAAATCATTGGCCATTGGTGATTAACTCCATCTTCAGCATCTCTCCCTTCGCAGGTTCTAGGGTGGGGCTGAAAGTTCCAACCGTCTAATCCACACCTTTGGTCTCTCGGACCACCAGTCTTAAGCTATCTAGGGGCCCCGAGGCACCAATGATCTCATTAGCATACAAAAGACATGCTTATCATTCCAGAGATTCGCTTAGAAACACTTGTGTTAGGAACTGGGACAGTGAACAAATACTAAGACAAAAGATAATCCTATCACCCCTATCACTCAGGAAATTAAAAAAGTTTTAGGAGCTCTGTGCTAGGAACTGTGAAGAAGACCAAATACAGAACTCTTATTATATTACTATATAACTCTAATCCCAGTTTTCTGTATTTGCCAACAGGATTCCCACCCTGCTGTCCCTCTCCCTCTTAGTTCCCATTCAAGTCACATTGTACCATCCCCAGGCAGATGGTGGTCCAGGGAGCATCTTTTTCTCTGAAGGGCCTCTCAGTAACTACTGGGGAAAGCAATCTTAACTTTGGGACCAGAATGAGAGGAATTTTACAGAATGTGAAGCTGAATGATAGAAGGAAGAAGGAATGTGATAGCTTAAAAAAATCTGTGGCTGTGTCTGTGGAGCACTGAGTAGTGTTTTAGAGTATGAGATAGCCAGGGGACCGCTCAAGGTGGGAAAATAATAAAAGATTGGAAGGAAACTGCACAGTGGAGAAGCGAGATTTCCCTGTTACCTGAAAGTGTAATCTGTACTCCCTAAAGCAAGTCAAAAAAAGATACATATTAGATTTTATTACAAAATAAAGGGAAAGGGAAAAAATGCTACAGACTCTAGTGCAATACATGAAAGGTGCTCAAATAACTTAAAAATAAACAGAGGTCTTTGACTTCTCAGCACTACATCAGCATACTCCTATATTCTTCTAAGAGCTCTGCCTTTGCCAGAGGCAGCGGTCATTAGAAGGGAGACAGAAGTGCAAAGAGGTCATGGTCTTCTAAAAGGAACACATTCTAGTACTTCTTTCCCTATTTGAAAATGTTTCACTTCAACTTATTAGCTTTTCATTTTAAAGCCGGTAATAAAGTATAAAATTTCTAAGAGGGCTTGGAACACATTTTACAAATAGTCTGGGAACTGAAGATTGAAATCCTTAGATTTTTTTTTTTTTTTGAACCTACAACTTTAATATCTCTGGATTCCATTATTTAGTCCAGTGAAGTTAGATAAAATGAAGTTTATTCAAGTTTACAATGAATTTAATTTTTGTTCCCAAACCATCAAAAAGTGAGTGCACAACGTTTTTAATTCTGATACTTTCCTGGAGGGCAAATATTTTCCTGAAATTAACTAAACACTGTGGAAATCTAGCAATCAATAACCTCAGGACCTTTACCATAAGGTCACTATCTCCTGAGGATATAGGTTATCAACTTTGTTTGAGGGGCTTCAATGTTGATCTTGCTTAGGGAATTTGGGCATCAAATTTTGGATCATTTCTCTGGAAGTTAATTAGCTCTTTTAGGTGGTGTTCCCTTTGAATCACATTCAGGGGAAATAGGAGAGCCTGAGCTGACACAAAATTTTAGATGACTTTGCGATAGAGAAATTACTTTTTTATGGATATGGAGATGCTTATGCTGTTAACTAATATTAATTAACTCTGCCTAGAGAGAGTCCCAGCAGCTGTATGAAGTTAGCACAGTGTTATCCTACAAAGCCCCTGCTCTCTTGCCACAGTGGTCAGGGAAAGGAGGCAGTAAACATTTCTGAACTTCAATAGAAAAACAGTGCCTTCTCTGGGCTATTAAACTAGAAAGTGGTACTTGATCCTAGACCATGTTTTCACCATCCATGTTTCTTTCTTCATTCTGCCAACCCATAAAAAGATAGGAAGCCCTGGTGCCTTGTCTCAGTTCCCAGACACCCAACATGGTCCTCTCAACCAATTCCCTGCATCATCTTCAGTTCCTAGTTGAGCCCCCAGCCGTTCCATATTTCCCTGCATCCTTTCTCCCTTCCAATTATGCTCCTGAAAGTGTACACATCTCTTTAAGAGAGCAGAATAATCTAAAAGTAATTGGTTTAAAAATAATAATAATAAAAAAAAAGGAAAGTAATTGGTGTCTTTCTTGGAAAATTAATTATTCATTTAACCAACATTTTATTTGGCATCTACCTCATGTTCAGGAAATACATAAATTCTTGAACATCTCATTTCACATTGGCAGCTTCCACAGTGAGGGATCATTCCAACTGGAAATCTATCAATAGCCAGAAATTAAATTTAAATCAAATTGTGCATACCTTAGTCATACAACTATAAATTCTATTTACTCAATTGTATTAGCAACAGTCATTCAAAGGTAATGATTTAATGTTATGGGAGTCTCAAGCCCAGCCCAGCTCAGCCTTGCTCTGGTCTCCTTATCGTGCCTTGTTTTCCGGGCTTGGAATTCCAATCATGTAAAGGTCACACTTTACTGAAGCTGCAGTATATATTTGGTTCTTATTCCACCATCAGACTCAATTTACCCTCCTGGCTCTGACACTTCTAGGACAGGAGAAAAGGCAGGACAAGAGTACAAAGACAGGGCTTTAATACTAACCCCAAGCCCACCTTGCACCCACCATAAATAATTTGACCATCACTGAACAGAGAGCCCCAATACTTTGAAGGCTTTATGTTGAAGGCTAGTCAAACCCCTTAGTATATAGGAACCTGACATTAAGTTAGAGGAGGAAAGGTGGTTTACCTTCAGAAGTGAAAGTTCAAGCTAGGAGTCTGGGGGAAGTGGGAGAAGAATCTGGCCTTATATTTTTCCTTATAAATCAGAATCTTCGAACTTCAGAAGATAATCTCAGTTATCCCTGTGACACATCACGAACTTACACACCAAGCACTACACCGAACATGTTGACGGGGATTGATTCATCTTGAAATGAAATCAAATGACACAGAAAGAAAATTGGGACTGGTTAGTTCTGTGAGAAAAACATTAATGTGCAGTCTAAAGGTGACTTCGTAGAGACTCCCAAAGTGAATGCAGGATGGCCCTGTCCTCCTGGTGCCACTGCAATCCAATTCTCACTGCACAGACAGACTCACGTGTCATCTTCCTGACTCTTAGATAATCAAAGAAATACAAATACGTGCCCCTGAAAAGTTATTCATCTCTTTTCCAATCATAGTTGTAGTTCTAGTGGAATTATAGTAGCAATTATTACTTAAATAGCTGTAGTAATTGAAGAGTAGAATGGCCAACTTGTAAGTGACCTGCTTACCTTCAAAAGTAATTCCCAGCAATTTGCCAAATGAGACAGTGGACCCATTGTTTCTTTTATGATAAATTAATAATTGAAAAATGAAAGAAAGGCTGTAATTTTAAAAATTAACTCTAGTACATGTCTGGTTTTTCTTTTAAATTAGCCTTTCAGGAGATCTCAGGATATTATGCATAGTGGCACCTTGCAATGATGATGGTCTCTCTGAAAGATGTGAAGATTGGCATTTAGATTAGTAATTTCCAAAGACAAACTATCTGTTAACTGGAGAAACCATGTACCCTTAACTGGGATAGAGCATTACATGGAGGAAACTGTGAACAGATGAAAAAAGAAAAAAAATCTTCACATTTCAAAAATCTCCTTGTGGAAAAATGTTGAACTGCAGTTTTACTTTATTTCATGTAATAGAAACTTTTCTAAAAGTCCAACTGTACTTATAAAGGCATAAGTGCAATCCAGCTTAAAAGACTTACTTGAAGTGGTCATGCAGTGAATCCTCTTGAAAAATAAGAAATTTGGGGAATATATATATATATATATATATATATATATATATATATATGTCTTGTTTTGTTTTCTTTTTCATTTCAGGGTTGGTTTCCTTGTTTAAAGTTATACAATAATATTTGATATGTTTTCTCAACACATGTATTAAATCTTTAATAAGACTAAATGGCAGACCTGGTTTTAGTGCCCCAAAGAAATAAACGGTATTTCACTGTATTCACCTTCTCTTTCTGGAACTCTGCACATTGCGACTATGTTCTTTCTAGCAAGCTGGTTGCAGTGGCAAAGAATGCTGAAGGTTCTTACACATCTAAGAATGTGGGCTCTGGTTTCGAGGTCCACATCAAAGCATGAATTAAATGCAAATGGAATGGGTAAGAAGCTAGTGAAAAAGGCCAAATGGGTGATGGAAATAGGGGTATGGCTCCAAGGGGTCCACACCAGCCTGACAAAGTGCTCACGGGGAAATGGGGAGTTTCTGACAACTTAGACAAATCCTAGGGCTCACTGTGGAACTGATCATTGCCTAACCCATAGTACAGTAGATTCCCCAAGGCATGACATTGCTTTGCACTCACCAAGCATCATACAAGAGCTATACAGGAAGGCTGCTTGTTGCTAAACTAAATCAGTCCATGAAATTGTGGAGTTTCCTCCATTGCAATTTCCAAACACAATCACTTCGAATCTGGAATGTTTCTCCACCTGAATTACTAGAATTCCTTTCAATAGAAATTTGAATCTTAATGTTGTATGAAGTGTGAGTCACTGACAGATGTAGTTTTCTGTCTGTGTTTATGTCCACAACTTCGAATGCAGAGAATGATTCAATCTATAGCCACTAGGTTTTGAGAAGCCTCCGTAAGATGGTACATAAACAAGACCTACTGGAATTACTCCCGATGACTTTCAAATTCAGTAACTGTTTTATTGCTGGAAGCTGTTAGAGAGAATTAAAATCTATGAAGCACGTCAGTACACCATGGTGCCACCCCATGGAGTGATGATTGCTCTTAAAGACTAATTGGATTATGTGCCACCATTAATGGTGAAACGGGAAAGTTTCTAAACACTGTCAGACTCAAAATATCTTCCTTCTCTATCATTAAACTCACTTGTATTTAAGTTATAGAAAACACCCTGTGTCTCTTATTTAACGGCCTGGCACTCTGTTGGCTTATACTATGCCTAAGTCACAATTAAGCCACCCAGGGAATTGCCACCTTTACTCACCTGCCACCTTGTCTCCATCAGTGAGAGTTTTCCAGGGCATGTCATCTGACAACCAGGCCACAAATGTGAGCATGTTGGAGGTGAAAAGAAGATGCACTGGAACAACATCAGGCCTTAACAACACTGCATATACCTGAGACAGGCAGGAACCATGTTAAAGAGAACAAGGCACTCTTTTTATATATATATAAATTTATTTATTTATTTCCTTATTTTTGGCTGCGTTGGGTCTTTGCTGCTGCATGCGGGCTTTCTCTAGTTGTGGTGAGCGAAGGCTACTCTTCGCTGCTGTGCACCGGTTTCTCATTGCAGTGGCTTCTCTTGTGGCGGAGCCCGGGCTCTAGGTGCGCGGGCTTCAGTAGTTGCAGCATGTGGGCTCAGTAGTTGCAGCGTGTGGTCTCTAGGGCGCACGGGCTTCAGTAGTTGTGGCTCATGGGCTTAGTTGCTCCACAGCATGTGGGATCTTCCCAGACCAGGGCTCAAACCCGTGTCCCCTGCATTGGCAGGTGGATCCTTAACAACTGCACCACCAGGGAAGTCTTTAAGTCAGAAAATCTAGAATCAAAGACGAATCACTTAATGTCTTTAGGTTTCCTATTCCACACCCAAAAACAGGAAGGTAATAAATCCCTCTCATGCAGGGAGCTGTAAGAACTGGAACAGATACATAATAAAAATTATTATAGATACATAATGATTATTATAGGCACCCAATATATGGGTAGTACCTCTATTACAATTTGAAAAAGTTTGAACAACTGCTGAAAGTTTTGGTTTGGGGCTACACAGAATTTTAAAATTCTATAGAAAAAAAAGTGTGTTTATTAAGATTGTCCAGGACACACCAATCTTAGCATCTGTCCCTGCCTGTCTTCCAAGGGGGAATACGAGTAAATGAAAGAAGGAATAGGAGCTGACCTCACATAGTGATCACATAGTGAGCAAACAAGGTAAAGCTAATGGCCTCTTTCTTTCTCAGGATTTAAGAATGCATCCTACTTAAAATTAAGCCTGATATTCCATCTCTACTAAACTCTCTACTAAAATTGAGTTGACTTCTCCATGTGCGTTTCTACGCTCTCTTCCTTTGTTCTGGTTTCTGACTTCTAGCCTCTCTCTGTTTCTTCTTCTCTCTATTCTCCTTTTGATCATTCCTGCATGTCTGTCAGTCAGCCTGTAGGTAACATATCATCTATGGCTGCTGAAAAGCAAGAAGTAAATTTAAAAAATGAGCACTGGTGTGCCAGGCACTGTATTCACTGGATGTTTTATATACATTAATTCAACTAATCTTAACAACAATCTTGAAAGCATAGCATTTTCCATTTTACAAATCAGAAAACTGGAGCTCTTTTTAAGTTAAGAAGATTCTTGAAGGTCTCAGAGAGTTGTTTCTGAAGCCAGAATCTGAATCAGGCTCACCTATCACCTTCCCAATGCTGGTGTGGAGTAGCCATCTTAGCAGACACCCCTAAATTAGAGCCACATGTTTACTATTTTGTTCTGTTTCCTGGTTGTTTTTCTGAGCTTCATGTGAATCCAGAGAAAGCAGATCAGAGGCACCACTTTTGATGTAACCTTCTTAGATCTGAGATGGCTTGAAAGATCCAAAGAGAATGTTGGATTAGAAAAGACTCTGGTATCCCACTAAATGCCCACTAATGACCTGAGCAGAGGCCCTGGCTTTGAGATCATCCATTCATATTCTTACTCGGTGCTTGAGAGCCATATAAGCAAATACTGGTTTCCTTGATTGCAAGAAAACCTTTCTGATGATGTTTTGTGAGAATCCCTTCCAAAGCCGTCACTTTAATGTCTGTCTTATTTAAATCTGTTGGCCTCATTTTATTATAATCTGTATGACAGAAACTTCCTATTACTCACTAAACTTTTTCCTTGTCTGCCTTGGCATGCAACTGTTTCCCAGGCTTTGTTGCATTTAGGTGGGTCCACGTGATTAAGTTCTGGCCAATGACCCCAGCAACTGCAAGGTGGAAGGCTTTCTAACATGGAACATGTTCCCCCTTCCCAGCATAATGACCCTCACTGCACTCTAATTTGAGCAAAAAATAATAATTTTTTTGTCTCAAGCCACTAAGATCTGGTAAGTGTTTGTCACAGATAGCCTACAATCCATTTCATGTCAAATACAATCTATTTCATGGGTTTAAAGCAGTGTTTCTCACTTGGGAGTGATTTTGCCCCCTTGGGATAATATGGCACTGTCTGAAGATATTTTTGGTGGTCACAACGGGGGGAGGGGTGATATTGATGTTAACAGGTAGAGGTCAAGAATGTTGCTAAGCATCCAAAATCTCAGGACCACCCTCACAGCAAAGAATTATCCAGCCCAAAACTGTCACCAGAGCCAAGGTTGAAAAACCAGGGTTAAAGTTAAGTCCTCTGAAAGAATGATTATCTAGTAGATATTCAATATGTTTTCATTGATTGACTGACTCTTTCAGCAAGAACTTAAGAAAAAATAATGATGTTATCCTCATGCCAACAATCTTTTAAAGAAGAATCTACTAGGGAAAAAATCAGTGTCATAGAGGTAGTCACTGTTTATGTTTCAAATTTTCTATATTTAACAAATTGTGCTAGTTAATCAATTGGCAAATTTAAAAAAAACAAACATCTGTTATTCACAGAAATAGGGCAATCTGGTTAATTTAAGTCTTAGTATACACTTAAATGCTAAGTTTAGCCATCATAATATTAGCCTTGTGTAAATAGATACCAATTTGGACAGGTAGATAGATAGATGACAGATAGATAGATGATAGATAGATAGATAGATAGATAGACAGAAGGAGAGAAAGAAAGAAAGGAAGAAGAAAGAAAGAAAGAAAGAAAGAAAGAACGAAAGAAAGAAAGAAAGAAAGAAAGAAAGAAAGAAAGAAAGAAAGAAAGAAAGAAAGAAAGAAAAGAAAGAAAGAAAATAGATAGATGATAATAGATTTAGGATGGAAACTGTCAGGCAGGAACTGTCACTGCAGTCCATAAGCAGAATTTCTCCTTTCTCAGAAAAACCTCTTTTTCTTTTAAATCTTCTCTACTAGTTGGATCAGACACACTCAGATTACAGAAGATAATCCCCTTTACTTAAAACCAACTGATTGTAGATGCTAATGATGTCTACTGTCAAGAAGGAAGAAATTTTCCTCTACCCTTCTAGGTTCTTCTGGCTGGTCTAAGAATTAAATTGACATAAGACAGACTAAGGAGAAAATCAAACAAAGATTTAATAACATGTATACATGGGAGAAACCCAGGAAAACTGAGTAACTCAAAAAAATGGCTGAAGCCCTCACCTTAAATACTATCCTCAGCTAAAGACAAAAGAGGAAGTTGAGAGGCAGTTATGGAAGGTTACCAGGAAAAGCACAGTAAGCAAGGGTAAGGTTGTTTACGCAGATTTAAGTTTGCCTTCTCCATCGATAAGAGTTCCTAGAGATTTGGGTCATCCTCCTCTTCCTGGTACAGTCAGGGAGATACCCTTACAAATGGAGATGTTCCATAGAAATGTAAATGTGTCTTACAAAACAGTAATTCCTAGCTGATTTTCAGAGTGTTTCCCATGTTTCTTTAAAAAAATAACCAGCTTAAAATAATTAATATGTCAAAGAGACATATTTTGGGTTGGCAAATTCTGCTCCCCTACTTTATAAAATACCTTCACAGCAACACGGGTTAGTGCTTGATGGAATAACTGAGTACTATAACCTAGCCAAGTTGACATACAAAAATGACCGTCACACTACCATGGGTTAGATAAGTGCTTTTGTGTTTATTCCTCATAGACATCTCACAGGGTAGGGATTTTCCCCATTTCACAGGTGAGAAAAATACATTCTGTAATCTGAGATATTGTGTAACTGAACTAAGTGGGAAGAACCAGGATTTGAACACTTGCTTGCTTGGCTCTGAAACCTACTTTACATATAATTTCTGTAGGAAGTTCAGCTTTTCCTTCCACATTCTTGATCTCCTACCTGGGCCTTGGGCTCTTTCAGTAGGTATGATGCATATGTATGATCATCTCTCTCTAGGTACATTCCAAAGCCACACATCAGTTATTTTGGACTTCTCCATTGTTTTGTACTATCCACGTCTCTGTTTAAATTCATTAGAGTGTAGTAATCCATGTGAACAATGTCCATTCATTCAAACTTAAATCCGTCTGAGTTTCCAGTTGATATTTTACTATGCAGGAGAGATGATTAATTGAGACTATTATACTATGCAGACAAATTTATACATTGGAGATGTCCCCATATCAGGGTCCAGTTCTGAACACCTAAGACTTATCTGCATAGTACAGTTGTGGTAATGAGTCAGTTTACCCAGCAAAGTATACTTGACTTTGAAGGATTGTCCCCCTCAAAAAAAAAAAAAAAAAAAAAAAAGGATCTTAACAGCTATTTCTGGTTCATCTAGATTTTTGTATATCCAGATCCAAGTGGATTTTATTCAATGTACATATGATACTATATGCACCCAGGCATAAGTGCACAGATTATCCTATTATCCAATCATGCACACCATTACCCCTTCTGAGATACATGGAATATTCCTCCAGACCCTCATACTGTTCACCTGAAAAATTCCATACACCTGTACACAAAATCAAAAATTCTGTTTAGTAAAGCAAAGGAGTTATTTTTAAAGGTACTTGTTTAAAAAACAGCCTGACAACATGTTTTTATACTCTAGAACAGCGTGAGTTATTTGTTTTCTATATTTTATTCCCACTTCTTTTTTTGCCCTGAAGCTATATGGGGCTTGGTGAAATATTCTGGTTTTGTAGGGACAATTTATGGTTATTGACAGTAATAAGAAGCCCATCTACATCAGAGGACTTCACTAAGCTGGCCCACTGTCTGTGGAGGGTCCAATGTTGATGCCTGTGTGATCTTCATGTCATGCACATACCGTTTGCCTCTAAGACATTTCAGCACATGGAGAGTTAAGATGTTTTCTTGACAGGAAGTTGAGGAAACCAAGTGTACAACTGATTTTTCTCGAAGGGATAAAAAATCTTCCCCTTAATTACCTTTTACCTTTTTGTGTAAGGCAGATGAAGGATTTGGGTTATTTTGTTTTTTTTTAAATCAAAGTATATTTTATTATTAATGAAGAAAAGGGCATCTATTTCTCACACTGAACTAGATAATTTATATCATGAAATTGTTATTAGCTCATATACTGAGCCAATATTTTTTTCCACTAAGAATGGATGAAAGAAGATAGTATGCAAATTCATAAACACACACACACATACACACATACATGCACTCACCAGAGAAAGAGCTCTTGCCTCTGGCATGCTGTCCTCTAACAAGAACATCGTTCAAGTAGGAACTAGAGCAGCCTGTCATCTCAAATATGAACTTCTCCGGCCATCCTGTGCAGAGTCCTCTGTCCAATCATTTAAGTGACCATCTTCCCTATTATTGCTCAGCAACAGATGCATTATACACATACACTTTTTCTTTGATTTTGCTTTGTAGAATATTTTTAAGTCCCCTTTCTTTTCTGGGTATTTGATCTCCTCCAAGAAAGGATAAGCTTCTCAAAGACAAGGAACAGATTTTCTCTTTTACAAATGTTCACATGTCCTTTGTGCTCACAGCCTACAGCCAAAGAATAAGTACAATTTCCTGATTATCCACCTCAATACAGTAAAGTTCTTTGTTCTTCTAAAGAGTTAAATTAGGGGAAAATGACTAAATGGGAAAAGCTATTGGAAAGGATAAGATTCCAAGGTTAAATGTTTAGACACATGCTAATGAAAGCAAAGTAACAGTCCTCTGTAGCCCTGACCTCATCTCAGGGAAGTCACTAGATCACTATTTACTGAAAAGTTAAAAGTCCAAGGAGATCACAAGGATAATAAAGCCAAATTTCCCTGAAAGAAAGTTCTAGTACAATGAGGTTATCCAATTTATTAGGGAAGAAGTGAGCACGTGGGGGCCAGGATCCTTGGTAATTGAAATCCAATTGCAACATAAATCCATAGGAAGAAAAGTTTAAAAATTCTTTATAGAAATAAAGCCAGAAAAGTGTTTTAAAAAGCAACAAGGGGCTTCCCTGGTGGCGCAGTGGTTGAGAATCTGCCTGCCAATGCAGGGGACACGGGTTCGAGCCCTGGTCTGGGAAGATCCCACGTGCCGCGGAGCAACTAGGCCCGTGAGCCACAGCTACTGAGCCTGCGCCTCTGGAGCCTGTGCTCCGCAACAAGAGAGGCCGCGATAGTGAGAGGCCCGCGCACCGCAATGAAGAGTGGCCCCCGCTTGCCGCAACTAGAGAAAGCCCTCGCACAGAAACGAAGACCCAACACAGCCAAAAATTTTAAAAAATTAATTAAAATAATAAGAAAAAAAAAAAGAAACTAACGCAAGATTGTAAATCAACTATACTCCAATAAAATTAAAAAAAAGAAAGCAACAAGAATCCATGTTTGAATAGGAAGAATTATCATACTAATAGAAATTAATTTGGGTTGGGGCAAATGAGAGCCACAGAACAAGATGCTGTGATGGAGAAAAACTGAAATATTCTTGAACTCTAAAGAGACCTTGGAGGCATTATGGGTTCAGAAGAGCCCTAGCTGTGGTGGCTATTTTCTATTGCCAGTACTATAAAAGCTTACCATTTTAATTCAGATTTTCTGCAACTGAGACAAACTATGCCAGTCAGTTTGGAAGCAAATAAAATGATGACACCCACTACCACGTGCACATGAGCTCACTAACTTTGTGAACGTGATACCCATAGGTAGGGAGGGCAGTGAAAAACTGGGTTTTCCTCCAGTGAAAACCCCCTTAGATGGCATTGGAATGTGAAGTAATAAGAATAGTCATATGACAAATGTTCATTAGAAGGTCATTAAATAAATTGGCTCAATTGCGTGTAACCTATGTAAAAATCAGGATGTAGCGGTACCCACCAAGTTACGTGCAAAGATTCCTTCCCACTGCAGTAAAAACCCTCTCACATCTAACATTTACTGGGTATGTTAAGTCGGCAGGCATTAGCAGAGCTGCTGTGTGCCTGGAAGCAACAAAGAAGGGCTTCTGGAGTGCACAGCTGAGTTTCCCTGGACCCTGGACCATCACATATGCTCATTCCCTACTCCAGGGGACAGAGATGAAGTCATGATGAACCTTTAGCCTCAAGGGGAAAGGTGGCAACTTGAAGGGGAAAGGTGGCACCAAGAGGCAGCTTAAGGGGGAAGAGTTGGAGGAAAGGCCCAACCCCCGGATGAGAGGGAGGTGGCATAAGTACTGGTGACGTGCAAAAGGCTGAGGTTAGGGTCAAGTGGTGGGAGGAAGCTTTCTTGCCAACTGGTCTTATTTGAAATCTGAGTCACCATCCAAAGGTTTTCCTTTTCCACTTTCCATCATCTCTAATTTGTGCTTCTCTCCTTCTACTCTCTCCCTGTTCTCTCACTACTGACTCTGGTCAGAATAGGAAGAGTTTCGACCATACCGCCTGGGGTCCTACATTTAGAAGAAAATTTGTCTCCGCAAGCAGTTGCTCAGAACAGGCTTGGCACCATATGTTGTCTATACACCCCTGCTAGGTCCCCAAATGTCAGCTCTGGTTCTGAGCCTCAAGTCTTCAAAATTCCAGATAAAATAGCTACTTCCTTTATCTCTACCAGATGCTTCCTGCAGTCACTCTTGACACAGAGTTGTGGTCCAGGGCAGTGTTTTTACCCTGCAGTCGGCTTACCTTTCCCTTAGAGTGCATCAGGGGTTGGAGTTGGTCAATGCAGAGTGGGTGTGTGAGAAAGGAAGGGAGGGAGGAAGGAAGGAAGGAAGGAAGGAAGGAAGGAAGGAAGGAAGGAAGGAAAGAAGGAAGGAGGAGAAGGAGGGAAGAAACAAAAAATATGCTCCAGGTATCTAGTTTATACATTATACTAGAAACAGATATACATATTTTAATTATATTAGAAAGGCCCTATCTTCCCCCCAGTTAATTCTTTTAACCTGGTTCCTCACTGTGTATGACATGTCATCATTAAAAAATAATTTGGAACTGAATCACTTTGCTGTACAGCAGAAACTGACACACACTGTAAACCAACTATACTTCACCAAAAATTTTTTAAAAATAAAATATAATTTTGTAACTCTTATCACTACAACCATTCCTACTAATACTCCTCTACTACTACCAAAATTCATGAAATCTGTAAATAAATAGTAAAAAATAATAAAATCAGAATTTGGATTATGTACTTTATGTAATAAATGTAAATTTACACTTTACATAGATGCTTCACCTTTTTAACGTTATCGCAACATTATGGACTAGGTTTTATTATATAGATAAAGAATTGAGACTCAGAAAATTTAAATGATTTAATTCAATTCACACAAATAATAAACTGCACAGTTGAAATACACAAGCAGTTCTTCTGACTTTAAAATGTGCTTCCCTCTCCACATATATCAGGTTTCTTTTTCTTTCTTTCTTTTTCTTTCTTTCTTTCTTTCTCTCTTTTTTTCTTTCCCTCTTTTTCTTTCTCTTGCTGCCTTTTTAAAAAATACAAATCTTTCTTGTCCAGGTACTACATACTAATTCACATTGAGATATCTGCTCCTTTCCTGTTGACAGAGACACCAAACATAGCAGAAAGGGCACAAAAAGAGAAGAAAAGAAAACCAAGGAGAAAGCTCAGTACTCGGCAATCTTGCCATGGTCAACCATGGCTATAAATTTGAGTGTAAGGAATCAATCAAATAGGAGCCTCATTAACAAGGACACTTCAAAGGCGCTGCAGAGAACATGGAGCTCCAGCTTCTAACTCCACTTTACAGATGGGGATACTGAGGCCAAGGTTGTTTGACATGTCCACTAGTCAAATGACAAAGCTGAGTGCCCTGACTTGCAGTTTAGAGAGCCTTCCATCACTGTATCCGATCTGTCCCTACATGGTCAGCTGCATAAATTCTGAGTAGAACAACTGAACATACTGTCAATATCCTCCATGACATGCAACTTACTAATTGGAGAGTTAAAGCTAACTTTTTCCCAGGTGTACAACAGGAAGGGCAGAAACAAATCATTTTTTAGTAATGATGAAATTCTCTCAGAAGTACCACTCACCTTAAAAATGTGCTTAGAAATTATTAATACACTCTCAGCATTCTGATTTTCCTGGCTTTCTGAAACTAAGATGTTGCAGGAGTGCCTTCACGGCTTTGATCATGGGCAGTCAAAGGAGACTTTGTGTAGCTTCCAGGGAAACGCTGTTGCCGGAAAAGTCAGAACTCTCTGTCATGCAGAAGAAACCATTACAGAACTTCCCGGCATTCCTAACTCCAGATCAAATTAGGATCAGAAGGCTGTTGTCATTGGCCCCCAGGAGCCTGTGGTTTTCTTATTTTCTTATCTGCATTTTTCTTCCCTGCCTATTCCAGGTAGCTGTCACAAGAAATATGAAAAGGGTATTCATTTGTTCATGATTCTTTGCTTCTTCTCACTTTCACATTCACAGCAAGGAAAAGAACAATTGCCTCCACAGGTCGCTTCAGCATTTTGCACTCTTATGCACGCAAGTATCTTGATAGGCTCCAAACATGCAGTCTTACCCAATTTTTGAAATTTGTATTTTATATAAGGTGGATTCTTTTTGTATTGATTACAAGTGCTTATACCACCCTGCCTAGCAGAGTTTGGGTCATAAAAGTCACTAAATGTAAAACATTGTACACAGTTGCCCAAGTTGTCGTGTATCTGGACAAATTTATGAAAATAAAAGGAGTCATCCATTTGGGTTATTTCTACATTTTGGAAACTTAGCATCTTATGTTTTCTTAAGCTGCTTGGGAAAGTTCCAAACTTGAACATCTAAAAGGATTTGTGCAGACTGACAAAGTTGGCCAAGAAATGAGACTTTCCTGATAACAAGAGGTGGCAGAACCCTGTGGTGCCGACCCTACCCTGTGATTCTCCCTTCTCTGAGGTTTCACTAATGACATGGCCTCCTCCTTAATGAACTCTTTGGGAGCTGGTCCTCCTTAAACTGACTTGGATAAGCTTGGATAAAACATTTCTCTTGAATCTGTGTAACACAACTGAAATGCCATCAGGAAATTCAAATAACACTTTTCTCAGTGCTATGGAGAAAGAATAAGTAAATAAATCCAAGTTAAGTGAGTAGAGTTCATAAACATATAGCTTGCTTTCACAGTATTACCTGGGACTGGGGGTGGGATGTTGTACAAATGGATGTTTTGTGTTTATTTTATTGTTTAAAATGAGAGAGGATTAAATATGTTTAAGCTTTGATGGTGAAAAGAGTGATCCAAAGTGCAGAGTTAGAAACACTGGCAATAAGTCAAAAAATATTTCCTTTGAGAGCTACTGAAATTGTTGTCTACAATCAATGTTCACACTTTTATATCTTTCCCCAATTAACTGACAATGCATCTCTTCCTTCCCCTATTCTCAGGGTCTGCTTCACTAACCTTGACCCACATAGGAAGTCAGATAGAAATTGGAAATTTCCTTACTGAACGTGAAAAGAGAACACAATAAGAAGTTGGGTGGTTAATCCAATGTGTAAGAGCTGAATACATCCAACTCAAAAGGATGGCCTTGTTCACTAGCTAGGATAGTGCTTATATAGCATGGCCCATATTGCTTCTGGGACTCTGTTCCTTTATTTTCCCATGGTTGCACAACCACCTGTTGAGCATATGTTCTTCTTTAGTTCATTAATACATTCAGGGAGGTCACAATCAAGTCTTGCAGCACTGGGAACTCTTGACTAAGGTAACTGCGATTCTCTACTTTTATTCATCATTTGTTTGATTCATAGTTTAACTCTCGGAGGGCAATTTTATTTCCATTGTTTCTAAGATCTTGAGAGATACCTTATGGTATCCCACATAGGCTGACAAGAAGGAACACTGTAAAATAGTTTATTGAGATGTAGGATGCAAATTCACTATAAGTAAACCTATGAGAAATTAATTTTTGACCTGAATGGGACATAGAAGATGGCTAACTGAAAATGATAATTTTTCCTTTTGATTGTTTTGTATGGCAGTATCTTGACATAGGAAAATAAAAAAGAGAGATTTGTGAGTGTGTAAAAACCATTAGAAGTTACTTTGAACTTCAAAACAACACACTTTAAATTGTTTCTCCAGTTGTTCTCCCTAGTTGGCAATTCCCTGGTTTTTACTGGTGTGTCACCTCCTCTAATGTCAAGTCTCTAAACTGTGTTGCTCAGTGATTCACTAAAATCAATAATGCCCTACTTCAGATCAACCAGGTAGTTTCACTTGAACTTTTTCTCATAATCACTTTAAAATTAAAATCATTGAGTAAAATTCTAACTCTCCTGAATGACTATTTATGGTTTTCTGAATCAGCATGTATGTGTATGTGTATATGTATGTGTGTGTAGACAGAGAGAGAGAAATAGACAGAAACACCAATGGAAGGTCACCCTACTAAATTATTGGTTTGTCCTTTATTCCCGCAGTTCTTTGTTCAAACCTCAAATAAGTCACTTATCATGTCACACCATAGTGCCACTATTTGCATTTGGTCTTGCCCTTTACATTGTTCTATCCAATTTTGTATTCCGAGAGCTTGGCACAGAGGCAGAAATTCAGAAGGTATTTTAAAAATATTTGATAAAGGAATTAACAACAAATTAGGGCCCATGTGTGCTCCCTGATCCATATTCTATGGTAGAAAGATGTTAAAACTGAGTTTGCTGTTGTTACAGTGAGCATGCGGAGTGCGTAAACAAATTCCAAACCAGCATGTTATGTTATGTATATCTCTTCTCCTTACCCAGTTTTAAGAAACACAAAGTTGAAAAAATTTTGCTTTGACTGGCTGGTTCATCAAACAAGATTTTGTTTTCTATAGACCCACTTTTCATTCCATAATTATTGAAGACACACAAAATACAAGGCTAAATGCTAGGAATGAAAATCGGAATATGTTTAAATGGAGAAGAAGAAACAGTTGGGAAATAACCAAACAGAATGACAAAGATTCATTAGAGAGTTAGAATTGCCAGATTTTAACCCTGTACTCTATATTTCTACCTGTGGGACTTAAATCAAGGGTATTAGTTATCTATTGATAGCAATCTATAGTTATCTATCTTTACCCCAAAACTTAGCAGCTTAATAGAACACAAATTTATCACCTCACAGTTTATATGAGTCAGGAATCCCTCTGTGTCAGAGTCTTTCACACCCATGACTGTGGTCTCATCTGCAGTCTCATCTGCAGTTTCAACTGTGGAGGGGGCAGCAGTTGTTGACAGGATTCAATTCCTTGAGGATTGTTGGACTGAGAACCTCAACTGCAGTTAGCTGGAGGCCACCCTCAACTCCTTGCCATGTGGGTCTTTTCAACAAGCTATCTTACTTCATCAAAGTGTGCAAGCCAAGAAGGCAATAAAGAGAATCTATTATCAAGGTTAGACATCACAGTCATTTATAATCAAGTCACAGAAGTGACAGCCCATCACTTTTTCTACACTCTGATTTTTAGAAACAACTTACTATGTCCAGCCCATATTCAAAGGGAGGGGATTACACAAGACTGTGAATACCAGGAGGTGGGGATTACTGAGGGTGATCTTAAAGGCTGTCTGTTTCAGCAAATAACTAAATTTCTCTAAGCTTACTTCCTTTTCCTCTAAAATAGAAGACAAAATGTCTCCTACCTCATGGGATTGATGCGAAAATCAAATAGTACATTTAAGCCCTGAGCATGTAGTGAGAACTCAGTAAATGTTAGTTCTCATTAGGTAATCACAACACACCATGACATGTCCTGTGGTCAGGTTATTCAAAGAACTATGGGACCACATGAGAGGAACACTTAACACCACCTTGAAAATTATAGACAAACTTTTCAGAACAGTTGAAGTCTACACTGAGGCTTGGATATAGGACAGAAGTAGCAAGCTAAGGCATAAGAAGAAAGAGAATGGGATTCCAGGGAGAGACAAAGCCCTAGAAACCAGAGAGAGTGACATTGCCAGCTAGACTGAGAACTGTGCAGGACGGATTACCCCTCTCCTCTTTGGCATTCCTGCCTGAAAGGTGGGACACAGAGAGAAGGTAAAATTAATGTAAGAAGCATGCAAATGTATGTGCACATACACCATCAAGCTCCAACACAATGACACTTCATGCACGTGACCTTTAATTAATACAGAAATGTCTAGAGAGAGAAGGAGAATAGGAAGAGAAGTTAGAATTGTCATCTCTAGGTTAAAAGGACCTGAGTTTCTGGCAATGCCTCTTCTGTAAGTGAGATGCCATCCTGCCCCTGGTCCTTATAAAGCAGTGGTCTCCTGGGCCTGCGTGAGCCAGACCACTAGGACAAACTTCCTTGGCTGGTCCATTCTCAGGAACTTTGATACTGTTTAAATTTCCCAATGCTAAACACTCATAAAGTTTGAAATCCATTTCACAGCTCCTATATTTATAGGGCATTGTTTTAAATTAGACTTTATTGATGTTTTACTTTGAATTGCTAATATATTTATATTTTTCAAGATAAAACAAAATATTATCTCAAAATACACACTGAGGATTCTTGTTCCCATCCCCATGTCTTTCTACCCTCCCCCCAAAAGTTAATGGGAAATTACTGATTTTCCCCAAAGTTATTTCTTTGATTTTCTCCCAACATTTTTTTTTTTTTTTTTTTTTGGGATTTTTTTTTTAAATTCAGACAGAAAGTCACAAAAATTATACTCATCCTCATCAGTTCACTCAGTCCCATGTAATTAATTTTTTTTTTCATCTTGATCTTTTGTTAGCACTTTTATGAGTTCATCAGTTTTTCATTAGAGTTCTGAAAATGCTTATTCATTCAGTTCAGCAGTACAGTCAGTTACCAGAAACCTGTACTTGTCAGAGTCTTTTCCATGAATTTCTTGAAGATGAAACCCTTTTATAGGAACATACTTGCAAAATCATCAGAGTACACCCAGAACTGTCTGTAAATGACAGAAGACTTAAAAATGACCATGGTTAAAGATTTGATGAAAGTTCATAATAATGCAGTTGACAAGAAAATGAGTTATTTCTGAGATATACATTTTAAAGTAATAACTAGGATTATTACTTATAACCTTATACCAGAACATATAAGATTTTTAGAAGTTTCCTGTAATGTCTGAAACATTTATATTAACATATTTCCATACATATTTGCATACAAATACAAATATAAGATTTTTAGAAATTTCATGTAATGTCTGAAACATTTATATTAACATATTTCCATACATATTTCCATACAAATACAAATATAACATTTTTAGAAATTTCATGTAATGTCTGAAACATTTATATTAACATATTTCCATACAAATAACCCAATGAAAGTTTAGTATTAGTTGTTTTGTTTGTTTTTTTATACTGCAGGTTCTTATTAGGCATCAGTTTTATACACATCAGTGTATACATGTCAATCCGAATCGCCCAATTCAGCACACCACCATCCCCACCTCACCGCAGTTTTCCCCCCTTGGTGTCCATATGTCCATTCTCTACATCTGTGTCTCAACTTCTGCCCTGCAAACTGGCTCATCTGTACCATTTTTCTAGGTTCCACATACATGCATTAATATACGATATTTGTTTTTCTCTTTCTGACTTACTTCACTCTGTATGACAGTCTCTAGATCCATCCACGTCTCAACAAATGACTCAATTTCGTTCCTTTTTATGGCTGAGTAATATTCCATTGTATATATGTACCACATATTCTTTATCCATTCGTCTGTTGATGGGCATTTAGGTTGCTTCCATGACCTGGCTATTGTAAATAGTGCTGCAATGAACATTCGGGTGCATGTGTCCTTTTGAATTACGGTTTTCTCTGGGTATATGCCCAGTAGTGGGATTGCTGGGTCATATGGTAATTCTATTTTTAGTTTTTTAAGGAACCTCCATATTGTTCTCCATAGTGGCTGTATCAATTTACATTCCCACCAACAGTGCAAGAGGGTCCCCTTTTCTCCACACCCTCTCCAGCATTTGTTGTTTGTAGATTTTCTGATGATGCCCATTCTAACAGGAGTGAGGTGATACCTCATTGTAGTTTTGATTTGCATTTCTCTAATAATTAGTGATGTTGAGCATCTTTTCATGTGCTTCGTGGCTGTCTGTATGTCTTCTTTGGAGAAATGTCTATTTAGGTCTTCTGCCCATTTTTGGATTGGGGTGTTTGTTTCTTTGATATTGAGCTGAATGAGCTGTTTATATATTTTGGAGATTAATCCTTTGTCAGTTGATTCATTTGCAAATATTTTCTCCCATTCTGAGGGTTGTCTTTTTGTCTTGTTTATGGTTTCCTTTGCTGTGCAAAAGCTTTGTAGTTTCATTAGGTCCCACTTGTTTATTTTTGTTTTTATTTCCATTACTCTAGGAGGTGGATCAAAAAAGATCTTGCTGTGATTTATGTCAAAGAGTGTTCTTCCTATGTTTTCCTCTAAGAGTTTTATAGTGTCCAGTCTTATATTTAGGTCTCTAATCCATTTTGAGTTTATTTTTGTGTATGGTGTTAGGGAGTATTCTAATTTCATTCTTTTACATGTCCAGTTTTCCCAGCACCACTTATTGAAGAGACTGTCTTTTCTCCATTGTATATCTTTGCCTCCTTTGTCATAGATTAGTTGACCATAGGTGCGTGGGTTAATCTCTGGGCTTTCTATCTTGTTCCATTGATCTATGTTTCTGTTTTTGTGCCAGTACCATATTGTCTTGATTACTGTAGCTTTGTAGTATAGTCTGAAGTCAGGGAGTCTGATTCCTCCAGCTCCATTTTTTTGCCTCAAGACTGCTTTGGCTATTCGGGGTCTTTTGTGTCTCCATACAAATTTTAAGATGATTTGTTCTAGCTCCGTAAAAAATGCCATTGGTAATTTGATAGGGATTGCATTGAATCTGTAGATTGCTTTGGGTAGTATACTCATTTTCACAATGTTGATTCTTCCAATCCAAGAACATGGTATATCTCTCCATCTATTTGTATCATCTTTAATTTCTTTCATCAGTGTCTTATAGTTTTCTGCATACAGGTCTTTTGTCTCCCTAGGTAGGTTTATTCCTAGGTATTTTATTTTTTTTGTTGCAATGGTAAATGGGAGTGTTTCCATAATTTCTCTTTCAGATTTTTCATCATTAGTGTATAGGAATGCAAGAGATTTCTGTGCATTAATTTTGTAACCTGCAACTTTACCATATTCATTAATTAGCTCTAGCAGTTTTCTGGTGGCAGTTTTAGGATTCTCTATGTATAGTATCATGTCATCCGCAAACAGTGACAGTTTTACTTCTTCTTTTCCAATTTGTATTCCTTTTATTTCTTTTTCTTCTCTGATTGCCGTGGCTAGGACTTCCAGAACTATGTTGAATAATAGTGGTGAGAGTGGACATCCTTGTCTCGTTCCTGATCTTAGAGGAAATGCTTTCAGTTTTTCACCATTGAGAATGATGTTTGCTGTGGGTTTGTCATATATGGCCTTTATTATGTTGAGGTAGGTTCCCTCTATGCCCACTTTCTGGAGAGTTTTTATCAGAAATGGGTGTTGAATTTTGTCAAAAGCTTTTTCTGCATCTATTGAGATGATCATATGGTTTTTATTCTTCAATTTGTTAATATGGTGTATCACATTGATTGATTTGCGTATATTGAAGAATCCTTGCATCCCTGGGATAAATCCCACTTGATCGTGGTGTATGATCCTTTTAATGTGTTGTTGGATTCTGTTTGCTAGTATTTTGTTGAGGATTTTTGCATCTATATTCATCAGTGATATTGGTCTGTAATTTTCTTTTTTTGTAGTGTCTTTGTCTGGTTTTGGTATCAGGGTGATGGTGGCCTCATAGAATGAGTTTGGGAGTGTTCCTTCTTCTGCAATTTTTTGGAAGAGTTTGAGAAGGATGGGTGTTAGCTCTTCTCTAAATGTTTGATAGAATTCACCTGTGAAGCCATCTGGTCCTGGACTTTTGTTTGTTGGAAGATTTTTAATCACAGTTTCAATTTCATTACTTGTGATTGGTCTGTTGATATTTTCTGTTTCTTCCTTATACATTCTTGGAAGGTTATACCTTTCTAAGAATTTGTCCATTTCTTCCAGGTTGTCCATTTTATTGGCATAAAGTTGCTTGTAGTAGTCTCTTAGGATGTTTTGTATTTCTGCGGTGTCTGTTGTAACTTCTCCTTTTTCGTTTCTGATTTTATTGATTTGAGTCCTCTCCCTCTTTTTCTTGATGAGTCTGGCTAATGGCTTATCAATTTTGTTTATCTTCTCAAAGAACCAACTTTTAGTTTTATTGATCTTTGCTATTGTTTTCTTTGTTTCTATTTCATTTATTTCTGCTCTGATCTTTATGATTTCTTTCCTTCTGCTAACTTTGGGTTTTGTTTGTTCTTCTTTCTCTAGTTTCTTTAGGTGTAAGGTTAGATTGTTTACTTGAGATTTTTCTTGTTTCTTTAGGTAGGCTTGTATAGCTATAAACTTCCCTCTTAGAACCGCTTTTGCTGCATCCCATAGGTTTTGGGTCGTCGTGTTTTCATTGTCATTTGTCTCTAGGTATTTTTTTATTTCCTGTTTGATTTCTTCAGTGATCTCTTGGTTATTTAGTAACGTATTGTTTAGCCTCCATGTGTTTGTCTTTTTTACGTTTTTTTCCCTGTAATTCATTTCTAATCTCATAGCGTTGTGGTCAGAAAAGATGCTTGATATGATTTCAATTTTCTTAAATTTACTGAGGCTTGATTTGTGACCCAAGATGTGATCTATCCTGGAGAATGTTCCGTGCGCACTTGAGAAGAACGTGTAATCTGCTGTTTTTGGATGGAATGTCCTATATATATCAATTAAATCTATCTGGTCTATTGTGTCATTTAAAGCTTGTGTTTCCTTATTTATTTTCATTTTGGATGATCTGTCCATTGGTGTAAGTGAGGTGTTAAAGTCCCCCACTATTATTGTGTTACTGTCGATTACCTCTTTTATAGCTGTTAGCAGTTGCCTTATGTATTGAGGTGCTCCTATGTTGGGTGCATATATATTTATAATTGTTATATCTTCTTCTTGGATTGATCCCTGGATCATTATGTAGTGTCCTTCCTTGTCTCTTGTAACATTCTTTATTTTAAAGTCTATTTTATCTGATATGAGTATAGCTACTCCAGCTTTCTTTTGATTTCCATTTGCATGGAATATCTTTTTCCATCCCCTCACTTTCAGTCTGTATGTGTCCCTAGGTCTGAAGTGGGTCTCTTGTAGACAGCATATATATGGGTCTTGTTTTTGTATCCATTCAGCCAGTCTATGTCTTTTGGTTGGGGCATTTAATCCATTCATGTTTAAGGTAATTATCGATATGTATGTTCCTATGACCATTTTCTTAATTGTTTTGGGTTTGTTTTTGTAGGTCCTTTTCTTCTCTTGTGTTTCCCACTTAGAGAAGTTCCTTTAGCATTTGTTGTAGAGCTGGTTTGGTGGTGCTGAATTCTCTTAGCTTTTGCTTGTCTGTAAAGCTTTTGATTTCTCCATCAAATCTAAATGAGATCCTTGCTGGGTAGAGTAATCTTGGTTGTAGGTTCTTCCCTTTCATCACTTTAAGTATATCATGCCACTCCCTTCTGGCTTGCAGAGTTTCTGCTGAGAAATCAGCTGTTAACCTTATGGGAGTTCCCTTGTATGTTATTTGTCGTTTTTCCCTTGCTGCTTTCAGTAATTTTTCTTTGTCTTTAATTTTTGCCACTTTGATTACTATGTGTCTCGGCGTGTTTCTCCTTGGGTTTATTCTGTATGGGACTCTCTGCGCTTCCTGGACTTGGGTGGCTATTTCCTTTCCCATGTTAGGGAAGTTTTCGACTATAATCTCTAAAATATTTTCTCTGGTCCTTTCTCTCTCTCTTCTCCTTCTGGGACCCCTATAATGCGAATGTTGTTGCGTTTAATGTTGTCCCAGAGGTCTCTTAGGCTGTCTTCATTTCTTTTCATTCTTTTTTCTTTAGTCTGTTCTGCAGCAGTGAATTCCACCATTCTGTCTTCCAGGTCACTTATCCGTTCTTCTGCCTCAGTTATTCTGCTATTGATTCCTTCTAGTGTAGTTTTCATTTCAGTTATTGTATTGGTCATCTCTGTTTGTTTGTTCTTTAATTCTTCTAGGTCTTTGTTAATCATTTCTTGCATCTTCTCAATCTTTGCCTCCATTCTTATTCCGAGGTCCTGGATCATCTTCACTATCATTATTCTGAATTCTTTTTCTGGAAGGTTGCCTATCTCCACTTCATTTAGTTGTTTTTCTGGGGTTTTTTCTTGTTCCTTCATCTGGTACATAGCCCTCTGCCTTTTCATCTTCTCTGTCTTTCTGTAACTGTGTCTCCCAACATTTTATTTTGAAAGTTTTCAGACCACAAGGAAAGTTACAATAATCCTATTAAAAACAACCAAATGCCCTTCATCAATATTCACCAGGTGATAACATTTTGCTGCATTAGCTTTATCTCTTTCTCTCTGTATGTGTACATATACATATGTTCATTTCAGAGTTGGTTACAGAAATTAAAATACTTTACCCCTAAGTCTTTCTAAATAAACATGCAGAAACAGCTAGAAACACATTGGAAAAGGAGAGCAGGGAGGAGATTGGGAGAAGTATAGCCTTATCCAGGATTAAACCATACAATAAACCCTCTATAAGTAATGCAGTATAGTACTAGAACATGACTAGGCAGACATACCAATGATACAGAACAGAATACCTAGAAATAAACTCAAGTACATATGAAAATTTAGAAGCAAGAAGGGTGACATCTCAAAACAGTGAGGAAAAGATGTACTACTTTTTAGTAGTGTGGGGCAAACTAAAGAGCTATTTGGAAAATGTAAACTTGGGTTCACTCCATACATAAAAAGATGCTCCAAATGCATCAGATCTCAGTATGCAAACAGTGAAAAAGTATAATACTAAAAAATAATAATAACAAGTGAATTTCTTTATAACCTAAGTGTAAAAAAAAAAAAATCCAGGCACAATTTCAAAAACTGATAAATGTGCCTTCAACAAAAATATTAAAACATCACATGGCAAAAGCTGAAATTTGTTTAGGAAATTCATCCATAAACCCACTTGTGTTCCACACTTTTATTGAACCAAGCAGTGAGGTTTATTATTCAGTGGTGACTAAATTTCCATGTGTTTAGGCAGAGGTAAGCTCTTTCCTCTGAGATTTCCATTATACATCTGTTGGGTGACTCACTGACATCTAACATTGTCCTGGTCCCAGGGAACCGATGTACTTGGAAAATCTGCTCATTGCATCTCCAATTCAAGTGTTTGACATCCTTCTAAGTATGTCTGTCAAGTTCTTGCTCTTCCTCTGTCTTCATACTTAATTTTTCATTTAATGCATTTCTAATAAAAACACAAGACTCTGTACTGAAGATATTTAGCATGAATTTGGAAACATGAGACGATAGAAACCTCTTTTATTTCTAATTTCTTTTTAACAATAGAAATAAATTAAACTCAATCATGTTTGCATGAATGATTCTATTTTCATTTAAGGGACTCTTGCATCCAAAGATTTTGCAGAATTAGGTAAACTCTTTGTCAGAGTTTTCCTAACTCATTTATTTTTATTTGAGGGCATATGGTAAGATTCTTTCCTTGACAGAATACCATGAAATTAATTTTGACATATCGCTGTAAATGATGCCAATGTACCACCTCCATGATTAAATATTCGCAAACATCGCCCAGAGCTTTCAAAAGGACTCTGTTTCTTTCCCATAGCAAAGGCCTGGAAAGTGATGAGCCCATTTCCTGGTGATGGGCAAAAGCAAGAAAATATATGAGGATTCAAGAATTTGTCAAATGATACAACAGCAATAAATTTTCTACCAGTCTACCTGTAGAAACATGTAAAATCCCTAATGAGATTTTGCACTAAAAAAGTTAATGGTTGGCTAAGTTAAAATATGACAGTTTAATAAAAATGATCATGTTCTAACAGGTCATTCAACCGGCAAGCTTTGAAAACTTCTGGTGTAAAATTAATATATCAAAATGGCTTCTGTATCCTTCAAGAAATGTGTCTTTTAGGAGAACCATAGCTTGCCTAAGTTTTAAATTTTATTTTTTTTCATCAACATGACTTTAAAATGATTCCAAGGATAGAAATAGGAAAGGCTTTTTCCCCTCTAGCAATTTTTAAAAAATTTCTCTCTTGGGTGAAATGGTACTTAGCAGCAGCTACAGCCACAGTCTTTCAGTTCTGCCCCCACCATCACTCACTTTTACGCACAGTCTGCACCATTTTTAAAATGTTACTTTGCTGTTTAACAGGAAGAAAAAATGGATCAATACTCCAATAAAACATAAATTAACCTGTCAAGGGCTGAACATCGTTAAGAGATCTGATCAGCATAATAAAAATCTGGTCTCTAGTCTCAAATCATGGCCAGAGATAGCCACTGAATACCACGGGGACTCATTTTCCTAAATTGTGAAAAGCACATTTTGAAAAGGACCAGAAGTTTCTTATGGACAAGAAAGGCAACAAAAAGAATAGTTTAGAGAAGCGTTGAGCATCCCTTCAAGAGGGCCTTGCCAAAGTGGCAAGGAGAGGGAACAGGATTGACTAGGAGGAGTTGGTTTCTAGAGCTTCAGCTTCCATAATAAAGTTTCCTAAAACCGATCTGCCTGCGAATGCAGCACAGTCAAGGTGTCCCCTTGGTGAACTGAACTTCTCTGCCTTAAGAAAAGAAAGGTCAACCTCTGGCCTACCCACTGTCTAGTCTTTCTGCAGTGCTTTAGGGTGTAATAACTGCCGCCACTGGTAACTGTGGTCCTGCGAGTTGGCAACAAATCCCTTCCCAGGTGGGGTGCTTTCAAATATTTTGCTACTAAAAAATTAGAGGACGTACTTGAATTAACTAATAGATAGCACTCTTTAATAATGGCTCACAATTTAATCTTGGCATGTAATATTGAAGGTGTTCAAAGGATTGAATAATGTTGCTGTTAATGAAAGTCCCTCCATTTCCACTCTCTGTTTATCTGAGTAAGATGTCTGAGCTACCTTATAGGGTGGTTGTGAAGATCAAATTAATTAAGATAAAATGTGAAGGGCACCAGGAACAGTGGCAGGTACATAACAAGTACTGCATGAGGGACTGCTATTATTACTGTTGTATTAACTAAGTATATTACTTATGTATAATTATAAATATTCTAAATAAATTATGATTATATATATTATAAAATATATTAGTTATAATGAACTATATTTACTAAAATTAATACGTTATAAATGTTATACTATATACATGTGTGTATATGTGTACATGTTCATTGCAGAAAATACAGAAAGATTATGCATAAAACATTTCCAAATCATAAATATAAGTTATTTTAGAGTAAAATTCTATGGAACAAGTTGAGGAGAAAGTTAAAGGTGCTAATGTAAAACTGTTAAAACTAACTTATGATTTTACATGAATGATGGTGGGAAGCAAATCACCTCCAAGTTTATATTCTATTGGATACTTTAAATGGAGTGAAATAATTATTTTTAAATGCCAATATTTTGAGTATGCTGACAATTATACTTTTACAAGTATTTAAATGCATTATAAACATATTTTTTTAATCCCCTATCTCTATATTGTCCCTCCCCCTTCCCTCTCCCCACTGGTAACCACTAGTTTATTCTCTATATATGTGTCTGCTTCTTTTTTGTTTTATTCACTAGTTTGTTGTATTTTTTAGATTCCACATATAAGTGATAACATGCAATATTTGTCTTTCTCTGTTTGACTTATTTCTGTCTGACTTAGCATAATGCCCTCCAAGTCTATCCATGTTGTTGCGAATGGCAAAATTTCATTCTTTTTTAAAGCTGAGTAGTATTCCATTGTATATGTATATTATTAATATATATATATTATATATATATATATAATATATATATATATATATATATATATATATATATATATATATATATATATACACACCACATCTTCTTTATCCATTCATCTGTTGATGGACACTTAGGTTGTGTCCATATCTTGGCAACTGTAAATTATGCTGCTATAAAGATTGGGGTGCATTTATCTTTTCTAATTAGTGTTGTTGTTTTTTTCTGATATATACCCAGGAATTGAATTGCTGGGTCATGTGGTAGTTCTATTTTTGGTTTTTTGAGAAACCTCCATACTGTTTTCCATAGGGGCTGCACCAGTTTACATTTCCACCAACAGTGTAGGAGGGTTCCCTTTACTCCACATCCTCACCAAAATTTGTTATTTGTGTTCTTTTTGATGATGGCCATTCTGACAGGTGTGAGGCAGTACCTCACTGTGGTTTTGATTTGCATTTCCCTGAGGATTAGCAATATTGAGCTATAGTAATCAAAACAGTATGGTACTGGCACAAAAACAGATACATAGATCAATGGAACAGAATAGAGATCCCAGAGATAAACCTGCACACTTTTGGTTAATTAATCTATGACAAAGGAAGCAAGAATATACAATGGAGAAAACACAGTCTCTTCAATAAGTGGTGCTAGGAAAACTGGACAGCTACATGTAAAAGAATGAAATTAGAACATTCTCTACTATCATATACAAAAATAAACTCAAAACTGATTAAAGACCTAAGTGTAAGGTCATAAAACTCCCAGAGGAAAATAGGCAGAATACTCTTTGACATAAATCACAAATATTTTTTGGATCTGTCTCCTAAGCAAAGGAAACAAAAGCAAAAATAAACAAATAGGACCTAATTAAACTTAAAAGCTTTTGCACATCAAAGGAAACCATCAACAAAACAAAAAGACAGCCTACTGAATGAGAGAAGATATTTGCAAATGATATGATTGATAAGGGGTTAATATCCAACCTATATAAACAGTTCATATAACTCAACATCAACAACACAAACAACCTGGTTAAAAAATGGGCAGAAGAACTGAATAGACATTTTTCCAAAGAGGAAACGCAGATGGTCAACAGGCATGTTATGAACATTTTAAAATATTTTTCAAAATTACTTTTTTGGGGAGGGAGGTTGCATTAGTCAGGATTCTCCAGAGAAATAAAACTAATAGAATATATAAAGAGAGGAAAAGATTTGTTATAAGGAATTGACTCACATAATTACAGAGGCTGAGAAGTCCCACAGTCTGTCATTTACAAACTGGAGACCCAGGAAAGCCTGTGGTGTAACTCAGTCCAAGCGCAAAGGCCTAAGAATCATATGAGCCCATGGTATATGTTCCAATTCAGGCCTGAAGGGCCTGAGAACCAGGAGCATCCAGGACAGGAGAAGACCTATGTCTGAGCTTAAGAAATCAGGCAAGAATTTTAAAAGGTGAATTTCTCCATCCGACCCCTCTTGTTCTATTCAGGGCCTCAATGGATTGGATGATGTGCACCCACATTAAGGATGGTGATCTACTTTTCTGAATCCACAGATTCAAATGCTAATCTCATCTGGAAACACCCTCACATACTTGCTCAGAAATAATGGTTAATCTGGGCGCACCATGGCCCAGTCTTATTGACTCACAAAGTTAACCCTCCTGGAGTGAACAGATATATTCAGAGGCCTCTGGTTTATATTGTATAGAATGAATGCATCATCTGCCTCCACGCTTCCCAGTCTCCATACCACTGCCAGAATAACTGGTGAAAACACAGCTCTGACTTCTTCTTGTCTCTTCTAAAACTTCTTCAAGTCCCTTCTACCTTAAGAAAAATCCAAATCCTTCAGCCCAGTCTACAGTCTCTTCAACTACGGCCCCATCCCTTTCCTGCCTCCTTTTCTGCAATTTCTCCATGTTCCGTCCACACAGAGCACTGGCCAAAGGAATTATTCTCAGCATATCCTCTTCTCTTACTGTGGTACCTTTGGCATCAGGATTCCTCTTCCCAGAATGCCGTCCTTCTCATTCTCTTCCCATTAGGGGCCCCATTTAAAATGGGACGTTGCCAGAGGGGTCTACCTGGACCATCCTATCTAAAATAGTACTCTTGTCTCTGTCACCCTTGATCCCTCATCTTACTTGATGTGTAAGCACAGCACTTTACATTGCCTGTCATTATATTAAATATCTTTTTTTAATGTCTTTTTTTCTTCTACTAGGCTATAGTTTCCATGAAAGCAGAAACTTGGTCTTACTTATTTTAACACTTGTGTATCATTACCTCCGAGCAGTGCTGGCACACTCTAGACATCCAATAAAGGCTGTAAATGGATGCATACATGAACCAGAAAGTGTCATATTCGATTCTGTATCCCTGGCACAGCTTAGTTTTGCAATGCATATGTATTGGCTTGAATATAGTACAAAAGTCTGTGTTATTGTTTACAAGAACAATGTCTAGTCTCCTTATCTGAAGCTATTTTAGCAATATCTAAATAGCTTTGTTTCTAAAAGAACCAAAGTTACAAGCATGAATTTTACTAGATGACCAAGTTCCCTTTAAATCCTTGGACTTTATGATAGTTTAAGACAGAGACATACATTAAAGATAATCACCTTGCACAATCTATATATTCCTATTCTCTCAAATATAACTTTTCTGCAAAAACCACTTGGAGACATAAAATCTAAAAGAAAAAGAAAAAGCCAGTGAAATTTGAAATTTTTTTTCAAATTTAGCATTAATTTTTCCCATTTTTAGAAATGTCTTCGGCACAAAGTATCATTTTTTGCTTTTTAGCAATTCCAGTTTCATTTCTGTGCGTCGTTTAGTAATGCAAGAGACTTGAAAAAGAAATTAACTGTCTCCAAGTGGTTGTAGGAAGATTTGACTGCTGTCCTCTTAGGTATGATGGAGTATCCATGTTTATGTATTCTGAATGTAAATTTGCAATCTCCTCAAAGGTGGAAAGATGGTACCTGTTTTTTTTTTTTTTTTTTTTTGGTACCTGTTTTAATTAATAAAGATGATTTTATAAAACAAACGTGCCTACACACACACACAACGGGGTGAGGGATTAGGAAACAAGACATCACTGGCAAAATTACCAATGCAAGAACCTCTCAGAAATCAATCCATCCAGGCCTGTTTCTGCCCAACACAACTAACATCTGCTTAGTTCTGTTCTCTTTTCTTTTTTTTTTTTTTTTTTTTTTTAATGAGGATCTTGAATCAGATGTGTATGTTTGATTGATTGATTGATTGATTTTGGCTGTGTTGGGTCTTCGTTTCTGTGCGAGGGCTTTCTCCAGTTGTGGCAAGCGGGGGCCACTCTTCATCGCGATGCGCGGGCCTCTCTCGTTGCGGAGCACAGGCTCCAGACGCGCAGGCTCAGCAGTTGTGGCTCACGGGCCCAGCCGCTCTGCGGCATGTGGGATCTTCCCAGGCCAGGGCTCGAACCCGTGTCCCCTGCATTAGCAGGCAGATTCTCAACCACTGCGCCACCAGGGAAGCCCCTGTTCTCTTTTCTGATTTGCCCTTTGCGACTGGCTTCCTGGGCTGTCTCTGTGACTGCTCTCAGCCATTTCTAAATAAGCCACTCAGGCAGTTTGGGTGGGATTGGCTTCCAATGATCAAATAAACAGTGTTTTTTCAAGGAGCAGAAGACTTTACAGCAAAATCAATGTAGTATGAATAAAGTTATCCTAGTAGGAGATAAACAAGCAGATATGCTCACCTTCAGAGTCATGTTATGGAACTTAAAGTACTTCTCAGAACTGTGTTTCAGAAGATTACTTCTGACAGAAATATTTTTTCAGAACACCTATGTTATTCATTGAATGAAAGCTAAAGTCGTTTTATTTCCAGTGTTGGGGGTAGAAAACTTTCCTGTGATCTCCACCTGTGGCGCCTGCCATTAAATCGTAAACACCAATTTGTATTAAAAGCTTGGGTTGCCCAGAAGGGCTCCTGAAGTTTTCTTTAATGTAATAGCCTAGGATTTTAAGTGAGTATATGAGAGGAAAAGCTAAAAAAATGACTAAAGAATTCATTATTTCCAAGATTCGGGTATGGCTCTGGGACAAGGAGAAGCTAGCCAGTGAGCTAAAAACAGTTTTCTCTTTCACTTCTCCTTCTGGAATGTGCCCCTTTTATTTTGTCATTCTTGGCTTGGCTCCCCACTTCCCAAGCCTCCTCTGTCGTTTCATTCTGCCGGAGGATTTCCTTTCCAATATTTTGGCTGAATGTTCAGCTTTGTTAGCAGAAATGCAAAGTGAGCGCTTTGAAGCATTACCCACTAAAATCCAATTTTAAACAGTTAAAGCTACAACTTCCCCCATCCTCTGGGAAACGAGCCTTCAGTTTCTTTGTGCTTCAAGGCAGAACAGTCGGAGCTGGAATTATTACCCAGGCCATAGTCTTGCTGAGACCATCAGATAAGCCACCAGAGTGAGGTTCGGCAGGCCACACTTAAAAGGGGACTTCTTGGAAAGGTGAACTGCTCTTTTTAAAAAAGCTTATTTCATATTGGAGTATAGTTGATTAAAAATGTTGTGTTAGTTTCAGATGTAGAGCAAAGTGATTCATTTATACATATGCATGTATTTATTCTTTCTCAAGTTCTTTTCTCATTTAGGTTATTACAGAATATTGAGCAGAGTTCCCTGTGCTATACAGTAGGTCCTTGTTGGCTATCCATTTTAAATATAGCAGTGTGTATATGTCAATCCCAAACTCCCAAGATGAACTGCTTTATGAAAGTGGTAAATATTGATGACTTTTATACAGTTTTGGATAAAACATAAAGAGTACATCTGAAGGTATGAACACCGTATTCTTTGAAAGAACTCACATTTCTTTAAGTGAGAGATAATAAATATTTTGTGAGCAGTGCAAGCATCATTAAAATTTTAAGAAAATATACCCTTTCATAAAAATGCCCATTTAATAAACTCTGAAAGTAATTTATGATACATATCCTTAAGCCTAATAATACCAGTTTTCACATATTATGTGATTTTTATAACTTTTTCTCAGGAAATAAATTTACTATGCCCACTTTACAGATAAAGAAACCAAGATCTTGAAGGAAATATCCACAGTCAGCAATTTAAACTTTGGACAAAACTATCCCTTGATATTGTAGCCATGTTGCTATTATGAAATGAATCAGAATGGGGTAGCTTTTCTCTTGCTCTCTTTTTATCCTTCTATGTGATTTTCTGGCCATAGATAAAGTAAGACCATGTTAAAAAAAAAAAAAATGAGACAACAGTAAAATTCTGAGTAGGCTGTTTACATATATTCTATGAGTGCAATCATCACAATGAGTTTTAATTGCTTCCTAGGAACTTAGACTTAATTTCATTTCTGGGCCATAGTAAGAAAAAATATTTGTCTTGATTCTTTGCATATTTAACTTAACCTTCCTGAAATATTGTAAACAATTATGACCTTTCTTTAACTCCTTTCCCTTGTCATCTTTTCTTAGGAACTAGCATTGTATCAATCTCTTCACAGATGTTTCCAATTTTTAATTATCCACAGACAATAAAAGTGTCTTTCAATAAAAGTGTGATATTCTGGTTGCTTTGTCATATTCATATATCCTCTTTTCTCCCAGAGAGTTGGTTAGTAAATGTAAGTTGTCCTAAGTCATTAGGAGATTTGGGGTACAGTGAGGAAAGAAAACATTTTAGTTTTGAAATAATTTTTTTTAATGTACTGAAGATAGGAGAGTATAATTTGTCAATGGGATGAAATCAGGTCCCTACCAGCCCATATGGCACCTCTGTGAGAACTAGAAACAGACTTCTCTGTGAGGGGACATAGCCTTACATAACTTGTGGGACTTGGCCCCTTTCTGCCCGCTCAACCCACTGAACAGCTTATCCTGAGAGAAATGGTAGTGGACTTCACCCAAAATAAACAAATTTCAATGTAAACAACAATGAGGATTCACATATGCGTTCAACAAATAGTTATCAGTGTTTATCATGTGAAAGTTTTCTAGGCTCCAGGATGCAACAGTGAATAAAGCAAGTCCCTTCTTTCATGAAAAACATGTTTTCTTGGGGAGATGGAAAATGAATGAATGAATATGTAATATAGTAGGTTCTAATACATGCTGTGAAAAACAATGGGACATAGGGTAACAGAGGAGAAAACAGACATTCTAGGGGCTGGGGAAATGCTTTCTACTGTCAGTTGATTGTAACATTGGGTTAGAGACAAGGCAATTTAGGGAGTGTGCAGGGTGGAGGTCTCTACATGTCAAGCTAAGGAAGCAAGGTATGAGGGTACTAAGCTAGGAGCTCTGTGTATGTGGGAGCAACTGCAAGGAGGCTGGTGAGGTGACAGCCAATGGCAGAGTCACTAGAAAACATGACAAAAAGGTCCTCAATGGGGCTAAGTCAAAGAGGCAGTAGTGGCTAGAATGTTGGGCTAAATTCTGAGTGAGAGGGGATGCTATTGGAGAACTTTGGAAAGAGGAACTCTATGATTTCCCAGGGCCATTGAAAGGATCACTCTGGTTGCAGTGTGAGAAATGCACTGGAATGCAGGAGGGCAGAGGAAAAGACAGAGTGGAGGCCACTCGGTACTTCTGGGAGGAACATCAGCAGCCTGGAGGGAGTGGCTGTGGTGGCAGAGCTTGGAGTTGGAGTATGTTGTTTTCTTTCATCAGTGAAGCCTCTTCAGATTAAGCCAATGATATGCTGAGGCTGGTTTGTAACCAGCTCACAAGAGCCAATTGTTCAATTTTCGGGAATGTTACAAGCCTATTGTTAAACACAACTGCTAAGAACAAATTAAATTTTATAAATTTATAGTTAAATATAGTATATTTAAAACAAAGGTAATAAATATTAAAATACACCACATCCTAATTATTTTATTGCTTTACTATTACCTAGTCTTTAGGGTTTTTAAAATATCTATTGTATTCATACGGTAAAAATACTGTATAATGGTACACATCTCTTCCCAACAGTGTGTTGAGTGGCATCATATCGGTAGATTAAAATTAGCCATGGTCGTAAAAAATGTGGTATTTACCTACAATGGAATATTATTACCTTGAAAAAGAAGGAAGTCCTGCCATTTGTGACAACATGAGCGAACTTAAAAGTGAAAAAAGTGAAATAAGCCAGTCACAGAAGGACAAATACTATCTGATGTCATTTATAGGAGGAATCTGAAATAGTCAAACTCATAGAAGCAGGGCTGGGGGGAGAAAGAAATGGGAAGGTATTAGTCAAAGGGTACAGAATTTCAGTTATACAAGATGAATAAATCGTAGAGACCTGTACAACATAGAGCTATATAGTTAGCAATACTGTATTGTATACTTAAACATTTGCAATGAGGGTAGATCTTATGTTGTGTTCTTATTAAAAAACACAAAAATTGTTACAAAATTACAAAATAATAATAATAATAAATAAAGAGGATGGAAAAAAACTTTTGAAGGTGATGGATGGTTTATGGCATAGATTGTGGTGATGATTTCACGTGTGTACACTTATCTCCAAACTCATCAGTTTGTGTATATTAAATATGTACAGCTTTTTGAATGTCAATCATACCTTAATAAAATGCTTCTAAAAATTGGTCATGAAATTCCCTGGAGGTCCAGTGGTTAGGACTCCATGCTCCACTGCAAGGGGCCTAGGTTCGATCTCTGGTCAGGGAACTAAGATCCCGCAAGCCATGGTGAAGCCAAAAATAAAAAAAATGGCTATGATGGAAGAAGTATTTACCCCATGTAAATCTGTATCTATAAACACTAATATCATAGGTTGATGTATTGTTTTTTTGATTGTCTAGATTTAAAAAAAAAGTGATGGAGAAATGTTAATAATGTAGACTTAAAATGTGCCACGTCAAAGTCTGAAGCTGAAAGAAACTTCCATTTAATGAATTTAATTTGTGCAAGTGTGAGAAGTAGCTTAACAGTAAATCACATATTTAATTACAATATTTTGGGGGGAGGAAAAAGTGAATTGGGATGCAACACTTTCGTAAAATCATGGTTAAATTTCAATTCTTGGTTGGCTACAAATATGAGTTTAGCAAAATCAGCAAAAAACGTTGTACTAAAATCCATTGGCCATATGGCATTTACAATAAATAGTATTGTGTATTTCATTATTAATTGTAAACTTTTGTGAAAGTTTATATCAGTAAGATTTATAAGAAACTTGTGTACATATATACACATATTTTTTTTGAGAACTGGTTGTACCAACAGACCTCTGGATAAAGCTCCTTTATATTGGCATTTACAGTTTGAAAATCAGGCACATGGATTATACATAATAAATCAAAATTCAGAAAAATCTCAGAATATGGGGCAAATATTTACTTAGTAGTAAGTAGCAAGCACCCAAGGAACGACACTGAGAAACGGTCCTCCTCAGCCAGATGTAACCTGATGTAGGAGTAGAATATGAGTTTCACTCATCTCTTCCACATAACTTAAGTGCAACACCACATGCTTCTTAAATGGAAACACTTCTCAATCTAAACCATGGAACATATTCATATAGTGCCAACTCCCATGATCATTTTTTATGCATGCCTTGTTTACTAAGAAAATCAGCCACAGATATTGCCTATTAAATTATTATTATTTTGAGCTTCTGTGGCCTGCAGTCACACAGAACTGGAATGTGTTTTTAAGGAATATATTAACCCCATGGTAAAAGAGACCACATTTTGTTTTGATCCAATACTGAGTGAGGCAAATGTACTAGCTCACCTTTCCACTTGCCCTATTCTGTACTTGCATATCCTCAGAGAATTTTATTTTTTAAAAAATTTATTTATTTATTTATTTATTTATGGCTCTGTTAGGTCTTCATTGCTGCGTGTGGGCTTTCTCTAGTTGCGGTGAGCGGGGGCTACTCTTCATTGCGGTGCACGGGCTTCTCAATGTGGTGGCTTCTCTTTTTGCGGAGCACAGGCTCTAGGTGCGTGGGCTTCAGTAGTTGTGGCATGCGGGCTCAGTAGTTGTGGCATACAGGCTCTAGAGCTCAGGCTCAGTAGTTGTGGCACACGGGCTTAGTTGCTCCACAGCATGTGGGATCTTCCTGGACAAGGGCTCGAACCTGTGTCCCCTGCATTGGCAGGCAGATTCTTAACCACTGAGCCACCAGGGAAGTCCCAAAGAATTTTCCAATGGATAGAGGTAATTATCTCCCAATTTTCTGAGAACTCTTTCTTATTTAAATATATTCTTGGTATTCATGGGATAACGTCAATGGTATATCCCTCTAATTATGATGTTTTACATATTTGACCTTTAACAAATTAAAGCTTCTGTTTCTTAGTACAAAACACAATAGTTATTCCACTGGCAAAGTCAAATATGGATTATTAATACTCTTAATTGAAATCCACTTAAATTGCCCTCTTAAGACATATAACTTGAAGAGAAGCAACAATTAATGATCCATTACTGTGAACTGCAAATCATGGTCACCAACTTCAGTGGTCAGAGAAAAAGTAGTGACAGTAATGGAAGATAGATAGTCTGTGCTGTATCCATGTGACACTGAAAAGAGTGTTGCTTTCAGCCCCTAATTTTGGGAGTGCTGTATGGGTTTTGTACCTTTCTCCCAGTCTTCTCCAACTCCCACAACCTGACTCTTCACATCTTGGGGAGGAACTTTCCTAGGATGCCAGATTATTCGTGTTTGAACTAGGAGAGTCCCTGGTAAACTGGTATGGTTCGTTACCTTACTCTCGGTAGAGATCCAAAATGAAGTTAAAGTACAGATCACATAGGAGAAAGGGGCAGGTTAGGATATAGTTAATGGCTGTAAAGTCATGAGGGTAAATGAGATCATCCAAGATTTGTGAACAGGAAAAAGAAACTGGTAAAACAAACAAACAAACATGACACACACCACACAAGACAACCAACGTTACAGAGCAGGCTGAGAAGGAGAAGCTAATAAAATAAACTAAAAGTTAGAGAGATAAAAAGAGAGCCAGGGAACAGGTATGCAAAATTATAGCTAAGTTCTCTTACAAATGGCAACTCAAAGTTTTATCTGTGAGCAGATGAAATTCCTCTTTGATTGGTGTAATCAGCTATTTGAAATCTTAGATACAGTTTATAAGAAATGTTTACTTTGAAAAGCTCATTTACATTGAAAAATATTCTTCAGAATTTTATTAATACAAATACTTTTCTTCAAAAAATTATATATCCTTCCTGAGATATTTTTGGATGGTGCTGAGATTTATGTTCCCTCTGCTTACCCTGTTCTACATGTTATCTTAAAACACCTATTTCTCTGTAAGGAACTCTGCATTACATGATAAAAGTTTCTTCAGAATGGTGGTGGAAAAATACAATAATTATCATAAGTGGTTCATTTGAGCTGTAGAAAGTAGAAAAATAAATTTAAACACCTATTATGTTATTTGTAAAATTGAACATCTCCTTCATATACAGACTGGCTAACTAGGGTTTTGGGCAATGTTTGCAAATTACTGAGTGTACTACCATAATTCTTATAAATTCTACTTTCTTGGAAAAGAAGACCATACTTCAAATAATGTAATAAAGCCACCAAGGAAACATAATGATTACCATACATGCTTGGTATAATAACTTCAAAGCCATGAATCATAGTATTTACCTTTTTCTCTCATTTCAAGGGGTGAGTAAAGGCTGAAAATGGGTTGTTAAAACATCTTAATTTTTCTTTCTATAGACATCTACAAGCATTTAAAAGCAGCCAAAACTACTCTCCAGAATCCTTAGACACTCAAAGTCATTTTTAAGTTTGTAGTGAAAACTCAATCTTAAATTTACAGAATCACCCTTTATACATAGGTAACATTTCCAGAAACCTCTTCTCTCTTGACTGCAGTTATAGACATGAAAAATACCTCCAAGTGGTGAAAACTGAAGAAGCCCAGGTACTTCACTTCATAGATGAGATTCTCAGGCCTTTGCTGTCTTACTATTACTTAACCTACTGGTCTCACATAGCCTACATATCTTACGTATTTATTGCATTGATTTTCTATTGTCGTATTTACAATTTCTCTTTCTATTGCCCTATTAATCTATTGCCCTAAAATGTAAGCTCAATCTTGTGTGTTTCTCATTGATTATCCCAAGATGTACCTGTAAGTGTTCCATGATTATTGTTGCATAAATGGTGTTGGATATAACAAATAAACAAATAGTACAGCATGATTGGTGGTCTGGCTTGTGTCCCTCCTACATGAAAGTCTTTTTTGTTGGCCATGCTGGGCAGCTTGTGGGATCTTCGTTCCCCAACCAGGGATCGAACCCAGGCCCTCGGCAGTGATAGCACAGAGTCTTAACCACTGGATCGCCAGGGAATTCCTACATGAAAGTCCTGAGTGGTGGGTTTTGGGAGGGCAGGCAAGGGCGGGCATCCCACACTCTGAACACCAGGCTTCAAAAGGAAGACACTGCTGCCAAGGTCCTCTCAGGTGTCTTCCTTGTGCCCAGAAGCTCTTTGCAAAATGTCCTTAGGAAGTTGTTTTCAGAGCCTATGAGCTTCCCTCTAGCCTTGACTCACACCCACGCAGTAACTCAACCAGGGCTCCAAGCACTGGAGTCCCCTTCCACCTTCCCTCTTATCACTTCTCTGTTTCCTCCAAATGTAATGAAATGAGAAATTCCTAGCCTTCTTCATTCACCGGACTCCCTTATTTCCTCAGCACTCAAAAAACCATCTAGACTTGGGGGGCAGAGTATCTTGAAAGGGCTTAAAGCCCAGGGCTACAAAGGATGGTATTTCCAACACATGATGAGTCAAAGAAAGTTTGGGGAAAGGGGAGGGGTCAGTATCACCTGGGTCCCCAGTTACAATCACCTCAATTCTTTGGAAAAAAGAACTCTGAGTTTCAACTAGTTAAAATGCTGAGGGCAATTTGGAAAGTGACATAGTCAACCCATTTATAAGTTGTGTTCCACTTATATGGCCTTGTCTCTTTCACATTCTTCTAATTACTTCTTCCCTGTCCATGCTACTTAAAATTGCAAACCGCCTCTTATCTCAATAATCCCTATTCTCCTCTCTTGCTTCCTTAACACCATCTGAGATATTTTGTCAGATGCATATTTTATGCATTTATTCTGTTTATTATTTCCCCTATTCCATTAGAATATCAGCTCCATGAAGCTAAGGACTTTGTTTTGCTACCCCAGGACCTAGAATTGTTCCTGACACATGGTGAATTTTCAGTAATTACTCATTGACTGAAGGAGTGAATAATCTAATTGACACACTGCACTCTCCATTTATGAACTATTATAATACACCTCTTCATCCACAGTGTGATGTAATGATTTACAGCATTGAAATATGATTGACAGGGCTAACTTTCACGTTTTCACTCTCACAGCAGTTGCTCATGGATCTTGTCTAGCAGTCCACATCTTTTGGGGCTTCCCTCATCTCCAAGCTTATAATTCATTATACTCTTACTTTCTTCCTTATTCAACCTATACCCCACTCTCCTTTGTGTCAAATTTCTACTCCCCAGTTCACTAAACCCTGCTAATTTTGGCCTATCACACTTGTCCTGCAGTTTCCCAAACCTACATCCTTGAATCTACCTTATATCCTTGAGCAGCCAATCACCATGGGAGAAAATATGACTGTGTGGGTGCTCTTACAATGTTACAGCTTTGAACTTCACCTGGGACCTCAATGCTGCTTGGCTGGGTTTGTCACTGATATGTTCTCTGTCCTGTCCTCTATTCCTCTACATGGGCAATTACAGACATTTACATTTCAAGCATCCCAACTTTCCCTGACCCCCTTCACTTTTCATTAAGGAAAGACCTCATCTCATATTTTGAAGAGAAAGTAAAAACTATCAGGTGTGAATTTCCTTAACTTTCACCTACCTTCACTTACCAACTTATCTCTCCTCACATCCCCTGCTCATAGGCCTTCTTTGCATTCCCACATTGGGTGGTCTGATCCTCAGATACTGACCAAATGACCCATATTGGGACTAGATCAAAGACAGTAGTGTCTACTCCAGACAGCATAGATTAAAGAGGATTCTAAATTCATTGTCAACATGTAGCACCATTACATCATGTTTTACAATTAAAGAAAATTCTAATATTTTCTATGACTGAAATTTCATTTTCAAAAAAATAAAAAATAACCTCAAAAATTGTCATTATAATTTAGTAAATTATACTAAGACCTAAAAATATGCTCTTATCTTTTGCTGCACTTCTAAAAATTGATTTCAAAATAATAATTAGAGCAGTAGATAGATTCAGGTAATATGTACACATATATAAATAATGTCAGAAAACTGTAAATAAGCTAAATACTCATCCATAAGGATTAGATATACTATAATACATTTATATTACAAAGTTTTTACACAACCATTAAATGGTATATTAGGTTTCTAATTCCATGAAAGTGATCACAATGTAATGCTTTTTGAAAAATAAATTACATAAAACTATATATAGAATTTAACACTATTTTGAAAATATATATCCAAAAGATATACTCCAAATTATTAACGTTTATCTCTCGGTGATGAAATTATAGGGGATTTTAATTTTATTCTTTATGTGTAATATTATTTCAAAAAAATAATAAATGTATAGTTTAAAAGCACATTTTGAAGCATGCATATTTTGACTTTTAATTTTAGAAAAAATGCACATATATATGTGATTATATATAAAGAGTACTTTGGCTTGTTAATGTCATGTGAATTGTATATCATCTATATAGCTAAGAAAAATCAGAGTGCTTTAAAGAAATCCTAAAAATGGATCAAGAAAGCTGACAAAAGTTAAATATTCTGGCATTGAGACCTTGCTTATTTTCATAAAATACAATTCTTAAATTTTCACTTTCCTCTGTTCACATAAAGACTAATAAATCTCATTCAGCCCCACTGCATTGGTTTCATGATCCAAACAGGCATTTCCCCTTCCTCATGACAGGAAGGGGGCTTTTTAGGCTGACCAAGCACAAAAGTTTTTTCCTCCTAATTTCCCCATCTTGACATGAATGAATAATAACCATCCTTCCACCTGGAACTAGGTCTCATTCTAAAGGGTATTAAAACCTCTTGAAAATATATTAATGCTCCAGTTTGAATCTATCATAGGGAAAGTGTTATAGTATAAAGTCTGAAAAATCAGAAATCCACCCTTGTTTTGCATGTGGAAATCAGATGGGACAATCATTTATTGTGGAGAAAAAAGGTATGCTCTATTGGGCTGTTACAAAAGCTGTAATTTTATTTTGAAGTTCTCAAGTTTTGTTCTCCTGGTTTATGGTTTTTATGCTAAAATTATGGCTTTGTAATGGGTGTGAGGCATACTTTATGCACTATCATAATTATAAGCTATTACAGTTCATTCTTTGTATCAGGATGGTTTTATGGACATTTAAATGAAGTTTCTGACAATGAAGCTAAAGCTCTAATAGTACTACATTATGGCTACACCTGGTGGTATGCATTCTCTCCGTTTTTCGATTATAAACCATTGGTGGGGGAGGAAGGTGAGGTTTAAAACCCCAGCTGCTTGCCTTACAATGTGCTCCAGCAGGACATGTAGATTTATCAATCCATTTGTATTTAAATAACTTATACGCTTTTTGCTTCACTGAGCCATAAAACCACCAAAGAGAAAAATCACCCTGGTGATTTCAAGTTCTTTTTGCCAAGGAAGACAACTTGAAAGTTTGAAAACGTAAACCACAGTGAGTCACTCATCCTTTTCCCTTGACGTGGAAAAACAGCTTTGACCTGTTATTGCTTACTCTCCAATGTTTACTTATTAGAAATGATCTGTTAGCATGTGCCAGGGCCATTTTTCACAGTATTTATGATATTTACTATGCTTTTGGTTTCTTATTTCTGTCTTGAAGGCTGTTGAAAATAGTCACCTTATTCTCAATCTCCTGCAGCTGAAGCATTTGATGAGAACACATTTTCCAGCTGGGGCATTGACTAAGTAGACTCTTGAATAAGGTGTAATTAATAATTTTTTCTATTGAAGTGTAGTTGATTTACAATGTTATGTTAGTTTCAGGTGTACAGCAAAGAGATTCAGTAATACATATATATATATTCTATTTTCAGATTCTTTTCCATTATAGGTTATTACAAGATATTGTGCCACACTGTAGGTCCTTGTTGTTTATCTATTTTATATAGAATAGTGAGTATATGTTAAACATCCCATATGGCAGTAGAGTTTTATCATAGGTGACAAAGTGGCCAAGGTTTCAGTAGCTGTGTAAAGGAATTCCACTGAAGTCAATGAAGAATTATGTAACGATACGGAAACAGAATTAAATACTGAATGCCAAATTTCCAATTTAAATGACTTTCAAGAAAAAAAACGAAGAAAATCCAATTGAGAAAAAAAAAATGCACTAAGAAGACATTATGTGCTCCCACAAAGCAAGAATGTGAGAAGAAGCACTTACTTAGTACTCCTGTAGCCCCTTAATTCAAGCCTTATTATGTGTAGGAATTAGAGCCCATACGGTCTTCTATCAAATTGTTCCACATCGCTGGGAAAGTATTAATTTCATCAATGTGAGCGAAGTATTTTTAAATCATTCCTGAGAAAATGCAGCCTTCTAAAAAAAATACAACGTATTCTTTGAAAAGAAGTCTATGGCATCATAAAAATATCTCACCCATGTTTGGTTGCAGAATCCATTTGGCTTCCATCTAAAGTACTCTCAGTTCTTGCATATTTTAACACTTCCATAAAAGCTGTAAATGGGGGGGGGGGTGCAGTCTGTTTTTACTGGATGCTATAGAATTCACTAATGAAGACAAGAATGAGGAATTCCAAATATATAAACAGTCCCCAGTGGATGAAGAAATGAATCCTGCCATGTTGATAATTGCCCAGCAAGACTCAAATCTCAGACACCTGACCTAACTCTTTCCTACAACACAGGAAGTACCAGTAGGCATTTTTTATAGGGTATTATTGCATTATAATTATCCACATCATAAAAATGATTCAGTTGCAAAATTTTGTACATTTAAGCAACCATTTTGACTGATTTTGTGCTAGAGGAATTATCTGGTTAATTGATTAGCCATAAGTATTGATTTGGTAGTTGAAGTTATATTCACATTAAAGCTATCTTCTGTTGTATATATAACCCAAGTGAATCTTAAGAACATTACCTATGTATATCTCTGAAAAAGGGCACAGCACTTCAAACCAATTGGGCATAATATTTCTGGGCAGTTATTATTGTTGATTACGTTGGTTTGTGTGTGGAAAGTGAAGGATAAGACCTGTGGATCAAACTGTTATTCTAACGTCTAATTTACACACTAGTGAAACTACATGGCTAAAGCTAAGAAAGAAAGGGCAGTTTCTTTGCTTACGTAAGCTTAGAAAGTAGATGGTGTAAAAACAATATTGTAGTTAGAACAAAAGAGTAAAAATATCAGGAATACAATTATTCCACTATCTAGCCCCAGAAATATTTATAAAGGCTGGTCCATTGTTCCATACGCATTCATTGTGAATATGCTTACAGAATTATCTAATGTTAGGAAACTTGTACTCTAAAATAGTGTTTCCCAACTTCTTTGATAAGAATCAACTGGGGAGCTTATTAAAACAAATAAAAAAAAGCACATTTCTGGGTGGCTCACTCGGAGATTCTTGGAATGTACGTTTTGTGTTTTAATAAGCTCTTTTTTCCCCATGCCTCATGATTCTTTTGATCTGAGAAATTTGAGAAAAATTATTCCAAAATTACTGATAAGAAAAATGAAGGCCAATATTTTACCAGATCTGTAAAACAAAATGAAAAATCAAATGACAATATTTTTCTTAAAAAATAAATTGTTGTAATAAATTTAAGGGTTAAGACTCTATACAGGACACCTGTATAATGAGGATAAATTTTCATTAGCTAATGTTTCAACTTATTTGTTGAAGATTACTTTAGCATTTTCAGATTTCAAAATTAGTTGAATGAATGAATTAGATATATTTTTTCACTTAAAGGAAAATATATCCAAATTATGCATTTACAAGTAAAGATTTTAAAAATATTTTATTACCAAGTAATTGATGTTACTTGAAGAAGAGTCAAGATTAGGATATAAAGGATAAATTAAAAATCATCTATAATCTAATTTCCTAAAATTAACTGTTATTAACACTTCATTGAATATATTTCTAGACAATTTTTAGTCATAGAATCTTAATATAGTTAGGTGGTTTCTCAACATATCTTAATTCAACCTTTCTTTTTTTCTCTCATGTGGTTGGAGGGTAGAAAGGGCATGCTGGCAACTAGCAGAATAAGTTGGTGGGAAATAGAGAACTAATACATTTTTGTTGTCTAACTCTCCTGCATATCATTTTCATACAATGTATGTAAGAACATGTAGTTTTCATTCTTTAAATCTTTGTTTCAAATACTAGCTAACCTGAGTTTATCTTTATAATGGCTAAAAAGGAATATAAGAGGATGAGTCTTGCTTTTTTAGTTTAGCTTTCTGATAATACCCTCCAATCAGGCTATTGTTTGGAATGAAGCAGCCACAAAGTTGCCACTGGTCATCTATGCCTTGCTCCATGTCTTACTTCCAATTAGAGCAGTCATTATCAATGAGGACCACAGAGAGAGCATCACATCCCAGAATATGTCTTTGTGTAAGGGATAAGCATTCCCAAGCCCTCCTAAGGTCAGAGATTTATTTTAATTAAACTTAACTATTGATGAGCCTTTTGAGAAACCCAAATTGCTTAGAAAATAAGTATTTTTCACCTTTTCTATGAAGAAAGAGAACTATCTTTACTAATTTTATCACAGAAATCCTCTTTTTTTAAAACTTTATTGAGGAATAATCGACAAATATAATTGTATATATTTAAAGTGTGCAGCATGATGATTTGATATAAATATATATTGAGAATGATTACCAAGATCAAGCGAATTAAAACATCCATAATCTTGGGCTTCCCTGGTGGCGCAGTGGTTGAGAATCTGCCTGCCAATGCAGGGGACACGGCTTCGAGCCCTGGTCTGGGAAGATCCCACATGCCGCGGAGCAACTGGGCCCGTGAGCCACAATTACTGAGCCTGCGTGTCTGGAGCCTGTGCTCCGCAACAAGAGAGGCAGCGATAATGAGAGGCCCGCGCACCGCGATGAAGAGTGGCCCCCACTTGCCACAACTAGAGAAAGCCCTCGCACAGAAACGAAGACCCAACACAGCCATAAATTAAAAAAAAAAAAAAAAAAATCCATAATCTCACATAGTTAACTTTGCGTATGCATGTATGTGGTGAGAATGCTTAAGGTCTACTCTCAGCAACTTTTAAGCATGCAATGCTGTGTCATTACATTAGTCGCCGAGCTGTACATTAAATCTTCAGAACTTACTCTTCTTATAGTGGAAAATGTGTATTCTTTGAACTACATCAACCCATTTTTAATTCCCCCAGCCCCTGACAATCACCATTCTATTTTTCAATCATTCTATTATTTCTATGAAATCAGCTTTTTTCTTTTTGGATTCCACATATAAGTGATACCATACAGTATTTGTCTTTCTCTGTCTGGCTTATTTCACTTAGCATAATGACCTCCACCTTCATCCATGTTGTCACAAATGGCAGGATTTCCTTTCTTTAATGCTGAATAATATTTTATTGTATAAATATATACTACTGTTTCTTTACCTATTCATCTGTCAAAGGACATGTAGGTTGTTTCTATGTCTTGGCTATAGTGAATTATGATGCAATGAACACAGGTGTGCAAATATCTCTTTGAGATGCTGATTTCAATTCCTTCTGACATATACCCAGAATTGGGATTGCTGGATTATGTGGCAGCTTCTTCCACCCTTCCCACTCACGCCATGCAGCCCTGAGTTTATCTGCTGTGTTCCTTGCAACCAAGCAGGGGAGTCAGGCAGAATGCATGGGCATTTGGAAGGACAATTCAAGGGTAGATGGAAGACATGACAAATGGCTGCTTGAACACTTGACAATTTCACTAGTCCTGAGTAAGGAGGGTTTCTTTCTTAGCCCAGTCAGAAGTTGTACAAGTTGTTGAGCCTGGAACACCCTGCTTCTAATGCAGTTTTTGTTTGCTTATTTGCTTGTTTGTATATTTTTCACTCAGGAAACATGATATGTGACTTTTTCTAGCTCTTCTTCATCTTTCTTTTTTTACATGTATTTTCTGCCGTTCTCTTTGATTTTTTTTCTACCATGAATTAATTTCTTTTTAGTCACTTGCATCTCTTACCCATTTTCAACTCAGCTTTCTAAAGCCCTCTGAGTGGAATAAGTACTTAGAGGTCCATCCCACATCTTGGAACACTGTGTGTGCAACCTGCTGTGAACATTTTAAGAGAAGATGGCAGGTTTCTCTGCCCTTTTCATCAAAAATGTTCCCCAAAGACTTAAATTTTATCAAGTGTTCTATCTGGCAAATGGTTATACATTTATATAAACATCTACTAAGTAAACATGCAATTAGTGAAAATGATGAAATCCTTGTAATATCATTGGGATGTGAATTCTAACAGTCCTGGGATGCTCATGTTTAATTTGGGAAGCAGTGATTTCTCATGGAGGTGACTCTGAGCCAAATAGGAATGTTTCAGCAGGGGGATAGATAGTATAACTGTCTACAGATTCATCTTGCATGTGGGTACCAAATTCTCATCCTTCAGTGGCACCCCTGACATTCCATGAGCCCACCAGCTGTTCCAGGGGCTGCTTGGGAGTTTCAGTCCTTTCTAGTAGAATGAGTTCCATACACCAATGCTGTTTACATGTCCACAGTTGTTCTATCAACCTAAAATGAACAAGCTAAATTCAATTTCTGATAGGAAGGATCTGTACCTCAGAAACATGTAAGTTAGCAGAGGCATTAAGAGATAGGAGGATTTTTCAGAATAAAAGATAGGCTGATGTGACATAATTGACACCAATTTGTAAACAAGGAAATATATCCACAGAATACAAATGGCTGAAAGTAAAAGAAACTGTATTTCATACAGAGAAGTAAAATAATTATCTGAGAAATATGTATACACTTTTTTAAAAGACACAAACCATATTTGAAATTAATGACATAACAATTATGACCAATGTAGCTTGGGGACTGGGTAACCATAGTAAGGGCAATATTATCTGGATAAATAATTTTCTTTTCTTCTTCTTTCAAAATGTAGAAACATGATCAGCAGAAATCTAATTAGAAATCACACTCCAAATTTCAGTGAATTCTTGAGTAGCTCAAATTTCTTTTCTACTTAAAAGTATTTCTAAATGAAAGAGAAGAAAATTCAGGGATGAATTTCTGATATAATTAGCTTTTAACCTATATCTCTGAAATAGGCTATGGTTTATGTAATACATTATGTAAGTAAATCAAGATAAATAACCTTTTTTTCTTTAAAAAGGGGAAGAGGAACAGATTGCTTAGAAGTCTTGAAATGTGAATTATGCCAAATGGTCCTATGGGAATCATCTCTCTTAGTTCAAAATGATTCCCTTGGGAAACAGTGAATTTCATTCCTTAATAAGCATAATGAGATTTTTATACAGTACAGAAGCTGTTGTCAAAGGGTGTAGGGACATGCTGTAGAGCTTTTAAAGCTAAGATTTCTTTTTTTTTTTTTCAAACATCTTTATTGGAGTATAATTGCTTTACAATGTTGTGTTAATTTCTGCTGTATCACAAAGTGAATCAGCTATACATATTCATATATCCCCATATCCCTTTCCTCTTGCATCTCCCCCCAACCATCCCAATCCCACCCCAATCCCACTACCTCTGTGTGGTCACAAAGCATGGAGCTGATCTCCCTGTGCTATGCGGCTGCTTCCCACTAGCTATCTATTTTACATTTGGTAGTATATATAAGTCCATGCCACTCTCTCACTTTGGCCCAGCTTACCTTTCCCCCTCCCCGTGTCCTCAAGTTCATTATCTACATCTGCATCTTTATTCCTGTCCTGTCCCTAGGTTCTTCAGAACCTTTCTTTTTTTTTAGATTCCATATATATGTGTTAGCATATGGTACTTATTTTTCCCTTTCTGACTTACTTCACTCTCTATGACAGTCTCTAGGTCCCTCCACCTCTTACAAATAATTCAGTTTCGTTTCTTTTTATAGCTGAGTAATATTCCATTGTATATATGTACCACATCTTCTTTATCCATTCATCTGTTGATGGACACTTAGGTTGCTTCCATATCCTGGCTATTGTAAATAGTGCTGCAATGAGCATTGTGGTCCATGACTCTTTTTGAATTATGGTTTTCTCAGGGTAAATGCCCAGTAGTGGGATTGCTGGGTCATATGATAGTTCTATTTTTAGTTTTGAAGGAACCTCCATACTGTTCTCTATAGTGGCTGTATCAATTTATATTCCCACCAACAGTATAAGAGGGTTGCCTTTTCTCCAAAACCTCTCCAGGTTTATTGTTTGTAAATTTTTTGATGATGGCCATTCTGACTGGTGTGAGGTGATACCTCATTGTACTTTTGATTTGCATTTCTCTAATGATTAGTGATGTTGAGCATCCTTTCAAGTGTTTCTTGGCAATCTGTATATCTTCTTTGGAGAAATGTCTATTTAGATCTTCTGCCCATTTTTGGATAAGGTTGTTTGTTTTTTTGATGTTGAGCTGCATGAGCTGCTTGTATATTTTGGAGATTAATCCTTTGTCAGTTGCTTCATTTGCAAATATTTTTTCCCTTTCTGAGGGTTGTCTTTTCGTCTTGTTTATGGCTTCCCTTGCTGTGCAAAAGCTTTTAAGTTTCATTAGGTTAGATTTGTTTGTTTTTGTTTTTATTTCCATTTCTCTAGGAGGTGGGTCAAAAAGAGTCCTGCTGTGATTTATGTCATAGACTGTTCTGCCTATGTTTTCCTCTAAGAGTTTTATAGTGACTCATCTTACGTTTAGGTCTTTAATCCATTTTGAGTTTATTTTTGTGTGTGGTATTAAGGAGTGTTCTAATTTCATTCTTTTACATGTAGCTGTCCAGTTTTCCCAACACCATTTATTGAAGAGGCTGTCTTTTCTCCACTGCATATTCTTGCCTCCTTTATGAAAAATAAGGTGACCAAATGTGCATGGGTTTATCTCTGGGTTTTCTATCCTGCTCCATTGATCTATATTTCTGTTTTTGTGCCAGTACTATACTGTCTTGATTACTGTAGCTTTGTAGTACAGTCTGAAATCTTGCAGTCAGATTCCTCCAGCTGCGTTTCTCTTTCTCAGGATTGCATTGGCTATGCAGGGTCTTTGGTGTTTCCATACAAATTGTGAAATTCTTTGCTCTAGTTCTTTGAAAAATGCCATTGGTAATTTCATAAGAATTGCATTGAATCTGTAGATTGCTTTGGGTAGTATAGTCATTTTCACAATGTTGATTCTTCCCATCCAAGAACATGGTATTTCTCTCCATCTGTTTGTATCATCTTTAATTTCTTTCATCAGTGTCTTAAAGTTTTCTGCATACAGGTCTTTTGTCTCCATAGGTAGGTTTATTCCTAGGTATTTTATTCTTTTTGTTGCAATGGTAAATGGGAGTGTTTCCTTAATTTCTCTTTTAGATTTTTCATCATTAGTGTATAGGAATGCAAGAGATTTCTGTACACTAATTTTGTATCCTGCTACTCTACCAAATTCATTATTTAGCTCTAGTAGTTTTCTGGTAGCATCTTTAGGATTCTCTATGTATGGTATCATGTCATCTGTAAACAGTGACAGTTTTACTTATTTTCCAATTTGGATTCCTTTAATTTCTTTTTCTTCTTTGATTGTTGTGGCTTAAACTTCCAAAACTATGTTGAATAATAATGGCGAGAGTGAGCAACCTTGTCTTGTTCCTGATCTTAGTGGAAATGCTTTCAGTTTTTCACCATAGAGAACGATGTTGGCTGTGTGTTTGTCATCTACAGCCTTTATTATGTTTTCGTAAGTTCCCTCTATGCCTATTTTCTGGAGGGTTTTTATCATACATGGGTGTTGAATTTTGTCGAAAGCTTTTTCTGCATCTATTGAGATGATCATATGGTTTTTCTCCTTCAATTTGTTATTATGGTTTATCACATTGATTGATTTGCATATACTGAAGAATCCTTGCTTTCTTGGGTAAACCCCACATGATCATGGTGTATGATCCTTTTACTGTGCTGTTGGATTCTGTTTTCTAGTGTTTTGCTGAGGATTTTTGCCTCTATGTTCATCAGTGATATTGGCCTGTAGTTTTCTATTTTTGTGATATCTTTTTCTGGTTTTGGTATCAGGGTGATGGTGGCCTTGTAGGATGAGTTTGGGGGTGCTCCTCCCTCTGCTATATTTTGGAGAAGTTTGAGAAAGATAGGTGTTAGCTCTTGTCTAAATGTTTGATAGAATTCAACTGTGAAGCCAACAGGTCCTGAGCTTTTGTTTGTTGGAAGATTTAAAATTACAGTTTCAATTTCAGTGCTTGTGATTAGTCTGTTTATATTTTCTCTTTCTTCCTGGTTCAGTCTCAGAAGGTTGTGCTTTTCTAAGAATTTGTCCATTTCTTCCAGGTTGTCCATTTTATTGGCATATAGTTGCTTGTAGTAACCTCTCATGATCCTTTGTATTTTTGCAGTGTCAGTTGTTACTTATCCTTTTCCATTTCTAATTCTGTTGATCTGAGTCTTTTCTTTTTTTTTCTTGATGAGTCTGGCTAATGTTTTATCTATTTTGTTTGTCTTCTGAAAGAACAAGCTTTTAGTTCTACTGATCTTTGCTATTCTTTCCTTCATTTCTTTATCATTTATTTCTAATCTGATATTTATGATTTCTTTCCTTCTTCTACCTTTTGGGTTGTTTTTGTTCTTCCTTCTCTAGTTGCTTTAGGTGTAAGGTTACATTGTTTATTTGAGACGTTTCTTGTTTCTTGAGGTAGGACTGTATTTCTCTAAACTTGCCTCTTAGAACTGCTTTTGCTGCATCCCATAGGTTTTGGTTCATCGTGTTTTCATTGTTATTTGTTTCTAGGTATTTTTTGATTTCCTCTTTGATTTCTTCAGTGATCTCTTGGTTATTTAATAGTGTATTGTTTAGCCTCCATGTGTTTGTATTTTTTACAGATTTTTCCTGTAATTGGTATCTAGTCTCATAACATTGTGGTTGGAAAAGATACTTGATAAAATTTCAATTATCTCAAATTTACCAAGGCTTGTTTTGTGACCCAAGATATGGTCTATCCTGGAGAATGTTCCATGAGCACTTGAGAAGAAAGTGTATTGTGCTCTTTTTGGATGGAATGTCCTATAAATATCAATTAAAACTATCTTGTTGAGTGTGTCATTTAAAGCTTGTATTTCCTTATTTATTTTCATTTTGGATGATCTGTCCATTAGTGAAAGTGGGGTGTTAAAGTTCCATGTTGTGATTGTCTTATTGTCAGTTTCATCTTTTATGGCTGTTAGCATTTGCCTTATGTATTGAGGTGCTCCTGTGTTGGTTGCATAAATATTTACAATTGTTATATATTCTCTTGGATTGATCCCTTGATCATTATGTAGTGTCCTTCTTCTTGTCTTGTAATAGTCTTTATTTTAAAGTCTATTTTGTCTGATATGAGAACTGCTACTCCAACTTTCTTTTGATTTCCATTTGCATGGAAGATCTTTTTCCATCCCCTCACTTTCAGTTTCTATGTGTCCCTAGGTCTGAAGTGGGTCTCTTGTAGACAACATATATACAGGTCTTGTTTTTGTATCCATTTAGCCAGTCTATGTCTTTTGGTTGAAGTATTTAATCCATTTACATTTAAGGTAATTATCAATATGTATGTTCCTATTACCATTTTCTTAATTGTTTGGGGTTTGTTATTGTAGGTCTTTTCCTTTTCCTGTGTTTCCTGCCTAGAGAAGTTCCTTTAGCATTTGTTGTAAAGGTGGTGTGGTGGTGCTGAATTCTCTTAGCTTTTGCTTGTCTGTAAATGTTTTAATTTCTTTGTCGAACTTGAATGAGATCCTTGCTGGGTAGAGTAATCTTGGTTGTACGTAGTTCCCTTTAATCACTTTCAATATGTCCTGCCACTCCCTTCTGGCTTGCAGAGTTTCTCTGAAAGATCAGCTGTTAACCTTTTGGGGATTCCCTTGTATGTTATTTGTTGCTTTTCCCTTGCTGCTTTTAAATTTTTTCTTTGTATTTAATTTTTGATAGTTTGTTTAATATGTGTCTTGGCGTGTTTCTTCTTGAACTTATCCTGTATGGGACTCTCTCCATTTCTTGGACTTGATTGACTATTTTCTTTCCCATATTAGGGAAGTTTTCAAGTATAATCTCTTCAAATATTTTCTCAGTCCCTTTCTTTTTCTCTTCTTCTTCTGGGACCCCTATAATTTGAATGTTGGTGTGTTTAATGCTGTCTCAGAAGTCTCTGAGGCTGTCCTCAATTCTTTTCATTCTTTTTTTCTTTATCCTGCTCTGTGGTAGTTATTTCCATTATTTTATCTTCCAGGTCACTTATCCATTGTTCTGCCTCAGTTATTCTGCTATTGATTCCTTCTAGAGAATTTTGAATTTCATTTATTGTGTTGTTCATCATTGTTTCTTTGCTCTTTAGTTCTTCTAGGTCCTTGTTAAATGTTTCTTGTATTTTCCTCATTCTTTTTCCAAGATTTTGGATCATCTTTACTATCATTACTCTGAATTCTTTTTCACGTAGACTGCCTATTTCCTCTTTATTTGTTTGGTCTGGTCAGTTTTTACTTAGCTCCTTCATCTGCTGCATATTTCTGTCTTCTCATTTTGCTTAACTTACTGTGTTTAGGGTCTCCTTTTCGCTGGCTGCAGGGTCATAGTTCCCGTTGTATTTGGTGTCTGTCCCCAGTGGGTAAGGTTGGTTCAGTGGGGTGTGTAAGCTTCTTGGTGGAGGGGACTGGTGCCTGTGTTCTGATGGATGAGGCTGTATCTTGTCTTTCTGGTGGGCAGGACCACATCTGGTGGTGTGTTTTGGGGTGTCTATGACCTTATTATGATTTTAGGCAGCCTTTTTGCTAATGGCTGGGGTTGTGTTCCTCTCTTCGCAGTTGTTTGGCATGGGGTGTCCAGCATTGTATTTTGCTGGTCATTGAATAGAGGTGGGTCTTAGCCTTGAGATAGACATCTTTGGGAGAGCTCTCGGCCCATTGATATTACATGGGGCCAGAAGGTCTCTGGTGGTTCATTGTCCTGAAATCAGCTCTTCCACCTCAGAGGCTCAGGCCTGACATCCAGCCAGAGGACCGAGACCCTGTAAGCTACATGGCTTATATGTAAATGGGTTAAATTCTCCAATCCAATGGCACAGGGTAGCCGGCCTTCTGCGCTCCACTCAGTCCTCCATACAGGCGTTGTCTTCCAGGCCTGGTCGATATGGAGAGCCTGTTTTGGAACCATGTCCAGCTGCATTCCCTAGCTTTAGAAGAAGCAGCCATCGCCGCCATCCTCCCCTAGCCCTGTTGCAACTCATCACGATCCTGGAGCGCCCGAGCAAACCTAAGATTTCTGACAGGGAATGCAGACCATGGTAGCTGAAGAAAAAGAATCTCTTGAACTCAGTTTCCTATCTTTCTTCTTTGAGACTTAGTTGAATATTTATTGTGTTGGCCAAAAAGTTTTCTTGGATTTTTCCATAAGATGTTATGGCCTCCTTAATAAAATTTATATATTTTAAGTTTTCCTGAAAGAATGAAGTCCTAATTTTACAAAAATTATACTCTGACAAAGAAACATAAAAACTGATAGAGATGAAGGTGTAAACTCTGCTCTGTTAAGCTGAAAACTGTGCCTTTATTGATGAGAAGTCCCAGAAGTTTCAGGATCTTGCCTGTCAATTGACTCTTATAATAGACTCAGGGAACAATTCCTTAAGTCTTGAGTGAATGAAGCTGAAAGACTGTAAAATACACTATCGTTAGGAAAAAAATTCCATCTGGATAAAGTAAATGCTTTTATATACCTTCCTGCTATAAATACTGGCCCAAAGGTGTGAATTTTGTATCTACTTTTATATTTCCAAAGTAAAATCTATTTTGACTTCAACAGAAGTTGGAGCAAAGTGCAAAGGAAAAAGAAATGTTGCTGTGAGTTTTGTACATTATAATCTTTTACAGAAACAGGTTTCACAATTTCTCTCTCCCAACTGCTCCGTGCAGAAATTTAAAAAGGGGTCTTTGCGTGACAAGAACTGAGATAAGGAATACTATAGACTCAGAGCACCAGTATGCCCAGTAACAGAGACATTTTGACATGCACTTGGACTATATACTTACTCTCAAAACAGACAACTCACCCACTTCAGGTCTATGTGGTCAATAACAGCACATGTGATCATGCTTTGCCATTGTCAAGTGCTACTGATATCTGCCGCTTTCAAAGCTCTGTCCAAGCCATAATAAAGGTAAATTTTTTGCAAGATACATGGTCCATGACATTCCTTTGAGGCACTGTTGAGTCAGAAAACTGGCAATAATGCTGAGACCCTGAGTTATCCAATCTCTCACCATCACTTTATTAACAATCCTGCGTCTTGCTATCGCTTTCTGAATAATGACTTACACTAACAGAAATTCTGGCTCTTGCCTTTCAATAAATTCTAAGGATACATTTCCTGGGGAACTATGCTTTTTTGTGTGTTTCTTTTCTTATTCATGCATTCGTATTTTAGACACACATGGGCACTTGCTTGTAAGCTTTTAGCTACTTCATTTAATTCTGTGCTTTTTGGAGTAAGTAGATAAGTAATAAATGAAAGCAAAGGCTTTGTAACCATACGAGCCCAATTCCAAGCAAACTCTAATATTTACCAGCTATGTGGCAGTGGGATAGCTGTTTATCATCCCTAAGCTTTAGTTTGCTCTTCTAAAAAATAAGAATGGTAGCATCTATCTCATAAGATAATTAACTGGAGGGATTATAATAACCTAATAATATATATAAAGCACTTACCACAGTAGTTGGCACTTACAGAGCGCTCAGCTTATATATATGTAAAAATTTTTTAGTGCCTAAGCTATTCTCCACTAGAATAGAGGTACCTTGGGAAGTGGTGCTAACTTTCCTACTTCAGCACTAAAGTAGACACACTACACCCCAGGTGGCTGAATCTACAACCATCATCAACACATTGGTGAGAAGGCTACACTGTAATGTGACTGTGGCCCACAGCTCTCTCAGTATAGAGCTGAGCAGAGTCAAGGTTAGGAGCAGGCCAGTGAGCTAAGGATTCAGGTACAGTGTAGGATTCTGATTTTTATTGGCAATTCAGATATTTTGTTCATCATAGATATTTTTTGCATTAATTTTAGATTTTTGAGATATTGAATTAAAATGTTATTTATCTTGATTCTTATCCTTTTAGGTGCCCCCTCAAATTGTATAGCCTAAACGAATACCTCACTTGCTTCACCCTAGTTCCAAGCTTGGCTCCTGAGTCTTATGGTCCCCTCTCTCCTCACCCTAGCACATTTAGAATGGTGTGAGTTCCTTTTCCCCTTGAGCTAGCTTTCATCAGTTGAATATGATGACCCCCGGCTCATTGCTGACTCATCAGGCCCACCATCAGCAGTCATTAGTGATCCTCCTGTGCTAGGAAATTGAGTGCAATTTTAGCTCAATTTATGGTGCCCAGTATGAGCCAGTGTCTCCACCCAGGCATGTATTCCTGAATTCTATCAAGTTATATGGCAATGAGAAGGGACTTCTACCCAACTCCATAGGACATTTGTGAGAGATAAGGTTATCAGTGATCTTCAGTCCCCTAGAACAGCTGTCTCCAACCCTTTTGGCACAAGGGACCAGTTGCATGGAAGACAATTTTTCCACGTACGGGGTGTGGAGGAGAGGGTTCAGGCAGTAATGCGAGCGATGGGGAGTGGAAGATGATGCTTCGCTTGCTCACCTGCTGCTCACCTCCTGCTGTGCGGCCTGGTTCCTAACAGGCCTCGGACTGCTACCGGTCTGTGGCCCAGGGGTTGAGGACCACTGCCATAGAACATTTAAGAGTTCATCTAATCTCAGGTTACAATCACTGTCCCTTGTCTTGTGAAAATCTGGACTCTGAATTCTAATGAAAATAATAAAATATCTAACTAAATTCCATCCTCAGAGAAGATTAGGCATTGGAAGAAAACTGGCACAATGCTTAGAGAATGCTTTCAATCATTCAGCATTATCATAGCTCTGATTGTTGTCACTTCGTGTTATCAGTCCCATTTGATAAGTTAAAAAGTTGAAGGACAGAGAGATTTATTTACAAAGAATCCCAGTGGAAATTAGAATCAAAGCTATAAAAAGCATTTATAGCTAGAGCTAACTTTTAAATCTGAGATTTTTTAGTCCTTTTCCTAGCCCTTGCAATTACATTGCTTGAGGTGCTCTCCAATTTCCAGTGTAGGAAGGATAAAATGTTATCACAATGCTTTCATGTGGCATGAGTTATGCTCCCCAGTCCCAGCCACAGATATCCACCTAATTTTGGCAAAGTCAAAGATGCTCATATTTGTCAGGTTATAGAGTGACCTACTGTCCTGGTCTTAGCACTGAAAATCCTGCAACCCAGGAAGACCGGGATGGTTAGTCACCATAGTTTCTAACCAGAAATGTCCTCCACATTGCAAATGCACATTGATTTTTCTTTCCTCACTATTCTTCTTAGTTAATTCACATTTTTAATGATTCACCCAAAAAACACTTGTTTAATTTCAGCATTTGATATTCAGAAATGAATCAATCGTTACTCTTAGTTAATATTTTGAATTTATGATAAGAGATCAGCCTTTGAAATACCAAAGAAAACCATGGGAAAAGTGTGGAAATAGCAAATTGTACCTGTTTTGTCTGAAAACAACCACAAAAAATAAAGGAGCAAAATTTAAAGATGCTCTAAATATATATTATGAAATTATAACTATATAACCACCAGCTTAAAATGCAGGTTATATCATGTTAACGTTCCAGGTGAATCTCTGGGCTATCTCCCCAGTGCTGCTCTTGTCAGTTAAAACTCATATTCCATTATTCATCCATTTCTCAAACTTTCACTGACCATCTTTCTTCTGTGCAATGCACTGTACAGTCATGGAGACTATAAAGGCAAATAAAAGAGTTCAGACTTGTAGCTCAAAAAGGAGGATTAAAATTAATGCAATACAGAGTAAGAGGTGCCATAGCTGAAGTCTGTACAGCTGGAGACAAAAAAGCAGGGGAAAAGTTTAACTTATTTCCAGGAATGTTGGTCCCAATTTGGCCAATATTTCCCAAATTTTAGTATATTCTAATGCCCTGCCTGTGTTTTCTATACATCTCAAAATTCTATACATCCTTCATAGCCAAACCAAAAGTTGTAGGAAACATGTCTTAAACCCCAATCAAGATTAAATATTCATTTGTCTAAAATTCCACAATTAGAATTTATTTTAGTATAGCATATGCATTAATGTATTCATGACTAGTTATATATTACAGAAAAAGATGGTTACCTCACACCATACACAAAATATATTCTAAATACATTAGAGCACTAAATATTTAAAAATCAACAGAAAAAATTAGTAGGCAATATTTCTCTGGCCTTACAATAGAGAGAATATTTTTCAGCATTACAGCAATAAAACAAAAATCATAAAGATAAAATATCAGTTAGAATTCTGGTTGAATTTAGCAAAAACCCATATAAAATTAGTTTAAGTTGAAAAGGGGAATTTATTATAGGTATATTGAGATGCAGAAGTAAGGATGTGGCTGGACCCCAGAAATAACTAGAAGCAGAGACCTGACCCCATTAAGATATTTTTAATCTCTGCTCTCCTCTGCATATCTCCTTCATTCTAATCACTGCACATCGTCCCTCCATTTTTCTGTCAATATGGTGAAAGGCAGTCAATGTGCTGACAGCTGCTGAGCTTCCAGTTTTGTGGGTTGGGTACCAGAAGAGAGATGGACTTACTTTCTCTTGGTCCTCATATAAAAGTCCAGCAAAAGAGATGAGCATATGTTGAAACACTCAGCTGTCACTAGAGCATAATATGGCCACTCCTGTCTCACCACAAGAATGGTATGGAAGCATGAGTCGGAAACAGTTTCCAAAAAGAAAAGGAGTAAATATCTTCATTATAAAAAGATAGATAAAATTACATTAAAATATAAAATTTCATGATCAGAAAAAATAGTTAAATAAAATTAAAAGGCATAGCAAAATAGAAAATGTATCTGAAACAATTATGGGGAGATAATTTATTTCCTTAAAGCATATGTGTATAAGATAACTATAGATACTCCACTCAAAATGGATAAGAACCAGGAATTAAGAATGGGAGAAAGAACACTTACAATGAAATACAACAGGACATTGTGGGGAGATGTTCAGGTTCATTAATAGTCAATGAAACGTGAAATTAAATAACCATCACTTACAAAGTTTTTGCCTAGGGAATTGATTTTTTTTAATTTACAATGCTGAGAAGTTCAGAGAAATGTGCACTTTTCATACACTCACAGTAGGCACGTGAACTGATGCAATCTTTCTTGAGGGCGATTAGGTAATATGCATCAAGATCTTTTAAAATGAACATAATTGAGGAAATAGATGGGCAAATTGTTTTTCACAAGGATGTATTCATTGAAACATTATTTTTGATAACAAGAATTGGAAATAGAGATATGTCTAACAACAGTTATCTAAATAAACTTTTGTTTTTTGAGATGGAATAGTACACATCATTAAAATTATATTTTACTAAATATTAAATAACATAAAAATGTCATTAAGAGAAAAATACAAAAATCATGCATGCAATATGATTCTAGTATAGATCTATACATTGAAAAAAAAAAAAAAAAGATTGGAAGAAAATACACCTAAATCTTGATATTGTTAACTGAGTGGTAAAATTTGAAATTATTATTTTTTCTCCTTTTTTCTAGATTTTCCAAACTTCCAATAATGTACTTGATCTGCTTTCTTTTAAATTAGGAAAAATAAATATTTGAAGAAACTTCAAACTTTGAAGTTTAAAAATAACTCTAACTTTTGAGTCAATGAGGATATAATGTATGTATTTTTTTAAAAATCTTTAAAATAACAAAAATGCAAAAAACACATGTTAAAATGTTATGGAATACTGCCAAAGCTATATGGAGAAGTAAATATGCAAACTTAAATGTTTTAATAAATTTAAAAAAGGTGTAGACATATTTATACATTTTTTTAACAGCCAAAATTACAGTAAGTACAGTTTGGGTATAAAGAGAGATCCACAAAAGTCACACTGATGTTATTTTTTGATTTCTCAAAAAGGCAAACACATTGATTCCTTGGTATTTATTGTGACAGTGGGAGTTACTGCTTCCTACGTTAGATATTTATCGTGTTTTTGCCTGACAAAATAGTATGAAAATTAATATATTTGATATGCATCCTCATGTTTTAAGAACATTTTAGCTCAAAAGAACACTCACATATTATGTAATAACTTAAGCCTTTAATTCAAATATAGTCAGTGCAATAAGCAAAACAGAAACAATGGATATTTGAAAATGATTACTTTATGAGAGAACTCAACATAATAAACAGAAAATTACATAATTTGGTAATAGAGCAGAAAGGCAAGTTAGATGTAGATACAAGAAAATAGAATCAATTACATCATATTTTGTTAATTATTCCTCGATAAAGTTGGGGGATAAAATAAATTAAAAAAAAAGAAAATATTACAAAAGATCAAACTCAACTGTCAAAAAATCTTAACCCCTGAATATATTTAAGAAAAAATATTAATGTGTGACTTGTTTTTGAAAACTATAAAATGAAACTAATATAAATGCCTATGTTCTTAGAAAGATAGGATTTTTTAATATTTCTGAAAAATAATTTATACAATTCATGATATTCTCAAAAGAATGAATAAATAGGCAAAAATTTTCAAGAAAAATATTCTATAAGAACAGTAATTTGGGAAGAAGGGTCATTTCCCTAGCAAGTGTTAAAAATAGTGTTAACACAGTAAGATGCTATCATAGATAAAATCAGAAAGGTCAACCAAACAGAATAGTCTGGAATTTAAATTATATAATAATTCAATATATGATGAATTCAAGGTGATGTAACACATCAGTAAGTATATATATATATATAATTTATACTTATATTATATTAGCTTTTCCCCTAATATCATACACCAGAATAAATTGTAAATGGATTAAATAACTAAATTATAAGAAAAAAAAATTTAATCCCAGTAGTAATTATATGTATGAATATTTATCAATTTGGTGGATAGAGGAGAAATTTTTAATTGTAAATAATCTAACAGTCTCACAAGGCTCTTCAGTTACTGTAACGAATGACTTACCCCCAAAAGAGGGGCTTTAGCTAACCAAAGATATTTTCCTGCTGAAATGCCAAAGTGAGTCTGTTGCAGGTTCTGCTCCACACATCCTTCCTCTGGATCCCAGGCTGACGGAGCAACTGTATTGTCCCAGTCACCAGGACAGAGAAACAAAAGAGAGCTCTGGGGTTGCCTCACTGGCCGTTAAGCCCTCTGTCTAGGAAGTGGTAGACGTAACTTCTGCTCACAAGTCATTGCACACAGCCCAATCCAATCCCAATTAGGTGTAATCCATTCATACATTCGGAAAGGAAAGAGCCAGAAAATTTAATAACTATTACAAATGTTTCATGTTTGAAGGAAAAAATTCAATATATTTGACATTATAAAAACTTAAAATTTCCTTCCTAAAATCTACTCAGCATTGAGCTCAATAATAAACTGGGAAATATTTGCAATAAAAATGTCAAATGCTTTGAATCCTTATGAGTAAGAGAGCAACTTACCTCAATAACAAAAACAATGATATTTCAAAATATAAAAAGACAAAGGACAGGAACAAGTCATTTAAAATTACAGACATACAAATAGGTAGTAAATAAGTTTTAACAATTAAACTCATCCATATTAAAAAGGATGAAAATTAAAGCAATAATAAACACTTTCTGTCCCAGTTAGTGTGTGAAAAAAACCATACAGATTTTCAGTGAGGCTGTCGTTCAGTTAGGCATTTCTACACAGTGGATGCAAGTACAAACTGGTCAGCCTTCCACTTCTGCCTTCTGCATGGCAATGTAGCGTTATGTAACAAAAGCTTGAACTGTTTATAACATATTACCTAATAACTACATTTCAAAGCATTTTTATTTCTCCCAGTAAAATCATGGAAAGCACCAGTTGTCAACCATAGTAGGATTTATAACAGTGAAGAATTAGCAATAATTTACCGAAAAAGTGAGGTTAATTAAGTAAACCATGTTATAGCCAAACAATAAAATATTAGACAACCGTTAAAAATGAAGGCTGTTTTGGGGGAAAGATGCCTATGGGACAGTGTTATGTGAAAATGTTGGGAGATAATAGGATAGTATCATCTTAATTATTTTAAAAGAATTCAGATATGTACAGGAATAAAATAGAAGGAAATTCACCAAAATGTTAATAATAATTGTTTCACAGTGGTGTGATTATACTTTGTTGTTTTTAGCGTCTTTCTACATTTTACCCAATTTATATATCTGTGTTTTTAAAGCAAAATTTTTAGAAAAAATAATGATGCTTGCACACATACCAGACAGTGGTGTCCACTGTGGGAATTCACAGAATGCAGCATATTTTAAAATAAATGTAAACGAACAGCAAAGAGAATTTCCAGGTTTTAGTACTTCTAAAATAAGCAATGCATGTTTTTCCAAAAGTTTCTCTAAGTAACATTCGAAACACAGATCCCTCTGTGACATGACATTTAACTGTGCTTTATTTTTTATCAACTTGTAGCTCTCCTGGATATGCGTATTAGTCAAGTTTATCTCTCTTCATCTGGGACCTAAATGTTTCACAAAGAGATTTTCTCAGAGAAATAACTTCTATAGACCTTATTCATTATTCATGTCAGCACAAACTGTTCATCTTGTAGTGTTGGACCTTGGAATGTGACTGAGCCAATCTAGGAGGGTATGCTCAACTGAAAGACTTCTAGACTCTGCGAGACTTGAAAAATAACAAATACAGAATTTCAGTTTGAGACTCTTTAATGGAAGGAGGTTGTAGTAAAATATGTGAGTGTTTAAACTTGAGATTCTGTAACCTTTTCAGGTGTTCTACATGACTATTGTTTCCTAGTATACCATTTTGCACAGTTTTTTAAATCAGTGAATGAAAAGTTTCATTAAAAGGATTTTTTTAACATCTTTATTGGAGTATAATTGCTTTACAATGGTGTATTAGTTTCTGCTTTACAACAAAATGAATCAGCTATACATATAGATATATCCCCATATTTCCTCCTTCTTTCATCTCCCTCCCACCCTCCCTATCCCACCCCTCTAGGTGGTCACAAAGCACTGAGCTGATCTCCCTGTGCTATGTGGCTGCTTCCCACTAGCTATCTATTTTACGTCTGGTAGTGTATATATCTCCGTGCTACTCTCTCCTTTCGTCCCAGCTTACCATTTTTTAATGTTTCAAATAAATATGCAGAAATGTTAAAAACCTAATGGAAAAGAATAGAAAGAAAAATAAAAAGAAAATGTAGTAAAGGACTTTGCATTTTTAAATATTTGCATTAAATATCAAGAACTTGCATCCTGCCTACAACATATCTGAGATGATTGATTAAAAGATGCTTTTTTCATAGAAATACAGACCATCTTCATGGTCAGATTATTTTTGTAAATGGAAAAAGAAGGTAAAAATTGATGGTATAAATCTAATATTACTTTTTCAAAAAGCTGTGTCATAATAGGGGGTTTATATTTCTGATCAAGAACTTGTTTAAGTTTTCATTAAAATGAGCACACACGCAATATTCAAGACTGCAAATTATTTTAGTCAGTCCCAAGGAAAGCAGGTCACTGGATCAAATTTTTCAAAATGTGTTTCTCAGGATAGCAATTCCACTGCATGTCCCAGTTACAAAGAAAACTGTCCTATAATCAAATGAATTTGAGGGACACTGGATTAAACAGAGTCAAATTGCTTTCTTTACTATAGGACTTCTGAGAGACTTTTGTATGTTATCGTGCGGTGTAAATTTCAAAAAAAGGGATGGTACTCAGCAGTGCTTCCCAGACATATTTGACCACGGAACTCTCTTTGTGTGCAGCATCTCATGGGTGACTTCTGTGCATACAGATTGGTAAATACTGCTCTGTCGGAGCTGTGAGCTTCCATTTGTTCTGGCTTCAGACATCAGTTCTCATTTTTAACAGCAATATTTCCTTCTCAGCAAGAAGAAATTTCAGCTTGAAAAACAGCAAAAATAGAGGGGGAAGAAAACTAGAAAAATGTGGTGAAACGTATAACACAGCTTCCCTGGGACCACATGTGGTGAACTGGGCGTATTCCATTCACTTAATTAATAAGTAGATGCATGAAATTTGAGCCCTTTCGTCATTTAAATGAGATGTTAAAAGAGAAAAATGTAACTGCTTTCAAGAGACATTAGAATGATCACGGACTTTCATAGGAATAAAAGTTTTGTATGAATCCTTTGGCAGTATTCTTGGTTCTCGCCTGAAATCAGTAGTTGACTAGGAGATGAGCCATTTCTCCATGATGTGGAGGTGCTGGCAGCCTGATGAAAAGTGATCGTTTAGAGAGGATCAGAGCTTTGAAAGTGCTTGGGGACAATGGGCCATAGTCGTTGAGAGGGAGTGAGCAATCACTGCTCAAAAGCAGTAATGGGGAAAGTCGGACAGTCTCTAAGTGTCTCAACAACCACTCCCTGCCCTGCCTCTTTCATAAGCCTCTTGGTCTTGGCAGAACTTACCACTTTATTAGGCAAGATGTTAAAGCACAAAGAGACAATTCAATTGAATGGTCATTTGTTGGGGACAACGTACTATGCCCAAATCATTGCATTGAACCCTGGCCGAGAGGGCTAGTATCAACACAGTCCTTACCCCTAAGAAACAGACTCCCAGCTTACAATTTTATACCGAAATGAATTCCTCAAATATGTGCTAGATTATATGTTAGCAAAAGAGAGGGAAGAGTTCACCTCTGGTAGAAGAATCAGGAAAGACTCCACACTGGAGAGGACAAAGAGTAAGCTTCTTGTTTTGTTGATAGAATAATCAACTTCTGTACATAGTGTTTTGGGTTTTTTTTTTTTTTTTTTTTTTCTGTAATCTACCACCAATAGTTCACCCTGTCCCAATAGACTGGAAGCTCTGCTGAGGGCAAGAACCAAGTGCTCTCATCTCTGTATCCCCCACTGTGTTAGCATGGTCTTAGACATGAATTGGTGGCCAATAACATTTGATGAATTGAATTAAATTTAATATTGACTATCACTGGAATAAGAGTACCTTTGGCTTTGGATAATTTTTTTTATTTTATGTGCAACTGAAATTAATTAAGAAAAATTACTGGCAGCATCTGCTAAACTGTTCATAACCCATAACTTTTCCCTTACCTGGCCTTTCCCATAACTGGCTACCTTTTGAAGAAATTCCTCACCCCATAGCCATATTTTCTTCTTCCTCAAAGGCCATTCCTACTGAATTCATGCAGCTTTCTCTGAGACATCAAGGAGACAGCTTGGGTGTGGTTATTGTCTCACGGGAGGAACATCAAACCCCATTCTCCCTTTACAAAGGACGCCGATATCTGAAGAAACTTGTAGCAGATTTGGGCAACAGCCAGATCATTGAGTCTGTGCTCATCCTTATCCACAACTCTGTCCTCACCCAGGACATCATGAAAGGTAAAAATCCAGGTATCCCTTGTACTCTAATGCTCCACTAGGTCAAGAAACACCTGCTTCCCCTCCAAATTCACCTACCATGAAAACTTCATCAAGACTGTTCTGGTCTCCAAAAGTAAACAAGAAGAGGTAAGCTGAGTGGGAAGAGAATATTTATCTAAGGGAATTTTAGAATTTAAATATGCAGCCTTGAAACTAAAGGAGCAGTAAATATAGGGTGTAGTAAATTGCTTATGATGTAATAAACTAGAATTATAGATGTGGCAATAAAGAGAGGCAATAAAATATTTTATATTTAAGGAGCAGCTATCAGCAAAGGAATAGATCAAAATGCCATCTTTTTTTCTTTTTTTTTGTTTGTTTGTTTGTTTTTTTTTAACTTTATTGGAGTATAATTGCTTTACAATAGTGTGTTAGTTTCTGCTTTATATCAAAGTGAATCAGCTATGCATATACATGTATCCCCACATCTCCTCCATCCTACGTCTCCCTCCCACCCTCCCTATCCCACCCCTCTAGGTGGTAACAAAGCACTGAGCTGATCTCCCTCTGTTATGTGGCTGCTTCCCACTAGCTATTTTACATTTGGTAGTGTATATATGACCATGCCACTCTCTCACTTCATCCCAGCTTACCCTTCCCACTCCCTGTGTCCTCAAGTCCATTCTCTAGGCCTGAGTCTTTATTCCTGTCTTGCCCCTAGGTTCTTCAGAACCATTTTTTTTTAGATTCCATATATATATGTGTTAGCATACGGTATTTGTTTTTCTCTTTCTCACTGACTTCACTCTGTATGACAGACACTAGGTCCATCCACCTCACTACAAATAACTCAGTTTCGTTTCTTTTTTGGCTGAGTAATATACGATTGTATATATGTGCCACATGTTCTTTATCCATTCATCTGTTGATGGACACTTAGGTTGCTTCCATGTCCTGGCTATTGTAAATAGTGCTGCAATGAACATTGTGGTACATGACTCTTTTTGAATTATGGTTTTCTCAGGGTATATGCCCAGTAGTGGGATTGCTGGCTCATATGGTAGTTCTACTTTTAGCTTTTCCAAGAACCTCCATACTGTTCTCCATAGTGGCTGTATCAATTTACATTCCCACCAACAGTACAAGAGGGTTCCCTATTCTCCACACCCTCCGCAGCATTTATTATTTGTAGATATTTTGAGGATGGCCATTCTGACTGGTGTGAGGTGATACCTCATTGCAGTTTTGATTTGCATTTCTCTAATGATTAGTGATGTTGAGAGTCCTATCATGGGTTGGTTGGCAATCTGTATATCTTCTTTGGAGACATGTCTATTTAGGTCTTCTGCCTATTTGTAGACTGGGTTGTTTGCTTTTTTGATAATGAGCTACATGAGCTGCTTATAAATTCTGGAGATTAATCCTATGTCAGTTGTTTCATTTGCAAATATTTTCTCCCATTCTGAGGGTTGTCTTTTTGTCTTGTTTATGGTTTCCTTTGCTGTGTAAAAGCTTTTAAGTTTAATTAAGTCCCATTTGTTTATTTTTGTTTTTATTTCCATTTCTCTAGGAGATGGGTCAAAAAGGATCTTGCTGTGATTTATGTCATAGAGTGTTCTACCTATGTTTTCCTTTAAGAGTTTTGTAGAGTCTGGCCTTACATTTAGGTCTTTAATCCATTTTGAGTGTATTTTTGTGTATTGTGTTAGGGAGTGTTCTAACTTGATTCTTTTACATGTAGCTGTCCAGTTTTTCCAGCACCACTTATTGAAGAGGCTGTCTTTTCTCCATTGTATATTCTTGCCTCCTTTATCAAAAGATAAGGTGACCATATGTGTGTGGATTTAGTTCTGGGCTTTCTATCCTGTTCCATTGATCCATATTTCTGTTTTTGTAACAGTACCATACTGTCTTGATTACTGTAGTTTTGTAGTGTAGTCTGAAACCCTGGAGTCTGATTCCTCCAGCTCCATTTTGCGTTCACAAGATTGCTTTCACTATTCGGGGTCTTTGTTGTTTCCATACAAATTGTGAAATTCTTTGTTCTAGTTCTGTGAAAAATGCCAGTGGTAGTTTGATAGGGATTGCATTGAATCTGTAGATTGCTTTGAATAATAGAGTCATTTTCACAATGTTTATTCTTCTGGTCCAAGAACATGGTATATCTCTCCATCTGTTTGTATCATCTTTAATTTCTTTCATCAGTGTCTTATAGTTTTCTGCATACAGGTCTTTTGCCTCCTTAGGTAGGTTTATTCCAAGGTATTTTATTCATTTTGTTGCAGTGGTAAATGGGAGTGTTTCATAATTTCTCTGTCAGATATTTCATCATTAATGTATAGGAATACAAGGGATCTCTGTGCATTAAATTTGTATCCTGCTACTTTACCAAATTCATTGATTAGTTCTAATAGTTTTCTGGTAGCATCTTTAAGATTCTCTATGTATAGTATCATGTCATCTGCAAACAGTGACAGTTTTACCTCTTTTCCGATTTGGATTCCCTTTTCTTCTCTCCTATTTCTGTGGCTCAAGCTTCCAAAACTATGTTGAATAATACTGGAGACAGTGGAAAACCTTGTCTCATTCCTGATCTTAGAAGAAATGGTTTCAGTATTTCACCATTGAGAATGATGTTGGCTATGGGTTTGTAATATATGGCCTTTATTATGTTGAGGAAAGTTCCCTCTATGCCTACTTTCCTGAGGGTTTTTATCATAAATCGGTGTTAACTTTTGTCAAAAGCTTTCTCTACATCTATTGACATGATCATATGGTTTTTGTCCTTCAATTTGTTAATATGGTTTATCACATTGATTAATTTGCATATATTGCAGAATCCTTGCATTCCTGGGATAAACCCCACTTGATCATGGTGTATGATCCTTTTAATGTACTGTTGGATTCTGTTTGCTAGTATTCTGTTGAGGATTTTTGCATCTATGTTCATCACTGATATTAGCCTGTAATTTTCTTTCTTTGTGACATCCTTTTCTGGTTTTGGTATCAGGGTGATGGTGTCCTCATAGGATGAGTTTGGGAGTGTTCCTCCCTCTGCCATATTTTGGAAGAGTTTGAGAAGGATAGGTGTTAACTCTTCTCTAAATGTTTGATAGAATTCACCTGTGAAGCCATCTGGTCCTGAGCTTTTGTTTGTTGGAAGATTTTTAATCACAGTCTCAATTTCAGTGCTTGTGATTAGTCTGTTTATATTTTCTCTTTCTTCCTGGTTCAGTCTCAGAAGGTTGTGCTTTTCTAAGAATTTGTCCATTTCTTCCAGGTTGTCCATTTTATTGGCATAGAGTTGCTTGTAGTAATCTCTCATGATCCTTTGTATTTCTGCAGTGTAAGTTGTTACTTCTCCTTTTTCATTTCTAATTCTATTGATCTGAGTCTTCTTTTTTTTCTTGATGAGTCTGGCTAATGGTTTATCAATTTTGTTTATCTTCTCAAAGTACCAGTTTTTCATTTTATTGATCTTTGTTATTGTTTCCTTCGTTTATTTTTCATTTATTTCTGATCTGATCTTTATGATTACTTTCCTTCTGTTAACTTTGGGGTTTTTGTTGTTGTTCTTCTTCTTCTTTCTCTAATTGCTTTAGGTATAAGGTTAGGTTGTTTATTTGAGATGTTTCTTGTTTCTTAAGGTGGTAGGATTGTATTGCTATAAACTTCCTTCTTAGAACTGCTTTTACTGCGTCCCATAGGTTTTGGATCATCATGTTTTCTTTTTCCTTTGTTTCTAGGTATTTTTTAAATTTCCTCTTTGATTTCTACACCGATTTCTTAGTTATTTATTAGTATATTGTGTAGCCTCCATGTGTTTGTATTTTTTACAGATTTTTTTTCCTGTAATTGATATCTAGTCTCATAGCATTGTGGTCGGCAAGGATGCTTGATATGATTTCAATTTTCTTAAACTTACCAAGGCTTGATTTGTCATCCATGATATGATCTATCCTGGAGAATGTTCCATAAGCACTTGAAAAGAGTGTGTATTCTGTTGTTTTTGGGTAGAATGTCCTATAAATATCAATTAAGTCCATCTTGTTTAATGTACCATTTAAAACTTGTGTTTCTTTATTTATATTCATTTTGGCTGATCTGTCCATTGGTGAAAGTGGGGTGTTTAAGTCCTCTGCTATGATTGTGTTACTGTCAATTTCCTTTTATGGCTGTTAGCATTTGCCTTATGTATTGAGGTGCTACTATGTTGGGTGCATAAATAATTACAATTGTTATATATTCTCTTGGATTGATCCCTTGATCATTATGTAGTGTCCTTCTTTGTCTCTTGTAATAGTCTTTATTTTAAAATCTTTTTTTGTGCGATATAAGAATTACTACTCCAGCTTTCTTTTGATTTCCATTTGCATGGAATATCTTTCCATCCCCTCACTTTCAGTCTATATGCGTCCCTAGTTTTGAAGTGGGTCTCTTGGAGACAGCATATATACGGGTCTTATTTTTCTATCTATTCAGCCAGTCTATGTCTTTTGGTTGGAGCATTTAATCCATTTACATTTAAGGTAATTATCAATATGTATATTCCTATTACCATTTTCTTAATTGTTTGGGGTTTGTTATTGTAGGGTTTCCTTCTCTTTTGTTTCCTGCCTAGAGAAGTTCCTTTAGCATTTGTTGTAAAGGTGGTTTGGTGGTGCCAAATTCTCTTAGGTTTTGTTTTTCTGTAAAGGTTTTAGTTTCTCCATTGAATCTGAATGAGATCCTTGCTGGGTAGAGTAATCTTGGTTGTAGGTTTTTCCCTTTCATCACTTTCATTATGTCCTGCCACTCACTTCTGGCTTGCAGAGTTTCTGCTGAAAGATCAGCTGTTAACCTTATGGGGATTCCCTTGTATGTTATTTGTTGTTCTTTCCTCACTGCTTTTAATATTTTTTCTTTGTATTTAATTTTTGATAGTTTGATTAATATGTGTATTGGCATGCTTCTCCTTGGGTTTATCCTGTATGAGACTCTCTGTGCCTCCTGGACCTGATTGACTCTTTCCTTTCCCATATTAAGTAAGTTTCCAACTATAATCTCTTCAAATATTTTCTCAGTCCCTTTCTTTTTCTCTTCTTCTGGGACCCATATAATTCGAATATTGGTGCATTTAATGTTGTCCCAGATGTCTCTGAGACTGTCCTCAATTCTTTTCTTTCTTTTTTCTTTTCTGTTCTGTGGTAGTTATTTCCACTATTTTGTCTTCCTGGTCACTTATCTGTTCTTCTGCCTCAGTTATTCTGCTATTGATTCCTTCTGGAGAATTTTTAATTTCATTTTTTCCATCGTTCATCGTTGTTTGTTTTCTCTTTAGTTCTTCTAGGTCCTTGTAAATGTTTCTTGTATTTTCTCCATTCTATTTCCAAGATTTTTGATCATCTTTACTATTATTACTCCGAATTCTTTTTCAAGTAGACTACCTATTTCCTCTTCATTTTTTGGTCTGATCAGCTTTTACCTTGCTCCTTCATCTGCTGTGTGTTTCTCTGTCTTCTCATTTTGCTTAACTTACTGTGTTTGGGGTCTCCTTTTCACAGGCTGCAGGTTCGTAGTTCCCATTGTTTTTGGTGTCTGTCCCCAGTGGCTAAGGTTGTTTCAGTGGGTTGTGTAGGCTTCCTGGTTGAGGGGACTAGTGCCTGTGTTCTGGTGGATGAGGCTGGATCTTGTCTTTCTGGTGGGCAGGACCGTGTCTGGTGGTGTGTTTTGGGGTGCCTGTGATCTTATTATGATTTTAGGCAGCCTCTCTGCTAATGGCTGGGGTGGTGTTCCTGTCTTGATAGTTGTTTGGCATAGGGTGTCCAGCACTGTAGCTTGCTGGTCATTGAGTTGAGCTGGGTCTTCACATTGAGATGGAGATCTCTGCGAGCGCTTTTGCCTTTTAATATTATGTTGAGTTTGGAGGTGTCTGGTGGACCAATGTCCTGAATTCGGCTCTCCCACCTCAGAGGCACAGGCCTGACACCCGGCTGGAGAACAAAAACCCTGTCACCCACACAGCTCAGAAGAAAAAGGAGAAAAAGAGAAAGAAAAAATAAAATAAAATAATTAAAATTTAAAAAATTTAAATTAAAAATTAAAAAAATTAAAAAGTGATAAGAAAAAGAAAGAAAAAAAGAAAGAAAGAAGAGAACAACCAAAGCAACAAAACAAATACACCAATGATACAAGTGGTAAAATCTATCCAAAAAAAAAAAAAAAAGGACAGACGGAACCCTAGGACAAATGGTAAAAGCAAATCTGTACAGACAAAATCACACACAGAAGCATACACATAGACATTCACAAAAGGAAAAAATGTAAAAAAATATATATCTATATATAAAAACATAAAATAGGAAGAAAGCAACCAAATCAATAAACAAATCTACCAATGATAATAAACTCTAAATACTAAAGTAAGATAACATAAAACCAGAAACAAATTAGATGCAGAAAGCAAACCCCAAGTCTACACTTGCTCCCAAAGTCCACTGCCTCAATTTGGGGATTATTTTTTTTCTATTCAGGCATTGCAGAGGTGCATGGTGCATCAAGTTGATTGTGGAGATTTAATCCACTGCTCCTGAGGCTGCTGGGAATGATTTCCCTTTCTCTTCTTTGTTCGTACAGCTTCTGGGGTTCAGCTTTGGATTTTGCCCCACCTCTGCATGTAGGTCGCCTGAAGGCATCTGTTCCTGCTTAGACAGGAAGGGGTTAAAATAGAAGCTGATTCAGCGTCTCTTGCTCACTCAGGCCCCGGGGAGGGAGGGGTACAGAATGCGGGTCTAGCCTGCATCGGCAGAGACTAGCATGATGTTGCACCAGCCTGAGGCAAGCTGTGTGTTCTCCTGGGGAAGTTGTCCCTGGTTCATGGGACCCTGGCACTGGTGGGCTGCACAGGCTCCCAGGCGGGGAGGTGTGGATAGAGACCTGTGCTTGGGCATGGGCTTCTTGGTGGCTCCAGCAGAAGCCTTAGCGTTTCATGTCTGTCTCTGGTGTCCACGCTGATAGCCGTGGCACACGCCCATCTCTGGAGCTCATTTAAGCAGTGGTCTGAATCCCTTCTCCTTGCACACCCTGAAACAATGGTCTCTTGCCTCTTAGGCAGGTCCATACTTTTTCCCAGACTCCCTCCCGGCTAGCTGTGATGCACTAGCCCCCTTCAGGCTGTGTTCACGCCGCCAACCCCAGTCCTCTCCCTGGGATCTGATCTCCGAAGCCGGAGCCTCAGCTCCCAGTCCCCAGCCACCCCAGTGGGTGTGCAGACAAGCCTCTCAGGCTGGTGAGTGCTGTTTGGCACCAATACTCTGTGCAGGAATCTCTCCACTTTGCCCTCTGCACCCCTGTTGCTGTGCTCTCCTCTGTGGCTCTGAAGCTGTCTCCCTGTCCGCCCTCCGTCTCTGCCAGTGAAGGGGCTTCCTAGTGTGTGGAAACGTTTCCTCCTTCACAGCTCCCTTCCAGAGGTACAGGTCCCATCCCTATTCTTTTGTCTCTGTTTTTTTCTTTTTTCATTTGCCCTACCTAGGTACGTGGGGAATTTCTTGCTTTTTGGGAAGTCTGAGGTCTTCTGCCAGCATTCAGTAGGTGTTCTGTAAGAGTTGTTCCACATGTAGATATATTTCTGATGTATTTGTGGGGAGGAAGGTGATCTCCATGTCTTACTCCTCTGCCATCGTGAAGGTCTCCCCCTGCCATCTTGTTTTCTGTTGTTGGCTCTAGAATGGCTATTATTCCACGGGAATGCAAAACAGGAGTCAACAATACTGAAGCTTTCCATTTCTCGATTGTCAGCTAATAGTTTTACCCTTCCTTCCTGGGTGACCTCACAATTTGTCACCACAGGAACACAGCAGCTAGTTAAGGCACTAAGCAGAGTTCATGGAAACCCACTTTCCATGTTTATTGCATGTCCAAAGAAAATGTAATAAACAAAGAAACCCAATGTGCTGTGTGGTACAGTTACTTAACTTTATTTGCAAAATCAAGTTAGAAATATAGAGACTGTTATTTGAAGTACTGAATAAAGTAACCTTTTACAAAGAGGAAAAGAATACAGTAATTAAAAGCAGCCACTATTGAAACTTTCTTAAGACAATTTGGATACTGTATTAATTTCCTGTGGCTACTGTAACAAATTACCACAAACTGGTTGGCTTAAAACAACAGAAATTTGTTCTCTCACAGTCCTGGAGGACAGAAGTCCAAAATCAAGGTGTCAGCAGTGTCCCACTTCCTTCAAAGGCTCTAGGGAACGTTCAATTTCTTGCCTCCTCCAGTTTCTGGTGGCTGCAGACATTCCTAGACTTCTGACTGTACCACTCCAATCTCTGCCTCTCTCTGTCTACACTTGTTCCTGAATGACATAAGCCAGTCTTGTGACTTTGAATATCACCTAAACGTCACCTTTGGTGATAACTCCTGAATTTCTCTCTTCAGTCCAGACCTCTCCCATAAAATCCAGATCCATATGTATGACTTCCTGGTTGACACCTTTGCTTGTAATAGGCATCACAAAATCATCATGCTCCAAATCAAGCACCTATGCTTTTCTTCATCTTGGTGAATGGCAATTTCAAGCCAAAAACCTGTTGACATTCATAACTCTCTTCTTCTCAGTGTTCATCAGCAAATCCTGCCAGCTCTTTCTTCAATTTTTATTTAGAAATTAATCACATTTTGCCACACCCCAATACCTGTATCAAACCATCATCATCTCTCACCTGGATTATCGTGGTGCCTCTTATTACAATAGCCTATAATTGCACCTGCTCTGGGAGCAGATCTCTCTGCTTTTGTTTTTGCCCTTCTCCTCCCTTCAGTCCATTCTTAATACAGAAACCAAGGTGAGTTGGACAAATCCCATCCCCTGTGTTTCTCCTTTAATCTCTGCCACACTCACAACACTTCTGATACTTCTGGTCACCCAATGTGTGGAGGTTTTCCCACTCCAAGCAATTCTCTGTGATAGCAGCTGGGTGTCCCACAATTTAACTCAATTCTGAAACAACTGGGAGATAGTGTCGGATCTCATGGGGTAAGGGCTCAGTCACATGAGACTGCCCTGCCTCTTCAGATGCCAATCGCAAATGGTAGGTCCCCAGGCTACCCACAACTTCTGTTCGACTTGGCTACAAATCAGAGGTTCCCATGACCTCTTACCCCATGGATTTGATTATTTGTTAGAGCAGCTCAAAAACTCAGGGAAATACTTATGTTTACCAGTTTATTAAAGAATATGATAAAGGATACAGATGAACAGCCAGATGAAGAGATATCTTGGGTGAGGTTGGGGAGGGTCCCTAGCACAGCAGCTTCTGTCCCTATGGAGTTGGTGTGTGTCACCCTCCTGTTATATGAATGTGTTCAACAACCTGGAAGCTCTCTGAACCCCATCCTTTAGGCTTCACTACATAAGCATGATTGATGAACTCATTGGCCAGTGATGATTAATTTAACATCTAACCCCTCTCCCCTTCATGGAGGTCAGGGGTAGGACTGAAAGTTCCAACCATCTGATCACTTGGTTGGTTCTCCTGGCAACCAGCCCCCATCCTTAGATATGGTCCAAAAGTCACCTTATTAACATAACAGAAGACACATTTACTGCTGTCATCACTTAGGAGATTCCAAAGGCTTTAGGAGCACGGTGCCAGAAAAGGCGATGAAGACCAAAGAATACATATTTCTTTTATCATAAATCACAGTATCACACAGGGTGATTTTCTTGAAATATGTCCTGTCATTTCACTATTCTGCTCAAAACCCTTCAGTGATTTTCCATCTCACTCAGTGTAAAACCCAGATTCTTATTATGGCCTATAAGGCCCTCTGTGATCTGCTCTAATCCATCACCATCATTGTCCTCAGCTCATCTTCTGCTGGTCCAAACCTGGCTCACCCCCGTTCATCCTCACTACTTCTCAAAATTAACGCCAGTCAGCTCCCACCGTAGAATATTCTGTTCCCTCCGTCAGGAATGCTCTCCCACTATCTTCAATGCAGTTTCCTTACTTCCTTCAGGTTTTTACTCAGAAGTTGCCCTCTCTGTGAGATCTTTCCCGGCCTCTCACCCTGACATGCCAATGGCCTTCTTCTTGTTCATGATCAGTTCCCCTTCTAGAATGTAAAGCCCTAAAGTCAGATTTTTGTCTATTTTGTTCAATGCTGTATGTTCAATGCTGTATCCCCTGTGCCTAGTACAGTGTCTGGCTCACAGTTGGGTAGGCATTTTATAAATGAATGAGTGAATGAATCATTGAATGAATGAATGAGTTCATCAATAGATTTATAGACATAACATAAGCAATGACCAGTTGAAGTAAAAAACAAACAAACAAACAAATAAATATATGTGGGGTGTAATTTTACTGCATTTCTGAAATGGTTGTTATTGGAATATATTCACCATTACAAAGTAAGTAGAATCAAAACAATATATTCCTTTTACAGGAACAAGATTGAGTGTTATTATTTTTGTGTGTTTTTTTTTTTTTTCTCTTATCATCAAATGAGATGGATTCCCTGGAACAATGGAGTATTGTCTTTCTTAAATTCCTTTTGGGAAGAATGGTGTACATTTTATACTTCCACTCATCATCCAGCATAGGCTCCATCTAGAGGGAGCTGGATTGGAAACAATAGGCAACAGTAGAAATGCTTCTTTATCAAATATGTGCGTGTAACATATTGTAAGGTCTTAATTCCCACTGCTTTATACTTACACTGACTCGACTAGGGTACCTCCCTGCTCCACAGAAAACTAGGAACTGCCTGGTTCTCTTTTGTCAAAGCTAAACACAACTTTCTTCAGGAAAAGCACATATGTATTTAATAAATGTGTGTTGAACTGAATTAAACTACTGTGAGACATGAAGTTAGAGGAGAGGTCTTTAGAGGAAAGCAGTGATTTGAAAGCAGGTTAGGAAGCAGTTTACTAAATATCCTTGGAAACTAAGAAAAAAAATTTTAATTTAAAAACATTCAGTCAATGGGACCTAGAGCAAGGCTGGGTCTTTTTAATATACAGATTTCTGGACCCTATTCCTTGACATTACGATTCTATTGGATTATGTGTGGAATGGGGTCTAGAAAATGTTTAGAAACCATTGCTTTGGGTTTACCTCAGGTATCCTTGTAAAAGCACAGCATTTGGTCTTAGCCTTCTCTAAGTGCTGCCTTTTGCATACAGTGATTATGCTGTTGACCCAACAGTAGTAGGGTTTATGATTATGAACAATTCCCTTGGAAGTCTAGATCGAGCTACATGATGCAAACCACTAGCTTTGACTAGGCCCACATCTCCCCACCACTATACCCCACTGAAAGCAACCTGCTACCTGTGCAGGGTGTAGCCACCTGTGGTTACCAGCTGTGTCCCTGTAGTCACAAAACACTACAGACTACGACTTAGCTTGAACTCATTGGTGCAGGAGTCTACCCAATACAGAGAGAAACACTCTCATGGCAATGGAACTCTGCTACCTAAGTTTTACTGCAATTTCAAGTGAGTTTTGCTCTGCTTACTGTAAATCACTGTGCCATGAATTCAGAATCCTGTTGCAAGAGAATGGTACATGCATAGATGTGATTTCTGTTAAATTGTCCATTTTCAATTTGAAAGCTCTTGGGGTAAAAAATGAAGATGCTGTATATCTTAGTCAGTGAGGGCTGCTATGACAAACACCATAGACTGGGTGGCTTAAACAGCAAACATTTGTTTCTCACAGTTCTGGTGGCTGGGAAGTCCAAGTCAAGATGGTGGCAGATCTGCTGTCTGGTGAGGACAGGCTTCCTGGCTTGTAGACAACTATCTTCTCTCCTATTCTCACATGATAAAGATCTCTCTCTCTCTCTTCCTCTTCTTATAAAGACACTGATTCCATCATGAGAGCTCCACTCTAATGATCTAATTACTTCCCAAAGTCCCCACCTCCAAATATTGTCACATTAGGGTTTCAACATTTGAATTTGGGGGGACACAAATATTCAGTCCATAGCATTCTGGCCTTGGTCCTTCCAAAATTCATCTCCTCACATAAAAATACATGCATTTCATCCCAACAGCCCCAAAGTTCTTAACTTGTTCCAGCATTAGCTCTAAAATCTAGAGCCAAAGTCTCATCTAAATTTCATCTAAATCAGATATGGGTGAGGCTCCAGGTAAAATTCTCTCCCAGCTACGAACCTATGAAACCAAACAAGTTATGTGCAAAATACAATGTTGGGACAGGCATAGATAGTTATGCCCATTCCAAAAGGGAGAAATCAGAAAGAAGAAGGAGGTGATGGGTCCCAAGCAAGTCTGAAGGCTAGCAAGGCAAACTCCAAGAGAGCTTAAGGTTTGAGAATAATCCTCTTTGGCTCAATACTCTGCCATTTGGACCCACTGGGGTAGGAAAATCACCCCACAGCTCGCTGGAGTGCTCAGTGGCTCACTGTGGAGCCTGGGCCACTTCACAGCTTTGCCCAAGGAGGTCACACCCCACAGTTTCCCTGGGCAGCCCTACTCCTAGATCTCCAAGTTGTCCCGTACCAAAAAATGTTGGTTTTGAGTTTCAAAACTACTCCAGAATGTAGGCACACACCTCATTTTTTCACACCCTTTTTTGAGTGAACATGTGGGGTGCCTTTTCTCAGGTGAGGGATACAGAGTGGAAGGGACAGAGCCTTTCACATTAGCCTTATTTGCACCAACATCTATTCTTCCCAGCAGACTATAATGGTAAAAACCAAGACAAGGACACATAGGCCCTTGTAAACCAAGCCTAAGTACACACATTCATTAAGAAAAAGTGTTTTTCAGAATGCAACCTATTTTGCTGTGTATACGTTATATGATGCTACCCTTATCATTTTAAGTGGCATGAACATTCGCACAGGAAGTCAGAGCCTGACTCAAAACAAAGACAACAACAACAAAAACCCTCTTCCACTTTCTGACCTTTTCCTTTTGGTTGGACAATGTGCTCTAAATTATCATTTGCCATAACCTCAGCCTGAAAATGGTGGGTAAGATGGGGAAGAGGCTGGGGGTATACATTGATGATGACCTTTGACCCTCGTTCAAGCTTCCTATTGGTGATAAGACAGAGGCTGGTCCCTAACCATATTAAGAGGGTTCTGATTTTAATTCCAACATGTATATTGGGGGAGGAGGGATTTCCCCACACCACCAAGCAAATCTCTGATGCCAACTGGGTGTCCTACAATTCAACTCAATTTTGACACCATCTAGCCTAAGATAGTGTCAGATTCCAGAGGTTAAGGGTTCAGTCATACAGGACTGCCCTCCACTTTAGATATACCAAGATTATCATCTGTGCTTCTGACTGACCAGCTGTAGGTTGGAGTTCCAACGACCCTCTCCTTGGCTTTGATTTATTTGCCACAGCAGCTCACAGAACTCAGAGAAGCACTTTGCGTTCTAGATTACTGGTTTGTTAAAAAGAATATATTTCAGGAACAGCCAGATGGAAGTGATGCATAGGGCAAGGTACAGGGAAAGAGTGTGGAGCTTCCATGCCCTCTCCAGGCACCCGTCTCCCCAAATCTCCATGTGTTCACCGACCCAGAAGCTCTCCAGACTCTGTTCTTTTGAGCTTTTATAGAGGCTTCGTTACAAAGGCAAGATTGATTAAATCATTAGCCATTGGAAATTGAACTCAATCTCCAGCCCCTCTCCCCTTCCCAAAAGTTGGGGGAGGGGGGACTGAAAGTTCCAACCTTCTAGTCATAATCGTTGGTTCTCCTAGCAACCAGCCTCCATCCTTAGATATTTTCCAAAAGCCACCTCATTAATATGACACCTTAATTGCTCTCAACACTTAAGAAATTTCAAGGGTTTTAGGAGTTTAGTGCCAGAAATGAGGTCAAAAACCAAATATATACTTCTTTTTTTAAAAAATAAATTTTATTTATTTATTTATTTGTTTATTTACTTATTTGTTTGTTTATTTATTTTGGCTGCATTGGGTCTTCATTGCTGCATGTGGGCTTTCTCTAGTTGCTGCGAGCTGGGGCTACTCTTCGTTGCACTGCGCGGGTTTCTCATTGCGGTGGCTTCTCCTGTTGCAGAGCACAGGCACTAGGTGGGGGCTTCAGTAGTTATGGCACATGGGCTCAGTAGATGTGGCTCATGGCCTCTAGAACACAGGCTCAGTAGTTGTGGTGCACGGGCTTAGTTGTTCCGCGGCATGTGGGATCTTCCCGGACCAGGGCTTGAACACGTGTCCCCTGCATTGGCAGGCGGATTCTTTTTTTTTTGGCAGGCAGATTCTAACCACTGCACCACCAGGGAAGCCCTGTACTTCTTATTATAAATCACAATATCACATATATCAGTCAATCTATAAGGACTGATTTATAATTTGTACTTAGTCTGATTCACTTAACAGAAAACAGAAAATGTTTTTATATAATTCACATAATTAAAAATAGAAAAATAGTTTATGTAAAAAATACGAACAATACTTCTTAACTTTGGGTACATATGACGTGTGACTGTGGGTGGTAAAAGTGAACATGGAAAAGCCAGGCACATGGATTTTGAGGTTTATCACCCTCCTGCACTCCATCTGCCATGCTCCACTTCTCAGGAGTTCAGTTAAAAAGAAAAGAAAAGAAAAAGAAAGCTGGGTCTTCATCTTCATTTGGTTCCTTACCTTCATTTGAGGAACTCTCAAATTCCTGTTTTCTTCCCTCACACACTGACTTGGCTAGGACAATGTAGAAAAAAATAAGATGGTCAGGGGTGGGAGGGGCCACTTAACTTCTCTTCCTTGAGCCTAAATTAGTTTCTTAGTTTTGCTCTTTCTAACCCTTCCATGGCCCATTGAATTTTTAAGAGAAGTCATGCTCAGCTCAGCTTAACTAATAGAAAGAGAGAGAAGCATTGACCTTAGGATAAAACGGGAAGTGGGGAGCGGTGAAGGGAGAGAAAGAGCAGAGAAGGAAGAGGAACAGAACAAGGAAAAAAGTAGGGATTCCTCCTCTGGAAACCATGGAACCCAGGCCTCCAGCAGTTGTCTATACGGAGAACCCCAAAGACTTGAAATGTCTCATTGACAAGCTCACACCTACAAAACTAAAATAATAATAATAGTAGTAATAATAATAATACATGTGTCATTTTGTATGTGTCCTTCTACTCCCCTGTCAGAGACACTGAAACTCAATTTTGTAAAACTGCAACTATGGAAAGGAGAGAGGAAGTAGCTAATGCTGAAAGAGTCTGCTTCTGTGTGAGATCTGACACTTGTTAATAGCTTTCTCCTGTTTCTATCATATTTCACTTTCTTGGCACTTCCCCATTCTTGTATATATCTCACTTCACTATAGGTTTTTGGTATTTGTCAGCAACCTTCTCTAAAGAAAAAAAGGAGATAGTGGTAGGGTGTTGAGCTAATGACACCATTTATAACGCTTGCTTGGTGAAGGAATGAAAGAAAATAACCCCCAAAATGACAAAACACAGTTTACTTACACACCATCTAAGCACATAACAAAAACACTTAATATTCTCTTAAACTCAGATATATCCAGCTTTATGTAAAAGACAACCCTATACCAAAGAAACAATTCTGAGGTGAGCAGGCAGTTCTACAAGTGTCAAATCCCTTTTTTACCCTCATTATCCATGTGTAATAATACTTATTTCTGAGGCATGATTGAGTGTTCAGGGCACTTTCACTGCATTATATCATTTCCTTTATGGAGCAGTCCTCAAAGGTAATCAAGACAGCAGTCTTAACTAATATTTAGAGATGAAGTACATCAGAAATAATCTGGTGCAGTAAATATGTTTATATTTATAATGAATCAAATACCTGAGTTTGTTAAAGACAAGCCTTTGTGATTTTGAATAATCTGGTCAAAATGTGTGACCTCTCTGTTTATTTTTTCATTTATAAAAACAGGAACACTACTTCCTACGTGGATTATTATAAGACTTAAATGAAATATTAATAGTGAAAGAGCTATTTCATAGTAACTTTCTTCCTGGTACTTAAAAACCTTTCTCAAAGAGGAAGTAGGTGGACCAAGATTCAAAATTCAGAACTTCCGATTCCAATTCAGGTATTTGTTCTAGCCTGCCTTATACAGATTAATGGTGCTCACATCTAAGCCTGTGGTTAACTTTTCCCCTAAACAGCTGCAGGCTGAACGTCTTAAGATACCTTGGTCTTCATAAGCATGGTGATTCTGAATACGACACAGTCCATCTTCATGAGGGTTCTCACCATGTTCTTGCAAAGATAAACAAGTAAACAAATAATTGCTATTAATTACTGTGGAAGCCCTAACATCAAACAGTTTCTGGTCTTAAGTAGGGGCTATTCCAATTGTGGGTCAGCTAGTTTGTGGCAGTAAACCCGCCATATGTCCACCTTCTTCTGGTGACAAAGTGTCTATTGTGTGAGCTAACCACTTCACTATTGTGCATCTACTAACACTTCTGAGAGAAATTGAAAGTCCCCCTACCCTAGGACCTACTTACCATTGTCTGAGAAAAGAAAAAGACAAAATCAAAGAGCAGAATTCTTCCTAAGGTTAATTTCAGAATAAATGTCCAATATGATTCCATAGGAAATATTAACATGGTCACATAATATTCACCTCTGGTTTCTCAAGGAACAGAGTAATCATCTTCACATGCATCTCATCTCATCAGTCCATAAAAGCCAGAGACATTTCCAAAAGGAGCCTAAATAGTTGAATACAAACATCTTAGCTTTTGAAAACTGACACTAGTTGGTTATTTAGGAGAGAAAGTCAGTTTAGAAAGAAATTGCGGGAGCTTCAAGATGGTGGAAGAGTTAGACGCAGAGACCACCTTCCTCCCCACAAATACATCAGAACTACATCTGCATGTGGAAAAACTCCTACAGAACACCTACTGAATGCTGCCAGAAGACCTCAGACCTCCCAAAAGGCAAGAAACTCCCCACGTACCTTGGTAGGGCAAAAGAAAAAACAGAGACAAAAGAATAGGGATGGGACCTGCACCTCTGGGAGGGAGCTGTGAAGGAGGAAGGGTTTCCACACACTAGAAGCCCCTTCACGGGCGGAGACTGCGGGTGGCAGAGGGGAAGCTTTGGAGCCACGGAGGAGAGCGCAGCCACAGGGGTGCAGAGGGCAAAGCGGAGAGATTCCCGCATGGAGGATCGGTGCCGAGCAGCACTCACCAGCCCGAGAGGCTTGTCTGCTCCCCTGCCGGGTGGGGGCTGGGAGCTGAGGCTCGGGCTTTGGTCAGATCGCAGGGAGAGGACTGGGGTTGACGGCGTGAACACAGCCTGAAGGGGTTAGTGCACTAGAGCTAGCCGGGAGGGAGTCTGGGAAAAAGTCTGGACCTGCCTAAGAGGCAAGAGACCATTGTTTTGGGGTGCACGAGGAGAGGGGATTCAGAGCGCCACCTAAACAAACTCCAGAGATGGGCGCGAGCCACGGCTATCAGCACGGACAACAGAGACGGGCATGAGACGCTAAGGCTGCTGCTGCTGCCACCAAGAAGCCTGTGTGCAAACACAGGTCACTATCCACACCTCCCCTGTAGGGATCCTGTGCAGCCCACCACCGCCAGGCTCCCTTGATCCAGGGACAGCTTCCCCGGGAGAACGCACAGTGCGCCTCAGGCTGGTGCAACGTCATGCTGGCCTCTGCCGCTGCAGGCTCACCTCGCCTCCGTACCCCTCCCTCCTCCCGGCCTGAGTGAGCCAGAGCCCCCGAAGCAGCTGCTCCTTTAACCCCGTCCTGTCTGAGCGAAGAACAGATGCCCTCAGGCGACCTACACGCAGAGGCGGGTCCAAATCCAAACCTGAAACCTGGGAGCTGTGTGAACAAAGAAGAGAAAGGGAAATCTCTCCCAGCAGCCTCAGGAGCAGCGGATTAAATCTCCACAGTCAACTTGATGTACCCTGCATCTGTGGAACACCTGAATAGATAACGAATCATACCAAATTAAGAAGGTAGACTTTGAGAGCAATGATATTTTTTTTTCACTTTTTCTCTTTTTGTGAGGGTGTATGTGTATGCTTCTGTGTGTGATTTTGTCTGTATAGCTTTGCTTTTACCATTTGTACTAGGGTTCTGTAGGTCGTTTTTTTTTGTTTTTTTTTTTGTTTTTTTTTTTTTTTCTTTAAGTGTAGGTTTTAGCACTTGCTATCATTGGTGGAATTGTTTTTTGGTTTGGTTGCTCTCTTCGTTCTTTCTATCTTTCTTTCTTTTTTTTATTTTTAATTTTTTTTCATTACTTAAAAATTTTTTTCTTAATAATTATTTTTTTATTTTAATAACTTTTTTTTATTTTACTTTATTTTATTATATCTTCTTCTTTCTTTCTTTCTTTTTTTTCTCCCTTTTATTCTGAGCCGTGTGGATGACAGGCTCTTGGTGCTCCAGCCAGGCATCAGGGCTGTGCCTCTGAGGTGGGAGAGCCAAGTTCAGGACACTGGTCCACAAAAGACCTCCCAGCTCCATGTAATATCAAATGGCAAAATTCTCCCAGAGATCTCCATCTCAATGCCAAGACCCAGCTCCACTCAACGACCAGCAAGCTACAGTGCAGGACATCCTGTGCCAAACAACTAGCAAGACAGGAACACAACCCCATCCATTAGCACAGAGGCTGCCTACAATCAGAATAAGGTCACAGACACCCCAAAACATAGCACTAGACGTGGACCTGCCCACCAGAAAGACCAGATCCAGCCTCATCCACAAGAACACAGGCACTAGTCCCCTACACCAGGAACCCTACACAATGCACTGAACCAAACTTAGGCCCAGAGGACAGAAACCAAAAACAACGGGAATTACGAACCTGCAGCCTGTGAAAAGGAGACCCGAAACACAGTAAGTGAAGCAAAATGGGAAGACAGAGGAACATACAGCAGATGAAGGAGCAAGGCAAAAACCCACCAGACCTACCAAATGAAGAGGAAATATGCAGTTTACCTGAAAAAGAATTCAGAATGATGATAGTAAAGATGATCCAAAATCTCGGAAATACAATGGAGAAAATACAAGAAACGTTTAACAAGGACCTAGAAGAACTAAAGAGCAAACAAACAGTGATGAACAACATAGTAAATGAAATTAAAAATTCTCTAGAGGACATCAATAGCAGAATAACTGAGGCAGAAGAACGGATAAGTGATCTGGAAGATAAAATAGTGGAAATAACTACCACAGAACAGAAAAGAAAAAAGAATGAAAAGAACTGAAGACAGCCTCAGAGACCTCTTGGACAACATTAAACACACCAACATTAGAATTATATGGGTCCCAGAAGAAGAAGAGAAAAAGAAAAGGACTGAGAAAATATTTGAAGAAATTATAGTTGAAAACTTCCCTAATATGGGAAAGGAAGTAGTTAATCAAGTCCAGGAAGCACAGAGAGTCCCATACAGGATAAATCCAAGGAGGAACATGCCAAGACACATATTAATCAAACTATCAAAAATTAAATACAAAGAAAAATTATTAAAAGCAGCAAGAGAAAAACAATGAATAACACACAAGTGAATCCCAATAAGGTTAACTGCTGAACTTTCAGTAGAAACTTTGCAAGCTAGAAGGGAGTGGCAGGACATATTTAAAGTGATGAAGGGGAAAAATCTACAACCAAGATTACTCTACTCAGCAAGGATCTCATTCAGATTTGACGGACATTAAAACCTTTACAGACAAGCAAAAGCTAAGAGAATTCAGCACCACCAAACCAGCTTTACAACCAATGCTAAAGGAAATTCTCTAGGTAGGAAACACAAGAGAAGGAAAAGACCTACAAAAACAAACCCAAAACAATTAAGAAAATGGTAATAGGAACTTACATATCGATAAGTACCTTAAATGTAAATGGATTAAATGCTGCAAACAAAAGACATAGATTGGCTGAATGGATACAGAAACAAGACCCATATATATGCTATCTACAAGAGACCCACTTCAGACCTAGGGACACATACAGACTGGAAGTGAGGGAACGGAAAAAGATATTCCATGCAAATGGAAATCGAAAGAAAGCGGGAGTAGCAATACTCATATCAGACAAAATAGACTTTAAAACAAAGACTTTTAAATAAAGACTTTAAAACTTTACAAGAGACAAAGAAGGACACTACATAATGATTTAGGGATCAATCCAAGAAGAAGATATAACAATTGTAAATATTTATGCACCCAACATAAGAGCACCTCAATACATAAGGCAAATACTAACAGTCATAAAAGGGGAAATCAACAGTAACACAACAATAGTAGGAGACTTAAACACCCCACTTTCACCAATGGACAGATCATCCAAAATGAAAATAAATAAGGAAACACAAGCTTTAAATGATACATTAAACAAGATGGACTTAATTGATATTTATAGGACATTCCATCCAAAAACAACACAATACACATTCTTCTAAAGTGCTCATGGAACATTCTCCAGTATAGATCATATCTTGTGTCACAAATCAACCCTTGGTAAAGTTAAGAAAATTGAAATCATATCAAGTATCTTTTTCGACCACAACGCTTTGAGACTAGATATCAATTACAGGAATAAATCTGTAAAAATTACAAACACATGAAGGCTAAACAATACACTACTTAATAACCAAGAGATCAATGAAGAAATCAAAGAGGAAATAAAAAATACCTAGAAACAAATGACAATGAAAACAACACGACCCAAAACATATGGGATGTAGCAAAAGCAGTTCTAAGAGGGAAGTTTATAAGAATACAATCCTACCTTAAGAAACAAGAAACGTCTCAAATAAACAACCTAATCTTACACCTAAAGCAATTAGAGAAAGAAAAACAACAACAACGAAAAAAAACCCCAAGGTTAGCAGAAGAAAAGAAATCATAAAGATCAGATAAGAAATAAACGAAAAAGAAATGAAGGAAACAATAGCAAAGATCAGTAAAATTAAGAGCGGATTCTTTGAGAAGATAAACAAAATTGATAAACCATTAGCCAGACTCATCAAGAAGAAAAGGAAGAACCTCAAATCAATAGAATTAGAAATGAAAAAGGAAAAGTAACAACTGACATAGCAGAACTACAAAGGATCATCAGAGATTACTACAAGCAACTATATGTCAATAAAATGGACAACCTGGAAGAAATGGACAAATACTTAGAAATGCACAACCTTGCGAGACTGAACCAGAAAAAAATAGAAAATATGAACAGAACAATCACAAGCACTGAAATGAAACTGTGATTAAAAACCTCCCAACAAACAAAAGCCCAGGACAAGATGGATTCACAGGCAAATTCTATCAAACATTTAGAGAAGGGCTAACACCTATCCTTCTCAAACACTTCCAAAATATAACAGAGGGAGGAACACTCCCAAACTCATTCTACGAGGTCACCATTACCCTGATACCAAAACAAGACAAAGATGTCACAAAGATAGAAAACTACAGGCCAATATCACTAATGAACATAGAGGCAAAAATCCTCAACAGAATACTAGCAAACAGAATTCAACAGCACATTAAAAGGATCATACACCATGAACAAGTGGGGTTTATCCCAGGAATGCAACAATTCTTCAATATACGCAAATCAATCAATGTGATACACCATATAGACAAATTGAAGGAGAAAAACCATATGATCATCTCAATAGATGCAGAGAAAGCTTTTGACACAAGTCAACAGCCGTTTATGATAAAAACCCTCAGGAAAATAGGCATAGAGGGAACTTACGAAAACATAATAAAGGGAAAATGACAAAATCACAGCCAACATTGTCCTGAATGTGGCAAAACAGAAAACATTTCCACTAACATCAGGAACAAGACAAGGTTGCCCACAATCACCACTATTATTCAACATAGTTTTAGAAGCTTTAGCCACAGCAATCAGAGAATAAAAAGAAATAAAAGGAATCAAATCAGAAAAGAAGAAGTAATGCTGTCACTGTTTGCAGATGACATGATACTATACAGAGAGAATCCTAAACATGCTACCAGAAAACTACTAGAACTAATCAATGAATTTGGTAAAGTAGCAGGATACAAAATTAATGCACAGAAATCTCTAGCATTCCTATACACTAATGATGAAAATACTGAAAGTGAAATTAAGAAAACACTCCCATTTACCATTGCAACAAAAAGAATAATATACCTAGGAATAAACCTACCGAAGGAGACAAAAGAACTGTATGCAGAAAATTATAAGATACTGATGAAAGAAATTAAAGATGATACAAATAGATGGAGAGATATACCATGTTCTTGGATTGGAAGAATCAACATGGTGAAAATGAGTATTCTACCCAAAGCAATCTACAAAATCAATGCAATCCCTATTAAACTACACATGGCATTTTTCACAGAACTCGAACAAAAAATTTCACAATATGTATGGAAACACAAAAGACCCTGAGTAGCCAAAGCAATTTTTTTTTAAGACACCAATTGTACTTGAACATTTGTTATTTTTTTACTTTTATTTTTTTTTAATTTATTTATTTTTTATTTTTGGCTGTGTTGGGTCTTCGTTTCTGCAGGAGGGCTTTCTCTAGTTGTGGCAAGCAGGGGACACTCTTCATCGCGGTGCACGGGCCTCTCACTATCATGGCTTCTCTTGTTGCGGAGCACAGGCTCCAGACGTGCAGGCTCAGTAGCTGTGGCTCACAGGCCTAGTTGTTCCATGTCATGTGAGATCTTCCCAGACCAGAGCTCAAACCCATGTCCCCTGCATTAGCAGGCAGATTCTCAACCACTGCACCACCAGAGAAGCCCCAAAGCGATCTTGAGAAAGAAAAATGGAGCTGAAGGAATCAGGCTCCCTGACTTCAGACTATACTACAAAGTGACAGTAATCAAGACAGTATGGTACTGGCACAAAAACAGAAATATAGATCAATAGAACAGGATACAAAGCCCAGAGATAAACCTACTCACATATGGGCACCTTATCTTTGATAAAGAAAGCAAGAATATACAGTGGAGAAAATACAGCCTCTTCAATAAGTGGTGCTGGGATAATTGTGCAGCTACATGTAAAAGAACGAAATTAGAACACTCCCTAACACCATACAAAGAAATAAACTCAAAATGCATTAAAGACCTAAATATAAGGCCAGACGCTATCAAACTCTTAGAGGAAAACATAGGCAGAACACAGTATGACATAAATCACAGTAAGATCCTTTTTTTACCCACCTCCTTGAGAAATGGAAATAAAAACAAAAATAAACAAATGGGACCTAATGAAACTTAAAACCTTTAGCACAGCAAAGGACACCAAAAAACAAGATAAAAAGGCAACTCTCAGAATGGGAGAAAATATTTGCCAATGAAGCAACTGACAAAGGATTCATCTCAAAAAATTACAAGCAACACATGCAGCTCAAAATCAAAAAAACAAACAACCTTATCCAAAAATTGGCAGAAGACCTAAATAGACATTTCTCCAAAGAAGATACACAGATTGCCAACAAACACATGAAAGAATGCTCAACATCATTAATCGTTAGAGAAATGCAAATCAAAGCTACAATGAGATATCATCTCACAGGTCAGAATGGCCACCATCAAAAAATCTACAAAAAATAAATGCTGGAGAGGATGTGGAGAAAATGGAACCCTCTTGCACTGTTGGTGGGAATGTAAATCGATATATGTACTATGGAGAACAGTATGGAGGTTCCTTAAAAAACTACAAATAGAACTACCATACGACCCAGCAATCCCACTACTGGGCATATACCCTGAGAAAACCATAGGTCAAAAAGAGTCATGTACCACAATGTTCATTGCAGCATTATTTGCAATAGCCAGGACATGGAAGCAATCTAAGAGTCCACCAGCAGATGAATAGATAAAGAAGATGTGGCACATATATACAATGGAGTATTACTCAGCCATAAAAGGAAATGAAATTGAGTTATTTATATTGAGGTGGATTGAACTAGAGTTTGTCATGCCGAGTGAAATAAGTCAGAAAGAGAAAAACCAACACCTTATGCTAACACATATATGTGGAATCCAAAAAAAAAAAAAAAAAAAAAAAGGTCATGAAGAACCAGGGGCAAGACAGAAATAAAGACACAGACCTACTAGAGAGTGGACTTGAGGATACAGGGAAGGGAAAGGTAAGCTGGGACAAAGTGACACAGTGGCATGGATATATATACACTACCAAACGTAAAATAGATAGCTAGTGAGAAGCAGCCGCATAGCACAGGGAGATCAGCTTGGTGCTTTGCAACCACTTGGAGGGGTGGGATAGGGAGGGTGGGAGGGAGGGAGACTCAAGAGGGAAGAGATATGGGGACATATGTATATGTATAACTGATTCACTTTGTTATAAAGCAGAAATTAACACACCACTGTAAAGCAATTATACTCCAATAAAGATGTTTAAAATAAATACATAAATAAATAACCATTAAAAACGTTAGAATTTTGCATACATTTTGACCCAGCAATATATAATAAAAAATTTAAAAAAAGAAAGAAATTGTCCCTCCACCAAATAATTTTAACTTAAAAATTACAGATGATTATTATTTTTCTTTCAAAATAGGATCAAAGTAAATTTTCTGAATGAGAGTCTGCCAATTCGAGTTCTTTTGCTTATAAAGAATAATCATAAATCATACCTGTGCTTGTGATGTTTGTGACTTTCAGTCTCAGATTTCTTTTTGTTTTTTTTTTAACATCTTTATTGGAGTATAATTGCTTTACAATGGTGTGTTAGTTTCTGCTTTATAACAAAGTGAATCAGTTATACATATACATATGTCCCCATATCTCTTCCCTCTTGCATCTCCCTCCCTCCCACCCTCCCTCCCACCCTCCCTTTCCCACCCCTCTAGGTAGTCACAAAGCACCTAGCTGATATCCCTGTGCTAGGTGGCTGCTTCCCACTAGCTATCTATTTTACATTTGGTAGTGTATATATGTCCATGACACTGTCTCACTTTGTCCCAGCTTACCCTTCCCCCTCCACGTATCCTCAAGTCCATTCTCTAGTAGGTCTGCATTCTTATTCCCGTCTTGCCCCTACGTTCTTCATGATCATTTCTTTTTTTTTTTTTTTTAGATTCCGTATATATGTGTTAGCATACGATATTTGTTTTTCTCTTTCTGACTTACTTCACTCGGTATGGCAGACTTTAGGTCCATCCACCTCACTACAAATAACTCAATTTCATTTCTTTTTATGGCTGAGTAATATTCCATTGTATATACGTGCCACATCTTCTTTATCCATTCATCTGTTGATGGACACTTAGGTTGCTTCCATGTCCTGGCTATTGTAAATAGAGCTGCAATAAACATTGTGGTACATGACTCTTTTTGAATTATGGTTTTCTCTTGGTATATGCCCAGTAGTGGGATTGCTGGCTTGTATGGTAGTTCTATTTTTCGTTCTTTTAAGGAACCTCCATACTGTTCTCCATAGTGGCTGCATCAATTTACATTCCCGCCAATAGTGCAAGAGGGTTCCTTTTTCTCCACACCTTCTTCAGCATTTATTATTTGGAGATTTTTTGATGATGGCCATTCTGACAAGTGTGAGGTGATACCTTATTGTAGCTTTGATTTGCAATTCTGTAATGATTAATGATGTTGAGCATTCTTTCATGTGTTTGTTGGCAATCTGTATATCTTCTTTGGAGAAATGTCTATTTAGGTCTTCTGCCCATTTTTGGATAGGGTTGTTTGTTTTTTTTGATATTGAGCTGCATGAGCGGCTTGTAAATTTTGGGGATTAATCCTTTGTCAGTTGCTTCATTTGCAAATATTTTCTCCCATTCTGAGGGTTGTCTTTTTTTCTTGTTTATGGTTTCCTTTGCTGTGCAAAAGCTTTTAAGTTTCATTAGGTCCCATTTGTTTATTTTTGTTTTTATTTCAATTTCTCTAGGAGGTGGGTCAAAAAGGATCTTGCTGTGATTTATGTCATAGAGTGTTCTACCTATGTGTTCCTGTAAGAGTTTTCTAGTGTCTGGCCTTAAATTTAGGTCTTTAATCTATTTTGAGTTTATTTTTGTGTATGGTCTTAGGGAGTGTTCTAATTTCATTCTTTTATGTGCCGCTTTCCAGTTAATCGAGCACCACATATTGAAGAGGCTGTATTTTCTCCACTGTATATTCTTGCCTCCTTTATCAAAATTAAGGTGCCCATGTGTGTGTGGGTTTACCTCTGGGCTTTGTATCCTGTTCCATTGATCTATATTTCTGTTTTTGTGCCAGTACCATACTGTCTTGATTGCTGTAGCTTTGTAGTATAGTTTGAAGTCAGGGAGCCTGATTTCTCCAGCTCCGTTTTTCTTTCTCAAGATTGCTTTGGCTATTCGGAGTCTTTTGTGCTTCCACACAAATTTTGTCAAAAGCTTTTTCTGCATCTATTGAGATGATCATATGGTTTTTCTCCTTCAGTTTGTTAATACGGTGTATCACATTGATTGATTTGCATATATTGAAGAATCCTTGCATTCCTGGGATAAACCCCACTTGATCATGGTGTATGATCCTTTTAATGTGCTGTTGGATTTTGTTCGCTAGTGTTTTGTTGAGGATTTTTGCATCTATGTTCATCAGTGATATTGGCCTGTAGTTTTCTTTCTTTGTGTCATCTTTGTCTGGTTTTGGTATCAGGGTGATGGTGGCCTCACAGAATGAGTTTGGGAGTGTTCCTCCCTCTGCTATATTTTAGAAGAATTTGAGAAGGATAGGTGTTAACTCCTCTCTAAATGTTTGATAGAATTTGCCTGTGAAGCCATCTGGTCCTGGGCTTTTGTTTGTTGGAAGATTTTTAATCACATTTTCAATTTCAGTGCTTGTGATTGGTCTGTTCATATTTTCTATTTCTTCCTGTTTCAGTCTCAGATGGTTGTGCATTTCTAACAATTTGTCCATTTCTTCCAGGTTGTCCATTTTATTGGCATAGAGTTGCTTGTAGTAATCTCTCATGATCCTTTGTATTTCTGCAGTATCATTTGTTAATTCTCCATTTTCATTTGTAATTCTATTGATTTGAGTGTTCTCCCTTTATTTCTTGATGAGTGTGGCTAATGTCAAATTTCTTTATCTTTTCAAAAACCAGCTTTTAGCTTTATTGATCTTTGCTATCATTTCCTTCATTTCTTTTTCATTTCTTTCTGATCTGATCTTTATGATTTCTTTCCTTCTGCTATCTTTGTGGTTTTGTTGTTCTTCTTTCTCTAATTGTTTTAGGTGTAAGGTTAAGTTGTTTATTTGAGATGTTTCTTGTTTCTTAATGTAGGATTGTGTTGCTATAAACATCCCTCTAGAACTGCTTTAACTGCATCCCATAGGTTTTGGGTTGTCCTGTTTCCATTGTCATTTGTTTCTAGCTATTTTTTTCATTTCCTCTTTGATTTCTTCAGGGATCTGTCGGTTATTAAGTATTGTATTGTTTAGCCTCCATGTGTTGTTTTTTTACAGAAATTTTCCTGTAATTGATATCTAGTCTCATAGCATTGTGGTCCGAAAAGAGATTTGATATAATTTCAATTTTCTGGAATTTAGCAAGGCTTGTTTTGTGACCCAAGATATGATCTCTCCTGTAGAATTTTCCATGAGCACTTGAGAAGAATGTGTATTCTGTTGTTTTTGGATAGAATGTCCTATAAATATCAATTAAGTCCATATTGTTTAATGTATCATTTAAAGCTTGTGTTTCTTTCTTTCTTTATTTTGGATGATCTGTCCATTGGTGAAAGTGGGGTGTTAAAGTCCCCTACTACGATTGTGTTACTGTTGATTTCCCCTTTTATGGCTGTTAGTATTTACCTTATGTATTGAGGTGCTCCTATGTTGGGTGCATAAATATTTATAATTTTTTATATTCTCTTGGATTGATCCCTTGATCATTATGTAGTGTCCTGCTTTGTCTCTTGTAATAGTCTTTGTTTTAAAGTCTATTTTGTCTGATATGAGAATTGCTACTCCCGTTTTGTTTTCCATTTGCATGGAATATCTTTCTCCATCCCCTCACTTTCAGCCTGTATGTGTCCCTAGGTCTGAAGTGGGTCTCTTGTAGATAGCATATATATGGGTCTTGTTTCTGTATCCATTCAGCCAATCTATGTCTTTTGTTTGCAGCATTTAATCCATTTACATTTAAGGTACTTATCGATATGTAAGTTCCTATTACCATTTTCTTAATTGTTTTGGGTTTGTTTTTGTAGGTCTTTTCCTTCTCTTGTGTTTCCTACCTAGAGAATTTCCTTTAGCATTGGTTGTAAAGCTGGTTTGGTGGTGCTGAATTCTCTTAGCTTTTGCTTGTCTGTAAAGGTTTTAATGTCCCTCAAATCTGAATGAGATCCTTGCTGAGTAGAGTAATCTTGGTTGTAGTTTTTTCCCCTTCATCACTTTAAATATGTCCTGCCACTCCCTTCTACTTGCAGAGTTTCTGCTGAAAGTTCAGCTGGTTACCTTATGGGGATTCACTTGTATGTTATTTGTTGTTTTTCCCTTGTTGCTTTTAATAGTTTTTCATTGTGTTTAATTTTTGATAGTTTGATTAATATGTGTCTTGGTGTGTTTCTCCTTGGATTTATCCTGTATGGGATTCTCTGTGCTTCCTGGACTTGATTAACTATTTCCTTTCCCATATTAGGAAAGTTTTCAACTATAATCTATTCAAATATTTTCTCAATCCCTTTCTTTTTCTCTCCTTCTTCTGGGACCCCTATAATTCAAATGTTGGTGAGTTTAATGTTGTCCCAGAGGTCTCTGAGAATGTCCTCAATTCTTTTCATTCTTTTTTCTTTATTCTGCTCTGCAGTAATTATTTCCCCTCTTTTATCTTCCAGATCACTTATCCGTTCTTCTGCCTCAGTTATTCTGCTATTGATCCCTTCTAGAGAATTTTTTATTTCATTTATTGTGTTGTTCATCACTGTTTGTTTGCTCTTTAGTTCTTCTAGGTCCTTTTTAAACATTCTTGTATTTTCTCCATTCTATTTCCAAGATTTTAGAACATCTTTACTCTCATTATTCTGAATTCTTTTTCAGGTAGACTGCCTATTTCCTCTTCATTTGTTACATCTGGTGGGTTTTTACCTTGCTCCTTCATCTGCTGTGTGTTCCTCTGTCTTCTCATTTTGCTTTGCTTACTGTGTTTGGGGTCTCCTTTTTGCAGGCTGCAGGTTTATAGTTCCCATTGTTTTTGATGTCTGACCCCAGTGGCCAAGGTTGGTTCAGTGGATTGTGTAGGGTTCCTGGTGGAGGGCACTAGTGCCTGTGTTCTGGTGGAAGAGCCTGAATCTTGTCTTTCTGCTGTGCAGGTGTCTGGTGGTGTGTTTTGGAGTGTCTGTGGCCTTATTATGATTTTAGGCAGCCTCTCTGCTAATGGGTGGGGTTGTGTTCCTGTCTTGCTAGTTGTTTGGCATAGGATGTCCAGCACTGGAGCTGGTCTGGTCTTTGAGTGGAGCTGGGTCTTGGCGTTGAGATGGAGATCTCTGGGAGATTTTCGCCATTTGATATTACATGGAGATGGGAGGTCTCTTGTGGACCAGTGTCCTGAACTTGAGTCTGCCACCTCAGAGGCCCCACCCTGACACTTGGCTGGAGCACCAAGAGCTTCTTTTCCACATGGCTTAGATAAAAGGGAGAAAAGAATGAAAGAAAGAAAGAAGATAAAATTTTAAAAAGTTATTAAAATACTAATAATTATTTTAAAATTTTTTAAGTAATAAAGAAGAGAGCAACCAAACCAAAAAACAAATCCAGCAATGATAACAAGCCCTAAAAAGTGTACAAAAAAACAAAAAGAAAACAAAAAACCCCAGACAGACAGAACCCTAGAACAAATGGTAAAAGCAAAGCTATACAGACAAAATCACACACAAAAACATCCACATACACACAAGAAGAGAAAAAGGGAAAACTATATATATATATCGTTGCTCCCAAAGTCCACCTCCTCGATTTGGGATGATTTGTTGTCTATTCAGGTATTCCAGAGATGCAGGGTACATCAAGTTGACTGTGGAGATTTAATCCGCTGCTCCTGAGGCTGCTGGGAGAGATTTCCCTTTCTCTTCTTTGTTCGCACAGCTCCTGGGGTTCAGCTTTGGATTTGGACCCGCCTCTGCGTGTAGGTCGCCTGAGGGCGTCTGTTCTTCGCTCAGACAGGATGGGGTTAAAGGAGCAGCTGCTTCGGGGGCTCTGGCTCACTCAGGCCGGGGGGAGGGAGGGGTACGGATGCGGGGCAAGCCTGCGGCGTCAGAGGCGTCGTGATGTTGCAGCAGCCCCAGGCGCGCCGTGTGTTCTCCCGGGGCAGTTGTCCCCGGATCACGGGACCCTGGCCGTGGCAGGCTGCACCGGCTCCCAGGAGGGGAGGTGTGGAGAGTGACCTGTGCTCGCACACAGGCTTCTTGGTGGCGGCAGCAGCAGCCTTAGCGTCTCCTGCCCGTCTCTGGGGTCCGCGCTGATCGCTGCGGCTCGCACCCGTCTCTGGAGCTCGTTTAGGCGGTGCTCTGAATCCCCTCTCCTCACGCACCAGGAAACAAAGAGGCAAGAAAAAGTCTCTTGCCTCTTTGGCAGCTGCAGACATTTTCCCGGACTCCCTCCCGGCTAGCCGTGGTGCACTAGCCCCTTCAGGCTGTGTTCACGCAGCCAACCCCAGTCCTCTCCCTGCGATCCAACCGAAGCTCCCCGCCCCCGCCCGCCCGCGCGGGTGAGCAGACAAGCCTCTCGGGCTGGTGAATGCTGGGCAGCACCCATCCTCTGTGCGGGAAACTCTCCGCTCTGCCCTCCGCACCCCTGTGGCTGCACTCTCCTCTGTGGCTCCGAAGCTTCCCCCCTCCACCACCCGCAGTCTCCGCCCGCGGAGCTTCCTAGTGTGTGGACACCTTTCCTCCTTCACAGCTCCCTCCCAGAGGTGCAGATCCCGTCCCTATTCTTTTGTCTCTGTTTTTTCTTTTTTCTTTTGCCCTTCCCAGGTATGTGGGGAGTTTCTTGCCTTTTGGGAGGTCTGAGGTCTTCCTCCAGCATTCAGTAGGTGTTTTGTAGAAGTTGTTCCACATGTAGGTGTATTTCTGATGTATTTGTGGGGAGGAAGGTGATCTCCACGTCTTACTCTTCCGCCATCTTGAAGCTCCCTTGTCTTTTTTTTTTTGGGTGGAGGGAAAACTTGAAGCACTCCCAAACCAATCTAACATATACAAGTTTGCTAAAAACCTACAACTGGCCTTAGGTAAGGATCACTCAGTGGTGATAATAGATGAAAGTAATCTATTAGTTATAAGTATTCAGCATTCTATGGGCACCAATTCTAATGTTTTTTCAAAGAAAATGCGGTTTATTGATCAATCAAGGAGTAAGCTAAGCAGAGACCAGCTAACAGCCTCTATTGTATGTTCTGTGTCTGTTGATAATCCCAGGACAGCTCTTAAAGAACATTAAGAATTTGCAGTTAATAAGACTTAAGTTGCCTCTGTCAACAACAAAGCCAGAGCTGAATTCTCTGATGAGGCTTTAAGTGCTGATATTTTGTATTGTTGCTTGTGATGAAGTCCTCATTTTTAAGATATCAGAGGCTTAATGCATGTGTTTATTGAGTGGGGCAATTTATTTCTCCAGAGATAGGATACAGGTTTGCTTTGGGGCAGGACCAGTTTCTCAAAACAAAACAAAACAAATGAAAAACATAGTTTTTTGAATCTACCCATGCACTTTGGAAAGTTCTAGCATATGACCCCAGAATTCTGAGCCACAAAGAAGAAGAGATATTTTCATTCTGAAAAAAACGCCTATATGACTCATTTTGACTCCACTCAACTCTGCATGATGCTTCTGGAGTCTAGAATGTCTGCTTCTGAATAGCAGGAGTTTCATTCTAAGGAAGGATGATCCTACCAGGATACAACTCAAATTGTGCCTAGGTCAACCACAGAGTGGTTCATGTCCCAACTGTGGAAAATCATCCTCCACCATATTATCAGTCATACTTTACATGGTACTAAATATTTGGAGTACATTTGCCGTCTGATAGGTATTACACAGTCCAGTATTGGATTTGAAATCTTAAGCACACATATGAAATTTTATCTGCATCTGACACATGCTGATACACTTAACTTTTAACACTGGGTTTGGGATCTGTTCTGACCATTCTTACTTTTATTCTTTTGGGCCTTTTGTTTGTATCATTTATATTCTTCTTTTTAAAAAATGCACATGAATAACATAACTAATGCTTCTCATGCATCTCTTTTGCTTCTGCAGGAGGAATTTTTGAAACTGTGGAAAATGAACCTGTTAATGTTGAAGAATTAGCGTTCAAGTTTGCAGTCACCAGCATTAACAGAAATCGAACCCTGATGCCTAACACCACATTAACCTATGACATTCAGAGAATTAACCTTTTTGATAGTTTTGAAGCCTCACGGAGAGGTAACTATTTTCACACTTTTAAAAGCTTCTTTGGGTGATATGTCTGCTCTACAAGTCAGCTTCTTTTTGCTACCTGCCCTTTTTCAAAGCAGACATCTCTGTGCAAATGGGTTTGCAAGAAATCTCGGTGCAAGATGTCACTGTCCAGCACAATCTGAACCATCCTAATGGATGTTGCCTAGCTCTGTTTTCTGGGCCTTTCCGATTAGCTTAGCCTTCAGTGCCCTCCACTCTATGATTAACTGGTTCAGCTGTGAATGGAAAATGTCAAGCTTGATCTGTTTTTCCTTCCTGAGGCTGAGATACCACCATGAAATTGTACAGTGCAGTCAAATAAAACTTTGTGGAAGGTCATACACATCGAGCATGTGGAAATGCCCACAACACACAGAATTCACGACCTGAATCTTAACAGGTTGTGAGCTACTGGGTTTACCTACCATCCTCTCAAATAATTTTTTAACCCCTTTCCACAAGGTCATAGAAATGTGAAGATTATAAATATTGAATCATTGTGTTGTACACCTGAAATGTTATAATGTTATATGTTGATTATACCTCAATTTTAAAAAAGGAAAAAATTAAGAAAAAATTTAATGGAACAGTACAAGCAATCAAGCAATCAATCAAGCAAGCAAGCAAGGGACTTGGGGTCAAAAAAAATTAAACCTAGGAGAACAATCTCCGCATTTGATTCTCTTTGGCATCTGAACAGAAGACAAGTTCCTAAAAACTAATCTAATTTGTACGTAGGCTGCAAGGTTTGTCTCATGGAAAGAGTCATTGGAAGTGTGGGGCTTGTTTACACATCCTTCAGACACTTCCAAGACGACTCTTTGAAGCCACGTTTGACATACTTGAAGGTTGGCCTCTAACTAGGGAGTTGTTGGACCTCCATACAGGAGTTTGTGTGGGTACATCACCCCAGAATAAGAGGGGCTCTTTCTCTCCTAGAGGAAAGCTTTGCCCATCAAACACACACAAGTAAATGGAATACAATGAATGCCATGTTCATGCTGATTTCTAAGTAACTAAATATTGGTTGTTTCCACACAGAATCAACCCAGTTTGGATTGCAGGATGTGTTCACCTAGTAGACTCTTCTGCAAGATTCTTAGTGTCCTTTACAAATAAAATGTGAAACTTGTTCTCCTGGGAGCACAGATGAAAACGGAATAGTATAATGCCTTTTTTTAAAAATCTATGGCATGATCTTAGTATAAGAATATTTTCTTTTCAAAGATGGATGGAGTTGTAGGTACTATACAGGTCAGAGTTGTCTATGACAAATAATAAAACGTTATGTTTATACAGCACTTTAAAGTTTACAAGGCATCTTCACATAAATTATCTCTATGCGTTAGATCTCTATCTTCCTCTCTCTATACGTCCCTTTCTCTGTCTCTGTCTGTCTCTGTTTCTCTCTCTCTGTTTCTCTCTGTCTCTCTCTCACACACACACACACTCACACAAAACATTGTTGAATAAATACCCCAGAAAGCCAACCACATTTAAAATCCAAAGAGTTTTTGTGACCTGAAGTACCTGCCATACTTGTAAATTAAACACCCCCAAAACTTCTTAAAACTGGTAATTTGCTGGCAAACAGGATTCAAAAGGATTGATTTTTTGTCAATATTAGCATCCCAGAGCTAAATATTAGCAGGAATCTCAATCCACCCCCTATGCTAGATGAAATAATAGTTCATATACTTTCATGCCCTCATTTTTTCTTGCTAACCAATGAAAGTGCATCCAGAAAATGAGCTTCTGAGGACAGTTTTCACTTCTAGCATTTAATACAGAAAATTATGTCTTCATACCTCATGTGATAATTCAGTACTGAAGAACACAGTGTCAGAAAGTTCCTTGTGAACATTTGCTGTCCCACAGATATTTGAAATATGGCTCTCAAATATTACTTATTAATTTTTCTCTCTAAATCAAGTCAGATAATTTTGACAAAGCCATATAATTTTTCTACTTATTTTTATTTGTGTGATGGCGTTATGATAAAAATTGACAATTTCATTTATAAATTTTGCTATTATTTAATTCAAATATTCAACTACTGTTTCTTGGCAGTTCCAAATCCCTTTAAACTAGAATTAAAATATAAATTTGAAATGTTTTTACATTTATATTTAATGCCAGCATAAATTTATGTCAGCATAAAATGAGTAGGTACTATTTTGCATTGTTATAGAAGATAATCTGTCCCAACATTTCTGGAAGGGAATTTGGTTTATACGTATCAAGTGACTTAAAAATATCAATACCCTTTAATTACAGATTTCAATCCACTCAAAGAAAATAATGTAAAATTTAGAGAAAAATATAAGAACTAAGATAAGTGCTTATAATAACCAAAAAATAGGAGCAGCTTAAATATTCAGTATCATAGGACTAGTTAAATAAGTAATGGCATACTCATGGATTAGGCTATTCTATGACACTGAAACTATACTTTTGCTGAATTTGTGATGACTTAAGGGAAAGGGTGTGCTTTTAGCATTAAATTTAGTGTTAAATACAGAAAGCAATGTATCAAACTGTATCTATATCGTTTTCAATTTTTTAATAAATTAGAACACCAAACTATGAATATATATTATCCCAATGATGGAATTTCAGGGCCTTTTTTCTTCCTTACACTTTTCAGTATTCTAAATTATCTCAATGTGTGTATATAATCTTATAATGCAAAAAATAAATAAACGTTAAAAATTAATTTTTATGTACATATCTACTTGATTTTGTTTGGCTACATGTTGGCTGATATTGAAATAGAAAGAAACCTGTCCTTGAGCTAGGTCCCTGGGATCTGGTCAATTCTGCCATTGTCCAGTGACCCTGACTCACTTCATTGCCTATGACATTAGTGAGTTGGAGAAAATGTCTTCTAAGATCCCTTTAAGCTATGTTAATCTATTATTCTATAATTAATTAGCTATCAGTATCACTTAACATTCTTTAGCAATTTTTCAATACCCTGGACCTCCTTTCTGAGTTTTGGGAAGGACTGGAACTAAAGCACTCCGCAGCCACCCAGAGAGTCTTCTGAATTCTCTGACCCATTAATATCTTCATTGCCATGTTGCCATATGACAGAACTTGATCTATATGACATTCACTTGGCAAATGGCTTAAAGAATAGCTCTGAGTGCTTCTGGGTAATGCCACACCAAGCAAGAGATTTAGACTCCATCTGATTATAAGTAATGAAGTGAGGACTCCCCCGGCAGTCCAGTGGTTAAGACTCAATGCTTCCAATGCAGGGGCTGGGAGTTTGATCCCTAGTCGGGGAACTAAGATCCCACATGCTGCGTGGCGTGACCAAATTAAAAAGAAAAAAAAAAGTAATGAAGTGAGACCAACAACTCATTTTTGTTTGCAGGGAATTGGCCTTGTGATGTGTTGCTAATCATTTCTCCATTTACATCTCCAATATTTAGTATCTCAGGATATTGGAAGTTGGATGAAGCATATTTCCTCAGCATACAGATGGAGAGTGGATAATAGTTTCCAATAGAGAAAATAAGGAGGAACCATGAAAGGGAAGATTAAATTCACAGAACTCTCTCTTTCTCTCCCCTCTTCCCTGCTTTCCCTTTCCACCCCCTCCTTGTCTGTGGACATCAGCATGTGACCAGCTGGCGCTTGGTGTGGCTGCTCTCTTCGGCCCTTCCCATAGCTCCTCTGTCAGTGCTGTGCAGTCTATTTGCAATGCTCTCGAAGTTCCACATATACAGACTCGCTGGAAACACCCTTCAGTGGACAACAAAGACCTGTTTTACGTCAACCTCTACCCAGATTATGCGGCTATCAGCAGGGCGGTCCTGGATCTGGTCCTCTATTACAACTGGAAAACAGTGACCGTGGTGTATGAAGACAGCACAGGTATGGGACTCACACAAGCCCTCACATGGCCATGTCTGGTCTGGAAAAAGGGAACCAGAATTTGCTACAGGCCTTGACTCATCAGGCAGAGTGCATGAACATGTTCTTTTATATGAAGCTAATTGAGTATTCTAATTAGGAAATGCCCTGTGTAGCTAATTCCTGTTCCTTTTGGTGAGTTGACCCTTTCTGATGACGCTTTCATCATCAAACTTAAGGTACTATTTTAAAAGAAATATCACCTTATTGATATATGTTCTAATCCAATCTGAATATTAAAGATGTAATTTAATGTATCCAACTCTGTTAAGACTGTGACCACAACTCCATTCTTAAATAATGCAGAGAAAGTTTGAAATTGACCATGAAGTATGATTCCAATTCAATAAGTAGCTACATAAATGCCTTGAAAATTTTCTAAAGTACATACACAGAGGAATACAGTTACAGGTTGTATCAATAAAATCTGACCATTTCATGGGAAAAGGACTAAGAACCCCAGTAATGAGCCCTTAGTGAAGCTTGCTTTGTTCTGCCTGCTTATTTTAGGATGAAGGACAGACATGGGGTGCTCAGCACCTCACTAGACATTTCTCTGACTCTCTCCCATTTGAAGTTTCTCTCACTGGCACCTTCCCCCTTTGCCTCCTGTTTACATTTTGAGGTTTGTTGGAGTTCAAGACCCCTTTTATTCAGTTAAATTCTTCCAGTGACTCTTCATTGTCCACATAGGAAAGTCCAATTCTAATTTAAAGCTCTTCACCATCTAACCATTTTCATCTCCATTAACCCAGACACCAACTGCTCTACATCCCTGTACTCTCACATCATTTCTTAAATAACCCCAAGTCTATCCCTACTCTTTCTTTCTGAGGCTGTCCCCTCACTTTGGATAATCCTCCACATAACCCCCAAGGTGATAAGCTCCCTCATTCTCCATGATCACGCTCAAATATCATTTCTTTTTAAAGCTCATGGAGACCACATTGAGTTAGTAGCACGTTGTAAATATAAGCATTATATCACATGCTTCAATTATCTGCTTAAATGTTTTTGAGACTAGGAATTCCAAAAAGTTGGAATTTTATCTTTTTATTTTTATAATCTGCTACCTAACACAGTACCGTTTACTTTCTGAATATTTTTTCTTCAAGAATTGAAATTAGCTCCTTTCCTTAATCTACACATTTGGTAATAAGACTAATAAAATTATCAGTGAAAATTAACAAAGCAAAGCACTTTTGAACTTTTTAATAGTATTTCATTTTTTTTCACTCGTTTCCACCAAGCACTAGCATTTACTGTTCCTCAGAGGATGAATAGTGAGCCTCCTCTATTTGGCACTAAATTCTGGTTCCATTTTAAACTGTCAGATAAAAGTGACTATTGTGGTTGGAATTATACATTTATATATTTTCTTATACTTCTCATTTGAGAAAAAAGTGAAGGTAGGTGATTGTATATATAATTTATAAATATTATATTCAAAACAGTCCTACTGGGAAGGATAAGCCACAGGCAGTCATATTTTTAGAGCTTCACTTGCTTGCTGTGAAGGAAGAAAATATATTATCAAATGAACTCCATAAGTATATTTAAAGAGCCTTAAGATATAGATTATATTATATATAGGTATGGTAAGGCCTTCCATGTTGTATACCTTTGTAAATAGAGAATTCCATGAGTTAATAAAATAATACTATTTCTCATTATGTAGTACACTCTATAGCATAATTTTCTCTCACTATTTCTACCATTTCCAGCAATGCCGGGCCATGTAAAAGGAAAACAAATCAATGAATAATATTTAGGCATCTGGATTTAATTTAAGAAAGAGTTCAACTAAAGGTGTGAGCATAATTGTATTTAGAAAAATTATAATTTGCAAAAGGATAACATAAAAGTTGATGTCCTAACCACCCTTTTGATTTCAAGTGAGCACCCATAGTTGACAGCCATTTGCATAAGAGGAAATTCGAACTATCATTTCTATTACCTTTTACAAGAAACTGAAATCTCCTTTCACCCCTGTTAAGTTCACCTGAACTCAGTTGCTCAATATATACTTGCTGAAATTGAAAATCCAAATGAGTTTGTATTTTGCCCGTTAAGTTAGAGACGATTCATGTTAAAATGATTTTGCTCCCAAAGACATTAAAATTGTAAATGAATAATCAATTGAGCCATTAAATTGGAACCCAGAGAGTAAACAGGTCAACTGAGATCAATAAAAGCAGACATCTTTTGACTATGAGTAAGTTTAATACTGTTTGACTCAGGGTTTTGGTTGCAGTAATTATCAAGTCATAAAAAGAAAACTTATTAAACCTGAAGGAAAAGAAAGGACTTAGGTGTGCTCAACACCTGCCCTTACACAAGAATTAAATACCCATTAAAGAGCACTTTACTGGGATTTGTTTAGGAGTTTGTGAAATAACCTGAAGCCAGCGCAGATGTCTAAGGGACCAAATGGTCCGTGACTCCCATTGAAGTCAATGGGAGCACTGTGTATGTCTCTAAGGACAAAATCCAAATCACTAAATACTAGCAGGCAGAATTCTGTCCTCTGGAAGAGCAAATGTAGAAAGACCCTAGAGAACTGTCGGAGGGAGTTTTGCCTCACTTCATCTCTCTCTCTGGTGCCTGCATATTCTTCCTATCAGTCACCTACTTCTCTCTGACTCCCTCATTCAGAGGTGACCCTAGGCAATGCAAAATCGCTGTTCATTGCTCATCCCCTCTGCTTCATTAGACCCCTGGTGGAAGCCTGGCTTCTATCCCTTCACACACTACAAAAAGAGCTGAGAAGCTGAGCACCAAATGCAGTGTGGAGAATATTCAACAGTTTCTGCTTTCTCAAGGCTAATTTTAGTGAAATGTAGCCATAGCTGATTTTGTAGAACAGGGACCAGCAAGCTTTTCTTTCAAAAAGGTTACATACTATATAGCTTAAGCTTCATGGGCCATAGTGTCTTGGTCACAACTATCCCACTCTGCTGAGGGAGCAAGAACACAGCCACAGGCAAAATATAAATGAACAGGTATGTTGTGTTCCAATAAACCTTTATTTACAACAAACAAGGAAGCCAGTGTGGTTGGATCAGACTGAGAGGGGAAGGGTGGTGGGGTCAGAGAGGAGGGTCTTCATGATCATGGAGGGCTTTGTAGATTATTGGAAGAGCTTTGGTTCCTCATGAAATGGGAAGACATTGGAGAGTTTTCAGAAGAGGAGTGACATGATCAGATTTATACCATAAAAAGATCACTCTGGTCCTTGTATTAATAAAATGTCATAGAGAGGGAAGCATAAAATTAGAGGCTACTAGAGAAATCAAGGCAAGAGATGAAGGCGATAGCAACAGAGGAGTAAGAAATGGTAAGATTCTGGAAATATTTTGATGTTGAGCTGGAATAATTCTCTCAGGGGTGGAGGCTGGGTGAGAAAAATAGAGGAGTTAAAGATGACCCTAAGCTTTTTGGCCTGAGCCAAAGGATGGAGTTGTCATTGCCTGAGATGGGAAATGGATAAATGGACATAGTTTGGAGAAATAAGGCTATCAGGAGTTCAGTCATGAATATGTTAAGTTTGATTTTGCAATGTCTACTAAACATCCCAAAAGAGGCAATGAATAGGCAGTTAATATATGACTCTAGAGTTCAGGAATGTGGTGTAGGCTGGGGATACAAAATTGGGGGTCCTCAGCATATACATGGGACTAGATGAGGCCATCAGAGAAATGAGTTCCAGCCAGATGTGTTCATAACACATAGTACTTAAGAGAGTTTTTTTCATCCACCATTGCCTTAAATCATTTTTCTCCACACACCAGAGCCATGAGATTTATAAAATGTAACCTACCATAAAGAACTATTATCTGTCACTTACTTAAAACATAGTCTCAAAGCGTTACAATGAGGATTCATTTGAGATAGATTAATATACATAAAAATGTCAGTGATTGAAAGAAACATTAAATCCAGAAAGAAAACCCAAGAAAAATGACAACCACAAAAATCACAATAACTAAATTCTTGAAGTGCTGACTGATTGCCATGCATTGTTATAGTTATTTTATATAATTAACTCATTTAATATGCTCAACCACCCATTTAAATAAGTGCAATAGCTACTCTTTGGGCTATATTTAAATAGTGACTTAGATTTGTTATGCTTATTATATTTTCCTTCATTTCCCCATAGAAAATAGAAAGAATATATTGTTCAGAACCAGGAATCTTGACAGAGCCCTAAAATTTAGACTTGAAGAAAATTAAATATTTTGACATGGGCGATTAAGCCAAAATGTAAACAATCAGTGCCAAGTAAAAGAATAAGTGAATCGTTTCACCTTAGCAATCACAATTCACACCTCTGTGTTGTTATTATGACTCATACTAGCCAAAACACTCTACTACATGCCCTCCCACAATTCCGCCTGAAATAGTTGGAGAATGAAAAGTCCTTGGCACTCAGCACCAACAAGATAATACATTATAATTCCCTTTCTTCTGCCCTTTCTCTTTTTTACCCTTCCTATTTACCCACTCCAGTCCCCTGACCAGAACCTTATCAAATTTTCAGAGTTCTGCTCAGGAAACCAATCTTTAGATATTTCATGGTGGTTTATTACTTTTAGCTACCATTGATATTGGCCAGAATTTAGGACCAAAACATACTGGTAGAGCTAAATGCAACACAGTTAATCTCAAATATTTTGACTAGATTCTTCTATGAGGCTCTTTGAGATCAAGGAACACGATTTTCCTTTTGGGAAGTCTTTAGCCTTTTTTGATGCACTTTTGCAAAATCGTATGTATGGAGATCTGCACTTAAAAGTGCTGTATTTCCACAGGTAATTCACTCACTTACCCATCTCCTTTTCTCAGTTCTGATTTTTTTCCTCCCCTCTGGAGGGTATATAGATCCCCTTAAGAATCTTATTAGATTTGGATACATTAATATACCAACAGGTTTGTGAAATGCCATTTTGCATGTTTCCAAGTTCAAATGAAGATGAAATTAACATTTAAAATATGCGATCTTATCTTTGGGTCCCAGTGGTTTATTACATTCATTTTTATGCCATCAAATCCACTGTTGTGGTACAATGAAAAGGGAATTGGACTAAGACTCAAGAAAACCTAGGTACTTTTCATTTGAACTGCTGCTCATTAAATATAACTAAAACTGTCCAGAAATGGATTGAGTTGCAAAAAGTGAGGTAGAGAATTTCTCGAACCAAGAGGTGTTCAGCAGCAGCTGTGTAGCGGGAATTCATGCATCAAGTAGGGGCTTGACCTTTAAGGTCTCTTCCAATTTCTGGCTTCTGTAACTCATTTTCAAGGCCAATCCAAACAATTAACTTCACTGTGCCTCACTTTCCTTACTGTAAAACAGCACTGACACCTACTCACCTCAGAGGTATATTCTGAGGTTTACTGAGCTATTTATAAGACATGTAGGATACTTCATAAAAAGGGGCAATGCAAATAGCAAAGTTTATTATTATTTAAGGAGAAGACAGGGAAAATTTTAAACAGCTACTGGAAATAGCATGTTCTTTTTTTCTCCTCCATATGCTCCACCTGTTCCCAGAGTCAACGTGCATACAAATCAGCACTTTTCTGTGTCATATCTGAGTGCGCAGAGTAGATAGATGGCCAAAGAAAGAGTTTAGAATTTGAGCACTTTTGAACGTTATCTCTACCTGCAGAGTCCAGATCAAATTCATGTGAAATAAACAGGCTCCTTGCTCTCAAGCACTTTTCAAACCAAGGGTGCAGTTTCCAATTGCATTACTAGAGGTGGGAGTGGAGGAAGGAGGCTCATGTTTTGTCTTTTTATTAAGAAAGATTTGAACTTAGAGAAAAATGGCAAGAAATGTACAATGAACTCCTGTACATCCTGCATCTAAGTTCAGAAATTGTCATCATTTGGCCACATTTGCTTTAATGCTCTATGCTTCTCTCAATATAACAACAACAACAACAAGTAGTAGTATTGTTGATTTGAAAGTGGCAGACAGCATGACCATTTTACCTCTAAATACAGTAGTGTATATTTCCTAAGAACAAGGACCTTCCTTTTTATAACCACACTACAGTTATCAAACACAGGAAACTTAACACTGATACAGTTTTTAACATCTATATCAATATTAATGTCTATGTAGATATATATGATATTCTAGTTTCCCTAATTGTCCCAATTGCAGTTTTTTTGAATCCAGGATCACCCACTGCATTTAGCTGTCAGGACGTTTGAGTCTCCTTTGGTCTAAAACAGTCTGGCCTTCCCTTGTCTTTCATGATCTTCACATTTTTGAAGAGTCCATACCAGTTTTACTGTAGAATGTCCCTCTATTCGGTTTGTTTAGTTGCCTCCTTTACTGCATTTCATTTTTAAAGTGTCTCTCCCGCAGTGGACTAGAAAATCCATCACCATTGCCAGGTTTGCAGGCACCCTTACCATTCTCTGCAATTGGAGTCCCATCCTAGAAGCACTGGGTCACTCTGGCAGGGCTGGCATCCACACACAGGAGGGCCATTAGCAAAGTTAGGAATTGTGCCTACATCAATTTTCTTTCCCTGAAGTAACGACTTGTTTAAAGACAAGTTTTAACTTTTTACAGTGAAGTGTAATGGATTGCTGGATTGATGGATTGCTGCAAAATGCAAATAAAAGGGAAAGCTTTCTCTAAATTTTGTCTCCTGTGGACTAAAAAGCCTTTCTAATTGTAAATTCTGTGATGTTTGCTAATGAAGGCAGCAAGGCTTTTTTTAAGCAAACAGTTGCTTCGGAAGAGAAACGTAAACCTCCCTGTTTCTTGCTCTTTGTACTTTCTACATTTTGGGTCTGTAATCTTTAAATCTGCTGATCTCCTCCTTTCCTGAGGCCAGTTCACCTGCATATGGACAAAATGTGAAAATTAGGGCTTAGTAGTGAGTTTTTCTGAAAGGTAAATTTAGTCCAATTAAAAACTAGTCTTTTGTACTGAGTTCTCCTTTCTCCTCTATTGGTATTATAACTTTCTTTTGTGAAACAATTGTGGAAGCTCACAGTTACTTTTTTTGAGGAGGGAACCTGTTTATTAATGGCTTCATTTGCCAAATAAAGGCTGAATGTTTTATGCTGGTCCAAATTTTTTAAAATTTTTTCTCTATTTATGCAGATATTTATTTATATAGTTAGTTAGTCATTCAGTCAGTTAGTGAGTTGATCTTAAATCTCAAAGTCAGGAGGAGCCACTGATTTGATGAAAAGAGCCCTAGCTTGGGGAGTCAGAGGTGGACCTAGCTTTAAACCCTGGATCTGCCACTTAATAGCCTTACACAACCTTGAGCAAGTTGCTCCAGCCCCTGTCAGCCTCAGGTCATAGTTTATCAAATTAAGTAATAAGTGATGCCCCATGCATAATACAAGATTCGATGGGATGAACTCCTTCTGTGGACTGTGAGGACCTTAAAGCAAGATGTGTTCATGTTGTATTTCCAGCGCTTAACATGCGACTTGGCATAGAGTGAACATCCAGAAAATGTTTTCCTGTAAAAATGAATGAATGAAGAGAGAGAATGTATTCAACTTTAAATGCCATTAACATGCGTCTAAGTCATCATGATAGGAAGATGCACTTCAAGATTGACATTCCATTTAGCAAAGAACAAAAGAGCAGTTCATTGCAGCATATGAAATGTACTTCTTAAATATTTTTCCCATTTTATTTAAAGGCCACGTTGATCTCCCTTGTGGTCATGCTCAAAAAAAAAAAAAAAAAAAAAAAAAAAAAGGAAACGATTGCAAAGCAGGAGGGCAATAGGAAAAAAACAAACAAATGAACAATAAAAGCAAGAGAGACTCACAAGCAGCCTGGAGTAAAGAAGAAAGGAGAATGGGTACCTCTTTCTACTTTTTACCTCTCTTATCAAATAATCCAAAACTATATCTGGTTCCTCAAGCACCAACAATTTGTATTTGTAAGGCATTATGGTGACATGGAAAGACTGAGTGCTAGACTCACAGGCAATTTGAATCCATAGCTCCTCCTATCTTTGTAACCCTGAATAAGTTACTTAATTGCTCCAAGCCTTGGTTTTCTTACTTGAAATTATGAAGATGATAACCCTTGCTTCGTAGGGTTATTGTTAGGATTAACAAATACACAAATACATGTGCTCAGTTTTCTTCCATTAGGATGCATCAGTTGCTCAGGACAAGTGATTCTGGAAGTAAGAGGACAAGTGACTCACTGGTACTTGGGAGCCTTCAGCCACACTGGTTGATTTGAAAAGAAGCAAGAACCCAGGAAGTCTATCATTCTAACAATTTCTATTTTTATGTTAAAGAAATTAAAAAGGATAATGAGGGCTTCCCTGGTGGTGCAGTGGTTAAGAATCCACCTGCCAATGCAGGGGACACGGGTTCAAGCCCTAGTCCGGGAAGATCCCACATGCTGCGGAGCAACTAAACCCGTGCACCACAACTACTGAGCCTGCGCCCTAGAGCCCGCACGCCTAGAGCCCGTGCTCTGCAACAAGAGAAGCCACCGCAATGAGAAGCCTGTGCACCGCAACGAAGAGTAGCCCCCGCTCACCCCAACTAGAGAAAAGCCCTCATGCAGCAACAAAGACCCAGTGCAGCCAAAAATAAAATAATTTTTTTTTTTATAAAAACGATAATGAGCACTAAATCTTGATACGGTTCTACAACTCCTTCCTTCCTTGCCCTGGTCCATTTGACTCTGAAGAGTAGCTTACTCACAAATTTACTGTACTTCAGGACCACACCTACCCAAGGTACAGAGGAATCTTATAACATCTTAGACACAAAAATGTAGCTTCTAGGGAAAACAAATAATTAAATAAAGAAAGAAAGAAAATAAAAGAAGTGCATCAAGTCCAGAGGTAGCTGGCATCCATGCTGTATCTTGCACAGTGTATACCACAATTTCTATCTGAATAGTGATAAAGCTTAATATTTCCTATTGATTACTTGAAGCTGACACATCCTGAAGGCACAGACTGTGTAATAAAAAATATTCAATTTTCCTATGGTAGTCCTTGAGTAAGAGCCAACATCATGCAGTGTAGCGGACACCAGTTAATATTAGGGGAAATAGGATGGAGGCTTCATATAGCTATTGGTCTTGCCCTATTAAAGCACTTCTATTAAAAAATGGTGCAGTTTGGTGGATTCATATTTTTGGTGAATTAAACATTCTTCATCAAGTTAGTTGGCTGTATACACTTTCCTACAATTACCAATGGTGGATTTTTAAATAATTTGTTTCTGCCCTTATTATCATAATCTTTTAAAATTCTATTGTCTTTTCTTTTAAATCAAGAAAGTATTTTCCCATTCAATGTTCAATTATATTAGAAAGAAAATACAATAAGCCATTTATAAATAGCTTATATGGCAGGAACTGGAAGATTATATAGAACAGTCCAACAAATTAGCTGGTAAACAGTATGTTATATATAAATACTTGCTGAAAGGTTTACAGAGGTTTATAGCCCCAAGAAATTCTAGTGTTCTATCGGTTTTCTTTAAAGTGAATGGGTGTTATCTATTTCAAAAAGCATCTTTGGAAACTTCAAGCAACTTTTTGTTTACAAAAGTTTTACAGTATTGACTTGATTTGTTAAAGATTTGTGGTGAAAGCTGGAGCGGACAATTGCATTCTAAAAAATTCAGAATCCTCTTGGGAAAATTGTGCTTCCAGCCACACATACCCACAAAAGGAAAATACAGTATAATCCATATAGAAAGAGGAATGACAAATGAGAAGTCAATAATGTAACCTTTAGGTAGATGGCCTCTTGATACATTTTGGGAATGATATGAATTTGCCTATAAATGGCAATAAAGAAATACTTTGGACAGAACAGTTTGTTGCATGATTGAATGTCATTTTCTAGGTCTCATTCGTCTGCAAGAGCTCATCAAAGCTCCTTCCAGATATAACATTAAAATCAAAATCCGCCAGCTGCCCTCTGGGAATAAAGATGCCAAGCCTTTACTCAAGGAGATGAAGAAAGGCAAGGAGTTCTATGTGATATTTGATTGTTCACATGAAACAGCCGCTGAAATCCTTAAGCAGGTAAGAGGGGTAGGAAGGAGGTAAAAATGTTGGGGGACGAGTTAGTTTATCTTTCTCAGACATGCCACCTGGTTTCACTTAGTGCAGCTTGATAAAATGACAGCAGTCCAGTTTAGGCTGAAGATTGCAGATTTCAGAACCCTTTTAAAGAGTCATAGGGCTCAGACTTTTTTGAAGCCACCTGTTCGTACGTAGTTGTAGATGTGTGGTCCTGTGTACATACTCGGAAATATATAGATCCTGCCAGCAGAGATTGAGAGGAGAAGAGTATCATTTCAAGTTGATTAAGCATCTCTTCTTTTATGTCTTTTGAAAAAACCAAGCTAGATTTCATTTACACAATGCCTGACTTGTCCTAAATATATCTTCCTCATGGCAAGACCTCTTTTGTCAAACATGCAAAATTCCAAGCACAGTGAAAAAGGGGCACGGAGAGAGTCACGGAAAAGATGCTTCTCTCTTCTAATTTGTTACAGACAATGAGCTGCCATGCATTAATCTCCACAGATAATGTAGGTGGAAACAATAAATTGTGAAATCTTATATAAATGAAAGATCTTAATAACATTAAGAATGATAACAGCAGAGTTAATACTTTCTGGGCACTTCAGGATATAGCACTGGTCTTATGTCTAAGAAAGAAAACTCAGAATCAAAATAAAAAATAGATTAAAAATAAATTTAAAAAAAAAAGATTAAACCTAGACTCGTGGTTCTCAACCCAGAGTGATTTCACCCCTCGGAAACTTCTGTCAATGTCTGGAGACATTTCTGGTTGTCACATTGGGGATGGTGGCATTTTACTGACAACTAGCAATTAGAGGTGCTGCTAAACATCCTATAAGACACAGGATCCCACCCCACCCAACAACAAAGAACTACGTAGCCTAAAATGCCAATAGTGCTGAGGTTGAGAAACTCTAGCATAGACAGAGACAATGGGAAAGGCAAGCCAGATGTTTAAAATAGAAGCACTAATAAAAAGTCAAGGGATTGAATTTGGGAGAAAGTAGGAAAAAAATAGCCAGGTTATATTTACTTGGCCTAATGGGTGTCTCTCTGTATTTAAGTGGTTACTGTGGCATGAGGCAATGTTCTTACCTAAAATGGCACAAGGTGTTATTACACTCCCTAGTTTAAAATATCTGGGGTATGCTGTGGGGTTGACTGGTAATGGGCACTAATTTCACAAGTAGACCAACCCCTCCATACAAATGCAGAACTGTGGGTTTCTGAATCACTTAGAAGAGCTCTCTGGGTGCAGTCATACAGCCTGACTCTCCAGTGCTATAGCTCACACTGGAAGGGCATTTCTCGGAAGCCACTGAGCCATAGAACATATTTTAAATTGTGGTTGAAAACAATCGTAGATGTCATCAAGGCTAATCCTCTCACTTTATAGGAGATAAAATAACTTTCCCAGAGTGACACAGCCAGGAACGGAACTGAGCCTCCTTTATCCCATCTGATGCTTTCTCCACTGTGACACGTTGTTTCTCCAGTTAGGCAGACTATCTGTTACTTACTTCTAGACTATAGTTGCATTAACAAGTCTTTAGATATTATAAGTACCTCTCAGTAAAGAAAGCAAGCATGCTGCAGTGATGTCAGCAACTAAAGAACTTGAAAGGTGAATAAATATAATCAGCTGCTCTTTATCTTAAGGCTTCATTTGAGAATTTAATACAGTCATTAAAGTGTAATGGAGTGTGGACCAGAACTGAGAAAAACACCCAGATTTTATGCGTAGCCCTCAAAATGCAAAGAAGTATCCCTTCCCAAGAGTCTTTCATAACAGAAGCTAGGGACTTCTGTTACATTTAAGAGAATGATTTGCTGATGAGGCTTCTCTTAGTTAGAAATCTACTTGGCTCACATAACTGGTCATATCTCTCCCAAAGGGCAGGCTTGGAATAGGCAAGGGAAGTGCCTGATGGCCATGGGCAGCGGCTGCTAGAGTTTCTCCTGTATTTTGATAAATGTGGATATAAAATTCCTTTGATGTAAGTGGTTCTTTCCTTGTGGCATAGAGATTATGTCATTCAAAGGAAATTAAAAAAAAAAAAAAAAAAGACACAGAAAATCATCTAAGAGATGCCCTCTCAAGAAATGTCTGTCAGGGGCAAGGAGGAATAGGATTAGTTCCACTTTGCACAAGCCATGTTTTATCTTGTGTTTGCTTTTCCTAATCACGTGAATGGTACGATTGGCTGTGAAGCTTGGGGGAAGTGACTAAAAGACTGTTCATCCCCTCTTTGCCCTAGACCCATAATCTGAAAAGATTGGGAGGGGAGGAGAACCTTTTTAAAAGCTTCCAGCATGAAACCCTTACCTTACTGCATGTGAAAGAACTATTGCTCATTTTGAAATCACAGCAAAGAATCCAGGTTGGCTTAATGGGCTTCATTTGGACCTCCAAGAAGCTGTTATGGTTTGAAAAGTTATAATGAAGACCTTAGGACTTTCTATTCTAGTCAAGATGAGGTACTAGTACTCTGTGTGATTCAATTTTAACTTGCTCCATTAGTCCTGGACAACATGTAGAAACTCTTTCAGAGACCTTTCCTGAATCTGTCTGCGGAGTGTCTCTAGGGGGTCTGAGGGTTCAGAAGTTCAGGGTTCTGATGCCAGCCACCGCTCAACCTACCTCTTTCTCCCGAGGGAAAGAAAGGAAGGAAAGAGACTTATCTCTTTTACTGAGGTACCAAAGATGGTGTCTGGCACCCTGTATGTCATCTCATGTCATCTCAGTTTATCCTGAAGTAAATTTGGTATTCTCACTTCAGAGCTGAGAAAACTGAAGCTCAGATAGGGTAAGTGCCTCATACAAGGTCACTCTCTGAATAGCCAGCCTGCCCTATGATCTCAGATCCTGAATGTCTACTTTACCATAAGGGGCCCCCATTTCATAATGGATAACCATTCTGAACTAGGCTTCCAGAAATGTCGGGGGAAAACACAACCACTTGCTGCTGGTCTCCTTTAGATGAAATTAGTATTAATAGCTTTTACTTCTTTGGTGACTAAAATCACTGCTGAGAAAATTTTCTCTGCCAGGTCAACGTGTCTTTCTTCTCATGCATATTTCCCATTATTTCCCTGTACTTCCCTGCACCTTCATCATATTTTACTACTTTTTAATGATTCTTAAGAAAAAAGAAATCAAATGCACTTTAAAGAAGATATTTGACATTTATCTAAAAGTAAAAATCGGGGAAAAGTCTATAATTATTCTTGGGCATGATAATCACTTCAGCAAAGTGATTATTTCTATTCATATTGAACAAGTACTATATGATGAGAATCTGAAAAGTTATTTCCCCAAAATTAGTTAGAAATTCAAATGGCAAGACTTGATTAGGCTACAGGGGAGCACGGCTCTCATAAGAACAAATGGTCTTCGTGAATTTCTGCAGTCTGAGAGTGGCCCCGAAAACCAGCAGCATACACATGGGACCCGTCAGGTCACTCCATGTCTTCTTCTCTCCCTGTCCATCCATCACCACCCAGCAGGCATCCTGCTGCTTTTAGAGGATGCTGATCTCTCCTTAACCTGCCTTTAATGTGGAAATCCCAGGTCCCCAGCTCCTCCTCACTCCCACATCCCCCAAGTCCCTCTGTCTTCCCACTGACTCCTCACCATCCACCACACTTGCACCTTCACTCGCTCCTACTGAGTATGATTCTCCCGAGAGAGTGGCTGATGACAGATGAATTTAAGGATGAGGCACGGGGGACTTCCCTGGCAGTCCAGTGGTTAGGACTCTGCACTTCCACTGCAGGGGAACTAAGATCCTGCATGCCACACAGCACAGACAAAGAAACAAGAACAAAAACAAAACAAATAAAGATGAGGCACAGGGTAGGATGACTCTAGGTAGGGAATTCCTAACATGTGCCTAGTGCCATGCTGGGTGAGAAGCAACCATATCCTTTAATTGACATAATAATCATTGATATAATTAGTACTATCTTTTTTTTTTTCTGGAAATGAAAATTGAAGCTCAGGGACAGTGTTAATTTTATCTACCGAGCATGCTTTTAATGCAAAAATCTGTGGCCTGCATGATGTGACCCATCCACCCCCTCCAGCCTCCCTGCCAGCCTCCAGCTTCCAATACACTATTTCAAGGGCACTCTGCCTGGTCATGTAACATGCCCTCCTTTCCCTACTTTATGGCCTTTTCACTTGCAGTTGCCAACACCTGGAACATTCTTTTCCAAAGTCTGCCTCACCTAAGCCTTCATGATTAACTCTTGGGAGATAAAGGAGAAGAAACTATTTTCTCATTCCTTATGACCTTGCACTCTACTTAGTTGCTCTGTAACCCTAATACAAATCTATAATTAATTAAGGACCTTGATTCATTTGTTATCTCTATCCCCTACTATACTGTAAACTCCAAGAGGATAGGAGCTTTCTTTGTCTTGTTCTCCCAAATCCCCAACATCTATTACATTATTTGACACACAACGAGTGACCAGTACATCTCTGTTGAATGAATAGATGAAATGAATGATCCAAGAACTGTGCTTAGAAGCTCCTAATCAGTAATCTCCCAAATCACCTTTCTTCCACTCCACTCAGTATGCTGAACTCTCAACTCTGCCAAGCACATTTGAACAAGTCACCCCTCTGTGCCTCAGTTTCCTCAAAAGGAAGGTTTCATTCAACCCTGAAATTCTGTATTATTAAGAACTGTAATGTGTTTGAGCTAATGATTCTCCTTTCTGAAAATAAATTTGCCTCTTTGGAGAACTGCAGAGTCGTTTTCAAATCCTGTAATAGGATTGAGAAAGCAGGTCACTATTTCAAGCATAGTGAAACCTAATGGTTCTCTGATAAGGAGGGAAGGGATGCAGTGGTGCTTCATCTAGCAGGGAAGCTGCTTCAGGGCTGGGCCAATTCCCTGAGCTAGAGAGTGGCCAGTGGATGAGCGTGAACATACTGTTTCTGACTCAGGAAAACTGCTGTCTTGTTTACATGAACAAATGCATCAGAGGGGAGATGTTTTTCCTCTTACAACACTCGTGGCAATGAGCATTAAGCTATAATTGAGCCATTAGCCTCCATAGAACATTTTAGTACCAAAATATTTTGTAGAATTATATTGCATTTTCTCCTGTCAACATTTGTGTGCTTTTGTTTCTATTTTTTTTTTCTTTTGTTTCAATTAACATAAAAACAAGACCAGGCAGAAAATGTATTTTTCAAACGCTTGGCTTCCCTCTGCTAGGAAGTGCAATGGCAATGCTGATTAATCAAATAATTTTGTGCATGGATTTTTTTCCCCATATAAGTTATGCCTAACATCTCTGACCAAGACAAGCAGAGGTAGTTAGATGGGTTTCATTTAATGTTTTCACAGGACAGAAGTACCATTAGCCTTCATCTCTTAGGACAGAAAACATCAAGTCAAGCAGTACAGCTGTGATGTGCTAAAAGGTTGCAAATCTGTGTTTGGAACCTGCACCAGCTAAGTCATATCCCCAAGTCTTTATTTCTAATCATAAACACATAAAATAAGCCAAAGACCTTAGGGCTACCTTCTACTCAACACTTACTATGTTCCAGGCACTGTCCTAAGCAAGTGAAATGCATCACTCATTTAATTTTTATGAGAAAATTCTGCATACAAGAAATGGACAGATTTCAGAGAGATTTTGTAACTTGCCCAAAGTCACAGAGCCAGCAAGTGGCTAGGCTGGGATTTGAAACTTATCTCAGGATTTAAAAGGAAAAGAAAGTATCCTATTCTGCTACTGTTATGTACACCAAGAAGTCAACTGATTCTACAAGTAATGGAACCTGGAACACATTTTAGTTAAGCTTCATATTTCTTGGATGCGTTATTTCCTTTGATTCTCAAACATCCAATCATTTCTAGTTTACACAAGTTCTCAAGAAATGTTGTTTATATTGAAGCCAAGTAGCGAATGTGGTGGGGACATGGTAAAGAAATTCATTTATTTCATTCAACACATATTTGTTGAGCACTGATTGAAGGTGACAAAGATACAACAATGAAAACAACAACAAAACCCCAAATCCCTGCCACCTTAAGGCAAAAAGAGACCTTGAAAATGAATGTCACAAGAGTTTAGCTGTCTAATGCCAATTTACTGGTTGGAGACCATGAAGCTAATTTCTAAAGCAGTAGGGAACTGTGACTAGCGTCTTAGACTGAAAGTTGGGAGATGCAGTTGCAAACTCTGCTCTTCCCCTAATAGGATAAAATAAATGCCATTTATTGGGTAGTCATTGTGTGCCAGAATAGGCTATGTATTTGACTGAAGTGTTATCTTTTTACTGCCTCAAAATATCCCATGTTACAAATGAGAAGAATGAGGTTCTAGAGCATACACTAGATGGCAAGGCTGGAATTTCAAACCAGGGTCTAATGTGTCTCTGATCTGAGTTTCATAGCCCGTCTTAATATGCTACTTTGAGCGAGTCTGTTTATTTTTCTGAGACTCAGTCACCTCACCTGTAAAATAGGATTGTTGGATTAGATTCTAATTGTTGCTAAGCTTCCCTTCAGCTCTGAGCTTCCATGCATACAAGCGATCAATAATCCTCTTACTAGCGTCTAGACATAAAGAACTAGCACATTGCCTTGTACTTAGTAGGCTTTCAAAGAAATGGGGAAATAATTAAGCAGTTCATTCTTTTTTAAGGTTTTTTAGAGCCCTTTGGTAGTCTTTGAGATACTTAATTGATGAGAAGTTCATTACTTTGGATAAATCCTGACAATGTAATCATGATGAATCTCAGTTTATACTAACTGGATGATAATTTGCAGTTTGTTATATAATTTTTTTGGCAACACATTCTTATTCTAATTATGTTTCTCTCAAGCTGATATTAAAATCTATTTACATTTCCTGAGCACATAGTTAGTTTGGATTGTAAGGAGCAGTTCATAGATATGAGTATGTTATTAATATACACAAGAATTAATTGACCTCTATGAATAATCAAAAATTTACTGAAAGGGTTTGCAATTTGTTTGTATTCTTAGTGTACAAGATGCCCTTCCGAGGATGCTCTAAAACCTCCAGTGAGTAGATTTGGAAAAGGACTTAGATTTGTCTCAATTCGAATTGAGAGGTAATAAAAATCACATATATGCCTCAGAAATGCTCTAATGCTTAATTCCAGCTACATCAAAATTTGGCTGTAATAGGCAATAAGAGAAATTATCTTTGCAAGAGAAGTGGGGGTAATTTAAAAGGAATCATGTAAGGAATCTGAAGATGTGTATAACAAAAAGCATGTCTTAAGCCTGTAGCAGGATCAGTGAGCCTCAGCTCTATTCAAAATTTTGAGGATGTCTGTGCCCCTCGGTGTGACTTTCTCAGGGGAAAAGATCCATAGCTTCTATCTGATTCCCTAAAGAAGGCTGAAGACTGAAGTAGGTTAAAAATCACTTCATTATGTTAACCATACCTGCTTCTTCAACCTTTCATAAATGCAAGATTTTACCAAAAAGATCCCTCCACCCTACTTTCCCCATGACTGTTAGCCACATCGTTTCTGTTATAAGCATGACCCTGTAAGATCTAAATTTCACCATTTATTCAGTTGACATGTATTGGCTGTTTTCTATGTGCTAAAGACTGTGCCAGGGTAAAGGGAGAATAAAGTACTATGAAAAACTTCAATGTATTGAATGAGGTTATTTAGTAGAGGACTTAGTTATTTGTTCTTTGCTGCATCTGTAAAATGGGAATGTCATAGCCCATAGCTCATGCTGTTTTGAGAAAACTTAAATGTGACAATGCCTATAAGGCACTAAGCAGCCCACCACTGATGCATGAAGTATCCCACATGTTACGGATTAGCATCATCAGTATTATTAGTGATATGGTATCTAGGCAAAACTACAAGAGTGATACAGTGCTTCCCAATCCTAACTCTATCACTGCGTCACCTCCTCCACCGTATCACAATAGTGGTTCCCAAACCTCCTTTCAGTCTGAATTACCAAGTCTCCCAACCTTATGAGGATCTCATCTGATGTCATTAAATCTCCATGCCAGACTTAACATATTGCATCTTCCTTCTCATCCTTCATCCCACCAACCAGAAATAACATTCAATTACTCAAGCCAGAAACCTGGGAATCTCCTTGACTCTCCCTCACCTTTCCTATTTATTAGTTACCGAATGTTGTAGATTCTGCCTTCTAACTATATTTCAGATTCTACCTCCTTTTCTCCATCACTTTCATCATCTTCCTCCTGTGCTAGAACAATTGATCTCTCGGTCACAAGTCCTCTCCCTCTCTTTTTCTCCACCCAGCCTCCATGTGGCCTCAGAAACTCTTCATTTTAAATAAAATATCTGATCTTACCCCTCTCAAGTTTGAAATTCCTGAGTGCCCGCCCCACCCCCTTATTGCCTTAAGTATAAAGCCCGCATTGCTTAGCATGTCATGCAAAGCCCTAAGCACCTTGTGTCCACTGCCATTATAACATCAAGCACACAAAAATATCTATTATTATGTGTATCACACAATTTTAACAATTGCATTACAATTTTTTTTACAAACTATTCTTTCCTTTTTTTTTTTAAAGTAGTACTTTCTTTTTTTAACTTTTCTGAAGATTTAAATTTATTTATTTATTTATCTATTTATTTATTTATTTTTGGCTGTGTTGGGTCTTCGTTGCGGTGCGCGGAACTCTCACTGAGATGCCCCTCCCTTCCCGTTGCGGAGCATGGGCTTCAGGCGCGCTGGCCTCAGCAGCTGCAGCGTGCAGGCTCAGCAGTTGTGACGCAGGCGCCCAGTTGCTCTGCAGCACGTGGGATCCTCCCGGACCAGGGCTCAAACCCGTGTCCCCTGCATTGGCAGGCGGACTCCCAACCACTGTGCCACCAGGGAAGTCCCAAACTATCTTTTCTTCATGAAAGCTGACCCCATTAAAGAGACTGAAGTTCTTCCTGAAAGATCACTAAAGGGATTTAAAATTAGAATCTAATTAATTCTAATATCTAAAGAGATGTTGTAATAGAAGAGCTATGTAGGTCTGAATTCCTGACAGAAGGAGGAGAAGTGAGTGAGGCTCCTGATAATACCTGCAGCATCATCCATGGTACAACCTTTCATAATGGGGTCCAACTCTCTGAACAAGAATAGAGGGGCAACTTATCAAGCTCTCTTGGCTTGATGGATTCATTCCTTAAGATAAATTCCTGTCCTTCTAACTTTGTCCTTCTAACTTTGCTCTCACCAAAGAACCATACGTTTTTATTTGGGTTCTCAAAGTACAGAAGGACTTTGTACAAATTATTGACTTTCCTCCCACATATACCTCCTATTATAAATATAGCACAAAGAGCCCAGGATTGAAATCAAACCTGGGTTCAAGTACTATAACTATACTCACATCTATAAATTGAGGGTAACACTTCCTCCTCAATAGTAGATAAAGAATCTATCACAGCAGTGGACATGTTGTAGCACTCATCAAATAATAGTTTTGATCATTATTGTTATGCCTTTAAAATATGAGTTTGGTTAATATAAATCAGTGGTTCTCAGCTCTGGCTGTATGTAAGTATCACCTGGAGAGTCTTGGTATCACAGATACCAATGCCTAGAACCTAGACCAAATAAATCAGAATATTTAGGGATAGGGCACAGGCATGGGTGTTTTTAAAGAGTTCTTTGGAGATACTAATGCACTGAGAAACACTGATAAAAATAATAGTTTTCTAAGCCTGATAGCTACTAGATAAATTGACAAAATAAAGTCATCTAAAAAGCCAAAAAAACTGAGAAACAGGACCCAAATTATGATAACTTTATTGTGCTACAGAGATATCATGAGACCAACAAGACCACCATTTAGTGACTACATGACTAATCTCTCCCTCAAAAGGTTACCCTCAGGCAAATTTGAGGTATAGTTTTTATTACCACCGTTATGAAAGAAGCTTATTGCAAAAAGATTACAGTGTATGCAACATATTCTCTGCTAAATTTCCAACTTCAAGATTCGTTCAGTTCTTTGCTGTTAAAACTTTTCTTCTACTATAGTCTTTCTTATACCTCATATTTCCACCAATTTCCCTTGGATGTTGCAGAGAGTTTTTTTCTTTGGGTTCATGTAATCCTCCAAAAGCTCCACTCTATCCTATTTGCCAGGTTGCCTATTTCATTCTGCTAGGGGAAATCTTTTTTTTTCCTGCTCTGTTGTCAGCAGACTGTACTCCCTAAATAGCATAATCTCTTCTGCTGTGTACCTGGATGATGCCATGTGGCTCTTCTAGTAGGTTTATCTTCTGAGGCTAAACTAAACCCCATTGGGCTCCACTCCATTTATTAATATCTATTAGTATCAGCTTCCCTTCTTCTTCTGACCATACCTCTAGAGAGAGAAGCTTATAAAGGAATTAAGACTGAAAGACACTCTCAAATAGTGCAGCTATTCCATTCACCAACACTATGTGGAATACTCTTTGCTTTCCTTTGATTTCACTTGGAGGCAGGAGGAAAGTGGTCTGGGTTTGTAAGTGGCATAGCACTATCTTCAAATGGAAGGAAAACCCTAGACTCTTTGTGGGTAGCTGTATCTGTGTACATGCATGTGGTTAGTATATGTGTGTGAATGGAGGGGCACAAAGAAATTTAGAAAGTTTTCAACTTCAAACAAGTCATTTTTCCTCTTGATACATGCTCTTGATAGCAATACACCAAAATTGTGCAATCTCATAGGCCATAATCCCAGAAAGATGAGCAAATGAGGAGTGTTGGTTTCATATTCTGCTGTAACAAATTATCACAAATGTAGTGGCTTAAACAATAAAAATTTACTCTTTTACAATTCTGGAGGTCAGAAGTCTAAAATCAAGCTGTTGGCAGGGCTATTTTCCTTCTGGAGGATTCAGGGAATATCTAATTCCTTGTCTTTTCCAACTTCTAGAAGCTGTCCTCATTCCTTGGCTTGTGGTCCCACATCACACTGCCTTTCATTCCCTCTCTTTCCATCTTCACATCACCTCCTCTGCCTTCTGACCATCTGCTTCCATCTTATAAGAACCCTTGTGATTACACTGGGCCCACCTGGATAATCCAGAGTAATTTCCCATAAACTAAGATCCTTAACTTAATCACATCTGCAAAGTTCTTCTGCCATGTAAGGTAACATATTAGCATATTCTGGAAATTAGGATGTGGACATTTTTAAGGGGCCATTGTTCATCCTACTCCATAAGGATATGGGTAGTTTTCTACATGTCAGGGTTTTCAGGGGTCCAATGCTATTTTCCATACATTCCACTGTTACCTTTGTAGATATAAATTACAGTCATTCAGGATTGTATGAGTGTCTTTTTTTGCATCAGTAAAGACTGATCTAAAGGCCTAATTTACCTAGCTTGTTCTACTGGTGACCAACATTAAAAACTACGTTGCCAAAGGAGCATTCTGCTCAGAGGAGAGTGCAATTGCAGCCCGAAGTACCAAAGTTGGCAGGTGAGAAAGAGCTACATCCTAGAGCTCAAACCTTCTTCTTAAAACTGCTTCTCTGAGACTTGATATTATTCAACTGGTTTCCTGAAGATATTTTTATGCTGAAATAACTTATTTCTATCTTGAGGTAAAAATATTAGTTTAGCCACATTGTACGTCACACATTTAGAAGTTGTTCACTTGAAATTATTGACTAGAAATCATGTCTGATGGTTTAGAATTTATCTTGATATTGAGAAGGCTATAAAAGGAGCAATACACTTTAGGTTAGTCAATATACACTTCTAAGACACCTATTTTTCAGTGGAAAGATGCAGTAATAAAACCCCTTACGAATATTATAAGAATCCCTCAAAAATGCTTAGGAGCACTCCAGGTTCCATTTTAAGTTTCTGCTACTATGATAGCAGCATTATGCCAATTATTTGTGATGTATGAATTGCTTTTAGCAATGGATGCTGAGAGTTTGTGGAGAATTGCTGTCTCCATAGCTCTGCATTGCCTTCAGGAAAATGATCCTGTTGAAATGTGACATAGGTGTCTTTATACCAGGACATGTTATGCGAAGATTTTTCTCAGAGAGTTTCCAAGTGTCTTATAGACCAACTCTGTCACCAACCATAGGAATTAGACTCTACAAACTCTCTTCATCTAGACTTGGATGAGGGTTCTCAAGACAAACTAAACTATGGTCTTTGTGATGCTCAGGCTGTATGTGATACCTTTACTCATCTAAATCCAAAAGACTGTCTTTGCAAAGAACAACAGAGCTAGACCAGGAAGAGTCAATACTATCGTGAACAAGGCCATGAGAGTTCTATTGTAAAAACTCCAGAGAACAGCTGGGCAAAAGTGGAGCCATCATAGTTAATGAACAACAACTGTGCTTCAGAGAACCTTGATAACAGTGGGGTCATTAGAGTTGTCCTTCCAAGAATCAACTGTCAATGAGTTATTATTATTTTTTTTAGCATGCTTATTAGAGTATAATTGCATTACAATGGTGTGTTAGTTTCTTCTGTACAACAAAGTGAATCAGCTATATGTATACATATATCTCCATATCCCCTCCCTCTAGCATCTCCCTCCCACCCTCCCTATCCCACTCCACTAAGTGGTCACAAAGCACCGAGCTGATCTCCCTGTGCTATGTGGCTGCTTCCCACTAGCTATCTATTTTACGTATGATAGTGTATATATGTCCATGCCACTCTCTCACTTCATCCCAGCTTCCCCTTCCCCCTCCCCGTGTCCTCAAGTCCATTCTCAAAACTGAGTTATTTGTAGTGAGGTGGATGGACCTAGAGTCTGTCATACAGAGTGAAGTCAGTCAGAAAGCGAAAAACAAATACCATATGATAACACATATACATGGAATCTAAAAATAAAATGGTTCTGATGAACCTAGGGGCAAAACAGGAATAAAGATGTCAGTGAGTTTTATTCTGCTTTCTGATGATTCATTTTGACTACAAAAGAAAGAAAACAGTAATTATTTTCTAGCCACTGAAAGAATAGAATAGTCTGTGGCATTTCTATAATAGCATAATACAGAGAAAACCTTCACGTAGGTGTCAGCCTCTCTTCCCCTCACTCGTTTAAGGACTGTGTTATCTAGATAGAAAGGAATGTCATACGTATGCAGAGTATGTAGGACTTTTAGTATTTTGGTATTGTTCTCTGTATTAGCCAGGGTTCTCCAGAGAAACAGAACCCATAGGAAATATATATGAAGAGATTTATTATGAAGAATTGATTCACTTAACTATGGAGACTGAGAAGGCCCACAGTCTGCCATGTGCAAGCTAGAGACCGAGAAAGGCTGTTGTGTAACTATACTCTCTGAAACTATAGGCCTGAAAATCAGAAGAGTCAGTGGTGAAAATCTCAGTCAAAGGGCAGGAGAACGCCAAAGTCCCAGCTCAGGCAGTCAGGCAGGAAGGAAAAGGGGTGAATTCCTTCTTCCTCTGCCTTTTTATTCTAATCAAACTCTCAGTGGATTGGATGATGCCCACCATATTGGGAAGAGCCATCTGCTTTCTCAAAAGCTTATTTCATCTGGAAACAGCCTCACAGACACACCCAGAAATAACGTTTAATCTGGGCACCTCTTGGCCCAGTCAAGTTGACACATAAAATGAACCATCACCATCTACAAGAACTTTTGAGTTCTTATCATTGATTCTGCAAGGACATAGAATATGATTAACTATGAGTGGTATTTTGTTGGAGGCTTTTTTTGTTACCCTAACCCAACCCAGCTATATAAGATCTGAATAGTTCATCTCTCTTTATGGAAAAAAAAATTATGCCGCTTCTCCCAACCAGGATAATTTATTCATGTTATATCTTTATTATACAAAGAACTGAAGCAGCCTAGAAAAATACATTTGAAAAAAGTCATAAATATTTTTTAAGAAAGGGATGAAGTTGGTACCAAGGGAAAAATTAAAGAAAAACATAATGGCATTAGCACATAGAATATATATCCTATGTTCCTGAGTAGTTGCTAACGGAGGACCCACAATTTTGACCCTAAAGTCTCTAGTAATCAAAAGAAAGTCATGACATACCTTACAGTATTTATGAAACATATAATTGTATTTATTCAGAAATACAAAAACAAAAACAAAAAATTGGCTTGTCTGGCACTGATAATCATGGTAGTCACCTGTCAGGGTGAGTGAGATCTCTGGAGGGTGACATATGTCAGTATCTTTCCCACTTCCTTGACCAAAACCAGTGCATGGCTCCACCCAAGCACAAGGGGCCAGGAAATGCAATTTTATCACATTGGAAAATTGGAACTGGCACTAAGGAAATCCACCCTATGGGTCTTCCAAAATCAAGAAGACTAATAGGTATTAAATACATCCCTACTATAGATATAAAATTCTATTGAAAGGGCTAGGTTTTTACAGTCTATCAATCTGTCAATAATATGGTTTCAAGGGGATATTTAATAAGAATAATTCTGTTAGGAAACAACTATTATTAAAGTATTGGTGGAAGCAATTAAGGGGAATGTGCCATCAGTACAAATAGTATTGACAGCCACGTTTATTACTTATTAGTGTGTGTGATGTGATGTGATGTGTTTTGCACCATTAAAAATGATTTAAATAGAGCCAAAACTAGTTCCTAGTAATATTGTCCTGGTAAAGTGTACACTGCCTAAGTCAGTGCCTCCTGGTCAATCCAGCAAAATACAGTAAAAAAATTCAGACAAGGTGGTGTTTGTTAGGAAAAAGTCAGTTTTGCAAAGAACCATTTAAAAATCCCCATATCATGATTACGCTATTGGAAAAACTGACATTTATCTTGATATGACATTTTCGTAATCCCTTAATGACTTTTAGCTGAAATACCAACACGCAGAGAGAAAATCGTGGTGTGAGTGCTATAAAGTATAAAGTATACTACCATTTGACAACAGAGCAGTCAGTCCCAATCAGTCTACAAACCATTATAAAGAGCTTTGATGCTATTGGCATTATTTCTATCTAAACACTTCTCATTCACCCATGTCCTAGAGAGTCCACAAAATTGACAGCTCAGTGATCCATGACTATACTTGTTTCTTAATTTTCATTTCTAGGAAATTCAAGGGAAGAACCAGGAAGCACTGACCCAGGCACTAGGTAGGAAAGTCAAGAATGGGGATTTTTCTAGTATATCAAATAAAAAGTGTATCTGGAAGACCCAAGGATTCTTTCTGCAACAAAAGCAGGTCCATTAGCTATTTATTCACTGCATCTGCGTAACTCTTTTCTAACATTAAGAGACATATCAAATGAATATTTGCTTCCAGAAATTATAAATAATAATAGTAATAATAATTAGTTGAATGGTTGCTTTAAAAAAAAAAAAGCCTATACTCTCAATTGGTGATCAAATGCCCCCACAATAAAGTTTAAAAAGAAAAATTAGCCCATGTGAAAAGCTGGAAACTCAGGTGCCTTTGTGTTTTTTCAGAAACAATACTTTAAACCTCAGTGTCCAGGTCTATATCTTGACATAAAACTTTCCAGTTCCCTTTCAAGAGATAGTCTTGGCTGCAATTATACTAACAACCTAAATGAAAAATTGAATTCCTGACTGACCCCAGCAGGTTAGCTCTTTAGGCTCCAGTGATATAAGAGACCAGCTAATAAGACCTCACCAAGCATGACTTTAAATGTTATTGATGGCCCTAAAGCAATCCTACCCTTTTAAAAATCCTTTTGTGCACCTGGTCTTGTTATCACCATAGGAGTGACTTACATACTGTGGGCTTATGATTCACAGAGAGAGTTTCCTGTCATTTGTCTTACCTTCATGACATTACAATTTCACCAAATATCCCTCTGGTTTCCATGTTAGCAGAGAGGGCATAAGAAGTGTCAGATCTGTGCTCGTGTATGTTACATGCCATCTCCAAATACCCTCTCCATTTTTTATCCCCTTTCATGTAAAATCATTCTAGTTTACATATCTTAGACACCTTATAAAAGCTCCAATAACTTGTGTTGCTTTTCTGAAGAACTTTTCAATCCATCTCTTCAACTGAAGTTATGAAAGTCTTTGTTCCTTAATGCAAACGGACATGTTTTCCATAGACCAGTGATTTTCAGCCACTGCTGTGAAATATAGAAGCTCCACTCTCAGAAATTCTAATTCTGGATGTCTCTGGGATGGAGCCTAAGAATATCTGATTTTAAAACTTCCAGAGGGGATTCTCATTAGCATCCAAAATATATCAGAGTTGTGGGGAAAACTGTCTTGAAAGTTTCATTTCTAAGTCTTCTCCATCCATTTCTATGCAAATACCAAAAAGACAACACTCAAACAGTCCTTTGTGACCTGCGCCAAGGAAGGTGATACTCTTGATTTAAAAGATTGATGACAATATCTTATCTCCAAAGCATTTGCAACTGTTTCTTCTCAGTGGACACCATTTTCAGGAATCCAAAAATAAGATCACAGTTTTAAGAAACTACCTCTACCTAGAACCCCTGTCCTTTCTGTCTACCTCCTTTTTGCCCCTCCACACCAAATAAAAACAAGATACACAGGATGTTTGGAACTGTCAGGATCCCAATTAGGTAACAGACTCAGAATTAAGAGGCAGTGAGAATAGGTATAAAAATAGTCCCCATTCTTCTATCTATAAACAATCCTCTTTTCCCCTACTCACTCTATGGGATAAGACGGGAAAGGGGTAGAAAGAAGAGTTTCAGAGATACACATATTTATAAATCCTCATTTAAATATATCTACATATCAGTATTGCCAATTCAACATTTAATGAGTTTTATTCTGAGGCATTATGATAAGTACTAAAGCTAAGGAGATCAATAAAATATATATCTAAGCATGGGATTACTCAGAAACCCAGGGAGTAGGAAAGGCAAAACTCTGTGTCATTATGGGCAACTACAGATATAAAATTTGTTGAGCATAAACTATTTTTAAATTTGATCATCAGACCAATTACTTCTATGAAGGTCAAACATAGCATACTGAAAGTGCATTGGATGGAGGTCAGTGGCCTGGATCCTAGCTCCACATCAATCATTGGTTTGTCTCAGGTTTCTGATCTACTGAGTCTATGGATTTCTAAAGCCCCTTCCTATTCTATGTCTCCAAGCTATTGCAGTCAACCTACTAATTATCTATTTCTTATTATAATTCTGTTTCTGATTCTTCCCTTATTTCTCTTTTGCAGATCCTGTTCATGGGCATGATGACTGAGTACTATCATTACTTTTTCACAACCCTGGTAAGCGTATCTGGTGGAAATGTATTCCACACTATAAAAAAAAATCTTCAGTTATTTTTAAATCAGCCCCACCAGTGTCAAGGCAGGTTATTGTCATGGAGATTTGTTTTACTCTCCTAAGAACCCTCTAAATCCAGAAATGCTGAACAGCAGGTGTCTTCCTTCTTTCCTTCCTTTCTTCCTTCCTTTCTTTCTTTCTTTCTTTCTTTCTTTTTTCTTTCCTTCCTTCCTTCCTTCCTTCTTTCCTTCCTTCCCTCTTCCTTCCTTCCTTCCTTTCTTTCTTTCTTTCTTTCTTTTTCCTTCCTTCCTTCCTTTCTTTCTTTCTTTCTTTCTTTCTTTCTTTCTTTCTTTCTTTCTTTTTCTTTTCTTAACTAGCATCAATGCAAGTGCACCCAGAAAGGAATTACAATGAAGCTTTCATTAAATAGAAACTGACAAAATACAAACTACTAATAAAGAAGAATCATCTACATTTTCTATATACATTAGAGGGCACACCGAAGAGTATCTTGGCATTCTTTGATCTGATGTGATTTCACCACCTGTGTCCAGTGGATAGCTGGGTTGGCCAAGGTTCACCTGTCAGGTGTTTTGAAGACCATCAAGATAAAGAGCTTGGGAGATGCTTTCCACATTGAACATTTTTCATCATAAGAAAAATCATGGCTGTAAACTGGAGAAATTCAAAAGAAACTATACAACTTTAAATTTTGACAGATTATCAGATCAAGGGAGAATGATTTAGGCAGTGAACAAATCAAAATGATGTGATAGCTCTCGCCAGACACACACACACACACACGCAATACACCCCTCCCAACACACATACTCCACTCTTTTACGTGAGAAGAAAACACAGGGCCAACTTCCATTTCTAACCTATAAAAGTGTGTCGACTAAAATCTACCCAGATTTTGGGAGATTCAGTAAGAGTATCATTTTACCAAATAAAACTGGCAAGGCAGGCTAGTACGTTAGGGAAATCAAAGTTTGGAACAAGGATCAGGCAGCTACCATACACATACTTCTAGAAGTAGTAAATTCCATCCCTAACTCAAGTATCTCTAAGAGCATGAAGGGCTGCAGAGGATGCCATGAGACAAATGCTTTGGAGCAGTTGTCAAAATTATCACTGCTCCTGAGCTTGGAGCTAGGGAGTGGGATGCAGGGCAGAAATTTCTGAACTAAAGTTTCCGTGGTCTTCCCTCCTTCATTGACATCCTGATCAGGTCTTCTGTCAGAACAGTTGAAGGAGACCCTGAGAACTGGAAAGTATCTTACTCTGATCACAAACATGGTCCTTTCCTCATCACCATGAACGCGTAGGTCTTACTCAAGGTGAGATTGCCATCTGCCTTAGAACTTCCCATCATTCCCAGGTGTACACACCAATTGAGTTGGTTTCGTTGAAATATGAGAAAAATATAAACAAAGAAACCTAAGAAGGTTGGTCTTCAATGGAAGGACAAACCAGTTGCCCTCACACTCTTGCTTTCCTCATCCTCCGCTAACAAGGGGATGTTGAAAATTGGACCTCAAACTTTCCATATTGTATATTGCATAGAAACAATTTGGAAGCCAAGCTAATTTTGCACATGCTTAATGTATCCATTTTAGCACATTGTATTTTTGTACTGTTGAATTAATAAGGGATTCAATATTCATCCTGGAAGTTTCTGTATGAACCCCCTGTATCTTGAGTAACTTTCCTTCTATTCATTGAGTATGCTAAAGGAATCATTCTTCCTTGGGTCTTACTCTTTAAATTTGTTTCTTTAAACAATTCCCTTTGGTTTTATCTGCATTCTGCCATGCTTTGCTTTTATATTCCTACCACTCTTGCTCATGAGTATTAATGAAACTTAAAGAAAAAATTAGTTAGTGCAAGGGAAATAAATATAATCATTTAAAAGGCAGTATACTTTTTCTTACATGAGCAAGTTCAGAGATGCATTCTTATGGTTCTACAGTCTAATCCAAAGTTATCTTGGGGAGAATTAGTGATGTAGAAAAGAGTTATTCAAAAGAATAAATCTATATGCATCTTCTGCACATAAACATCATGGAGTGTTTCTGAAGCTACTTCTCTTTAGTAACCACTATCATCACAAATAATGTACTGCTTTGTATTGTTCTTTCATAAAGCAGTTACATTGGTAAGAAATTTTCATGGAAGTTTTTTTCTTTTATTAACTGTTAAATGCTATTTTGAAAGTTTGGTTTATTCTTAAATGTGAGATATTTTAATGACATGTTTTAGTGTCTAACATTTCTTTACAGGAAAAAGTTGAAATTATCACTTGAGTCTATTTTATTTTTTATTTTTTATTTTTTTTTTTAATTTTTTTATTTTTATTTTTTTAAATTAATTAATTAATTAATTTTTTGGCTGTGTTGGGTCTTCGTTTCTGTGCGTGGGCTTTCTCTAGTTGCGGCGAGCGGGGGCCACTCTTCATCGCGGTGCGCGGGCCTCTCACTGTCGCGGCCTCTCTTGTTGCGGAGCACAGGCTCCAGACGCGCAGGCTCAGTAATTGTGGCTCACGGGCCCAGTTGCTCCGCGGCATGTGGGATCTTCCCAGACCAGGGCCCGAACCCGTGTCCCCTGCACTGGCAGGCGGACTCTCAACCACTGCGCCACCAGGGAAGCCCGAGTCTATTTTAAATATGAGTCAACATAAACTTCTGGTTTACACTCAGCTTCACCTGTAATGGAAAATACTAGGGTGGGTTCAAGTTTTTTCCCTGCAACATTATCTAAAAGGGAACAAATACTACTGTTAAGATACTCACATCAACACAACCATAGGCTCCAGTTTATTCTCTGAAGAGAACATTTTGGTTCTTATTCTGAGCTTGTGAAAATGTTAACTCTTTCTACTTTTATCATTTTTAATATTGCTCAGGACTTATTTGCCCCAGGCATTCTTTATTCTCTCATTATATGGGACATGGGTTATTTTCAGTGAGCAAGGGAATGGTATTTTTTTTTTGCTGAGAGTTATCTTTCCGTCAAATGTATATGCAAGTTCCAAACTTCATCTCCTTTGCAATATTCAAGGAAGCCTGGGGCAGCAAGTTATGAGGGAGAAGGGTGGTACTGCCACTGACAAGTGGATCATTCTCAGGCCAGTCACATCATGACTCAGAACCGCAGTTTCCTCATCTAGAAAATAAAAGCAATGAATCAAATGGACACAAAGATCCCTTTCAACTCCCCAAAGACTATATCCTAGGAACAGACTTCTCTAGCTTCTCAGAATGTCACATCCTGTGCCCAAGGGCATACTAATTATTGGCAGCTAAATTCTTGTTCTTGGTTTATACCAACTTTAACACTATTGTAAAAAAAAAAAAAAAAAAAAGGATGAAAATGAAAACTGATTACTGCCTTAGAGTTTGTCAGGCAGCATTCAAGTGAAAAACAAGAGGAAATGTTCTTTTATAGAACCAGTGTGATGATGGCTGCCATTCTTGTTTTAATCATTTGTTGCTTCTGCAATCATTAGTTCTCTTTTGCCTAAAGAGCACAGAAAATGTTAACTCTTTCTACTTTTATCATTTTTAATACTGCGCAGGACTTATTTGCTTTAGATCTGGAACTCTATAGGTACAGTGGTGTAAATATGACTGGGTTTCGGCTGCTTAATATTGACAATCCTCACGTGTCATCCATCATTGAGAAGTGGTCCATGGAGAGACTTCAGGCCCCACCCAGGCCCGAGACTGGCCTTTTGGATGGCATGATGACAGTAAGTAGTTTTAAAATAAAATCATTTAAGATAATGTTTGACTTCCTTAGGGGTTAGGTTAAGAATCTCATATGCTTTTCATAGTGAGAGGAAAAAGTGTTATAACCTGTGCCTTGACTTGTATGAGAAGAGGAGAAAACATTTTATGTACAGTAAGTCCCCTACATATGAACGAGTTCCATTCCAAGAGCACGTTCGTAAGTCCAATTCATTCATAAGTACAACAAAGTTCGCCTTCCTACCCAGCTAACACAATCGGCTATATAATACTGTACTATAATAGATTTATAATACTTTTCACAGAAATAATACATAGAAAACAAACAAACAAAAAATAAAGGAAACATTTTTAACCTTACAGTACAGTACCTTGAAAAGTACAGTAGTACAGTACAACAGCTGGCATACAGGAGCTGGCATCGAGTGAACAGGCAAGAAAAGTTACTGACTGGAGATGGGAGAGGAGGTGGGAGATAGGAGAGGAGGTGGGAGATGGTAGAGCTGAAAGATCATCAGCAATAGGAGACGGAGGGCAAACTGCAATTTCACTCACGCCTGACGTTGATGAAACACACATTTGCATCTTTGAAAGTTCGCAACTTGAAGGTTCATATGTAGGGGACTTACTATTTTGAAAGCCTGTGCATGGCTACTATCAAAAACTGCTGTTTTCAGCTTCCTGAGAGTAATAGCCTCAGGTAAAAAAGTTAACAGGAGTAGCCATCACTGTCAGCCAAATGGAGACAAAGCATAAACAAAAGCAAGGGTAAGTGGGGAGAGGGTTGTCCCTGGGAATGTGACCTTGGGAAGGAGGGAGGGAAAGAGGAGGAGCAAGCTGCATATAAAGGTTCTGCAGAACTAGCTTGCCTTCCTCGCTTCTGCTACATCTCAGCAAGCAGAAGCACATGTGGGAAAATCTGGATGTGCATAGAGTTGGTGTGTTCACATTCTTCCCGTCCTGGGTACATGGAGGTACACCTCTGCAGACACTGACAGTGCTTTATACCAGCCATATGTCACTCTTGAAGCAGATGCCAAGCCTGCCTCCTAAGGAGAGACAGGTACTCTGCTGAACAGATAAATTTCAAACTGCCTCATCAGAGAGCTTCTCACTAACATCATTTGTCTCTTGTTGTCAAATGCACCTACTCTTGCTTTATTCTCTAATGAAGCTCCCTGTGTGATGGAAGAAAACTGAAGGAAATAAAAAAAAAAAAAAAAAAAAAGATTTCTGTGCCGGAACAGTGTCATCCAAAGGAAAAGATATTGGGAATGTGGGCAGGTAATAGCATTTTAAATTGGCATAGTATTTCATTCTCTGTTCCCGTCATCGGGAGAAACACTATTGCTTTAAAGATGCAATTTACCGATAACTGAAAGGTATCATCACACAGAGAAATAAACTTCGGATTACTCTTCTTTTTCTACCTTTTCTAAATGAGGTGCAAACGACAAAAAAGAATAAATGAATGAATGAAGTGGTTCTGGAGGATCCCATGTTCAAGGTTTCTGTTTTTTAAACCTGAAATAACTCAAAATACACAAAGAGATCTGAAAGACAATGATAGAAAGCATTTTGGTACAAATGAGTCTTAGGATGATTTGAAACATTGCTTTGAATAAGAATAAGTAGAGAATATCCAGGGAAATGCTAGACTTCTGAAAAGGAAGAAGAAAAGCTAAAGAAAGAAAGAGAAAAGGAGGGAGAGGGAGAGAGTGAGAGAGAGAGAGAGAGAGAAAGAGAGAGAGAGGTGCTAATTTTTGTGGGGTTTTTTCCTGCTGGATTTATAATTCCAGTGTGTTCAAATATGGTTCAAAATCTTCTGCCCACACCCCAACCCCACCTCCCAAACAAGATCTCTATCACAGGATGAGATTTTTACCTGTGCTTGGCATGTATGACTAAAAGAGTTATAGTTTGGAGCTATATTAACACAGATTGTGGATTCGCGACAAACATTAAATATTCATCACAAGTATGGCTTAATGTAGCAAAGAAGTGTCTGTTCCCTTCAATTATACTGAGCTGATACAACAGTTTGTACATATTGACTGAGACGAGGCAAACCACTGAATGAGGGAGATAGAGCCATTCCATTCTCACCCAATCAGGCCCAGCGGTCCTGCGGACAGGAAGCATGGCAGAGCCAAGTCCCAATGGATGAGAGATCCCATTCGGTCTAGAGTTTATCATTGTCTTTTCATCTAACCAGAGGGGTCTCTGTTATTATAATAAACTATAAAAAGGAAATGGGGATTTATTAGGACAGAAGAGGGTGGCTCACCAGGTTGCTCTAAAATTGGGTACAGTAGCTATGTTAGGGCATGACATTATTAGTCTAAAAAACTGGTAGCACTCAGTTGCCCACTAGTAGTCGGATCCCATCATCATGCAGATAGAGCCTTGAAATTGATCCTGTGAAGCATAGTTTTGACCTTTATTTATCCAAATAGTCCATTTTGCAGTTCACTGTTTCCTTTTGGCTTCTAGTAGAGGCGGCTAATTTGGGGATATAGAAACAGAGTCACAGAAAGGTTAAAGGACAAGTATAAGGGCATCCAATGGACTGATCATTGAGTCAAGAGAGCATACCCCAAGTCCCCAAGCCCGGGCCCATTGTTAACAGGTCCTTGTTCTCAAATTGCCTCTGTACTCAAACTCTTTCTTCTCTACCTTAAAGTTAAAAAGTCCTTTGGTTTCAATTCCACTGGGCCTATATATCTCAGGTCCAGCATTCTATTCATTCTTGCATCTCCAGGATTTGCTGCTTCCAGTGACTAGAACCTTCCCCTATTCAGGTTTGCTCAAATGCTACCTCACCGGAGAGGCCTTCTATGAACCTGCTACCTAATATAGTAGTCCCCTTCCTGTTATTCCCCCTCCCCTAACCTGCTTTACTTTTCTCTGTAGCCCTTATGACAATATGTCATATTTATATTTGTTCGTTGTCATCCCCTACAACAACATAAACTCCATGAAGCTGGAGATTCTGTCTTTTCGTGTTCTGCTCTATTCCCAGCACTAGCTGGCACAAAGCAGATCTTCAATAAATATGTATTTAATAAAGGAATTAATGTACTAAATAAATATGAATTGAGGTCTACTAAGACTCAAGATATTTAATGAAAAATATTCATGTAGGCCTGAAATAATACTGCAAAAGTCCAAAGAGAGCTTCTATAAACGAGAAATGGACATGATTAATAAAGAGAGAGCTCATTCTAAAGTAATAATATTATTTCAAAAATTAACCGTAGACTAACCACTATTAATATTTGAGTAATACCCTACTATAATAGAATTTCTTTCTCCTAAATCACACGCATTATCCCACCATTCTCCAAAGTGAATTTCCCTGTAGCCCTTTATAGTCATATTTTTCTGTGTGCTGCATACATACACAGATGCGCATACGAATATATAATATAGGAATTTTTCTAACCTATGTATTTTTACTTTCCACCTGCTTGTCTATTTTGTTCTTCAAGTTTTAACTATTAAGAATTTCTGGGCTTCCCTGGTGGCGCAGTGGTTGAGAATCTGCCTGCCAATGCAGGGGACACGGGTTCGAGCCCTGGTCTGGGAGGATCCCACATGCCGCGGAGCAACTGGGCCCGTGAGCCACAATTGCTGAGCCTGCGCGTCTGGAGCTTGTGCTCCGCAACAAGAGAGGCCACGACAGTGAGAGGCCCGCGCACCGCGATGAAGAGTGGCCCCCGCTTGCCGCAACTAGAGAAAGCCCTCGCACAGAAACGAAGACCCAACACAGCCAAAAATAAATATAAAAAAATAAAATTTAAAAAAATTAAAAAAAATTTAAAAAAGCTTTAAAATCTTAAAAAAAAAAAAAAAAAAAGAATTTCTTAGAATGTCATACACTAAAAATATCCACAAAGAATATTACTATGTCAAAACACATCCAAACCTGAAAATAAGAAGAAGTAGACCATGTCTAAGTCCAAAAATTTTGACTTTGGATTTAAGAAACATAAATTTAATTAGAGAAAAAATATTGACTTTAAAAAACAGGGTTAAAATTGAGTTAATTAAGAAAACGGTTACTGAGTCAATAGAGTCCAAAAATAGTGAAACTCATTATTTGAAAACATCTTGAGATATTAAAAAAATGTTTTATCAACCAAAATGTTAATTAACTTACTTGAAGTTTAGAGTGATTTTGTAAAATCTACTTCATTCCTTTTCTCTATGTTTAAATTTCTCTCAGCACTTGGGCTAATTTGATCTATTGGCTTTTGAGGATAGACTAGAGTAATGGAGTGGCCCATTCTCAGATGGATTCTTCTCTGATTTTGAACCTAAAATTGTGTCATGGAAACAACAAAACATCGATGTCATCTGCCTTCCCAGTCCTTCAAATGCATTCACAATGAGTAGTTAAGTCAGTACCCTTATCTTACATCTAAATCTTTCCTATAATGATCCACAGAGAAGACCACTTTGAGTGTCCAAATTGAGTGTCCACTCTGAGTGTCCACTGTTACCCTTGTGATGAAAGACAATAGGCAGTGAGATTCAGTAGAAAAAGCAAGATCTTTCCAGATAAGGAAAACCTAGTTTTTAGTCTTTGCTATATCCCTGAATAACTAAATAACCTAAATTATTTAGCCTTTCTGAGCCTCCTAGCTCATCTGTAAATCTCTATAATAATACTTTAGAGTGTTACTTTACAAATTAAATTAGGTAACATATATAAAGCCTTTAGGACATAGAATTGAATTTACTTGACGATATCTGCTGTTTTGCCAATTTGTAGTCAATCAAAGAAGAACAAAAGACATTCTGAAATACAGAGGGAGAATTCTTATTCTGTCTTATTGAAGCCAGAATCCATTTATTTACAAGAGACACATTCCTCAGTTTGAACGTATAGCCCAAGGTGGCTTATTCCCTGGGACATGTATGACCTTGTATGACCAGTGGCATCACCCAGGTCTGCTTTCCAACTCCACATATAGTCCTCTTTCCCCTATTCCTGTCTTTCTCAAAAGCTGGCAAATACTCATTGAGGCTCACAATATGCCAACTTCTGGGCCAGTCCTCACTTGACACGCTGGAGCTGCAGTCCTAATTACTGAATTTCTAGATTGTGAGTACATGGTGATATCTTTGCTACCTTCCACAACCTGTTTCTAAACCCCAGCTCTCTCTTGAGTTGCTCTCCCCTACTTCCTGAGTGCTCACCACCTCTCTTAGCACTTTGGTTCCCTCAGAAGCATCCACTCCCACCAGCTTTTGCTCCCTAGCAGGGCTTGTGTAGGCAAAACACTAGTCCTCCCACCCTTATCAGAATCCTCATCACTTCAAGAGGCATGTCTCAGAAAAGAGGGAAAGCAGCTAATTCATACTAAGAGGCAAATTTCTGCTAGCTCTATGCTGTGGGTGAGATATTTGCATTGTAATAGAGGAAACTGTTAACACCATGTAAGAAAGGAAATTCACGAAATGAGGGGGATGAGGTATTATTTGAAAGTATTTCCCTCCTAGAGAACTGACTTGTCTATTCATATCAGGTTAGTGAGAATGTTTCTAAATTTGGAGAGAAAATGGGAAATCTATACTTTTTGCTCATTTGCTTTCCAAAGACTAGGTCTCCCTATCTCCTCTAGCTTTCTCCAACAACAGTTACATACCAGGCAGGCAGCAAAATGTGGAGACTCCATAGGGCCATATCATGTTTTTAGTCCTCATCCCTAAGGTGACATAGCATCTCATTGTTTTGTACTGGGGTCTCCAAGGCCACATTCAGATTTGATGATTTGCTAGGAGGACTCACAGAAATCAGAAAAGGTGTTATACTCACAGTTACAGTTTATTACAGTAAAAGGATACAAATTAAAATCAGCAAAAGAAAAAGTCACAAAGGACCAAGTCCAAAAGAAGCCATGCATGAGCTTCTAGTGGTCCTCTCCCACGACAGTTGCATTGACAGTGCTTTATTCTCACAGCAAAGATGTGTGACAACATTATGAAGTGTTGCCACCGGGAAGCTCATCTGAGCCTTGGTGTCCAGGGATTTTATGGCGGGGGGGGGGGGGTCAGTCACATAGGCATAGAGCATCTACATAGCTGACCTTAGTTGGTCTCCAGCCACTCCAGAGGTCAAACTGATATGGCACGGTCCAGAACCCCAAGTGAACAAAAACAGGCATTCACCATAAATCACACTGTTAATATAAATTATTTGCATTACCCAAGACCCCAGGGATACAAAGATACTCTGATCAGGCAGGATATTCTAAGGAGGTAATCTCCCAGAAGCCAGTCAAAGGCTAGTCCTTTCTTCAGAATGTGCAGAGATTGAGCATTCTGAGCCCTCTGAGTTAATCCTTTATTGCACATCATTGTAATAACCAAAACATTGTGCATTGTCAAGAAGCCCACTTTCAATATGCCTGTTTCATGATACATGTTGTTGCAAAAAGATTCTCTTACAGGCGTTGAGCACTGTGGTCTCTTCCAGGCTTTAGATGCAAATAAAATGTGAACACAAACATATTTGGAAGGATAACATTTGGAACACAAGCCAGTTTTTTTTTTGACATTTACCTAAAATGACTTGAGAGTTGCTGTTTGGTAAGCAGGCCTCCAGCATAAAACTGAAAAGGGGAGGAAATTCAGTGGTAGTTCATTTGTGCTATAAAATACTTAAATATCTCCTCAATTTAAGAAAACATTTTATGACAAGAGGAAGCATAGTTTAAGAATAAATGGTTTTCTTCCTTGAATTTGGAAAGCACTGATCAGGCCTATAGTTTTGAACCTTGTTATTACCCGGCCCAGTGTAGAGACGACCTTGACAAAGAAAGTTAAAATCCTAGTCTCTACGTTAAGTTTATGAAAAAGTTAGATCATTGGAATTCCTCTCCTCACACTTCTCTATCAAATCAATCAGCCAGTTAGTGAATATGTATACAAAAGTGTTTAAAAAAGGCATATTGCACTGCTCAAAAGGTCCAGGTCCCCATAGCATAGTGGTTAAGAGCATGAGCTCTGAAATCTAAACTTTCATCCTGAGATGGAATCTTCATTCCTTGTTTTACTGGCTACATAACTTTAGGAAAGTTATTAAAGTTGTTTCCTATATCTCCAAGCCTCAATTTCTCTGTCTGTAAAATGGGGACAATACCTACGTCAAAGATTTAACTTCAGTAATTAAAGGAGATAACGTGTAAAATGCTTATAGTGCCTGGCATGTAGTTAATCAGCAATGGATATTGACCACTGTTGACTTATTATTATAGTCATTAAATCACCAGACAAATAGTTGGTTTAGAAGCAGTTCAGCTTTGTGGTTGATAGTATAAACTCTAACACCAACTTCCTGCATTTGAATCTTGGCTTTCCCACCACTAGTTTGGGGACAACATTTAACCTTGTGAATTCTTCATCCATAAAGGAGTAGAAGTTATGGTGAAGATTAAATGTTTGCAAAATATTTGAAATAGCACCTGACATATGAGTGCTCAGTAAATGTCAGCTATTATGATAGATTACATTTTTAACAGTCTCATTCTGTCAATAGATTAGCCTTAGACTAGTCACTTAATTTCCCTGAACTTCAGTTTTCTGATCTATAAAATGGATTATATCAGTCTTGAACTGAAATGATCAGAATATTTTTAAGCTTTAACAATTATTACCATCACAACTTCTATATATCACTCATATTAAGTATGAGTGAAGCAATTAATCTTAGAAATACATCATAAAACCTTGGGATTATACGGTTCTCACAAAAGTGTATTTTATTTTAAGCATGAAATAACATTAATTCCTTCAGCAAACATTTATTAAATAACTCTTATGTGCCAAGAACTGTGCTAGCCACTAAAAAATGAAGTTGAGCACTTTTATCAAGAAAGAAATGTAAAAACAATAACTATAAATATACTATATAGAAAATGCAGTGATAGAGATTGCACAGGATAATAAGTATTCAAAGTAGAGATATTCTCTGGACTCAAAGATTAATAGAATGCAAGATGTAGTTCCCCTTATTTTCTCTTTCTACCTCCATCAAGACATGTTCAATAAATGTTGAATAAATATATGTTGAATAAATCAACTGATTTTGGAAAACGGCATGATAGTCTTCATTATAAGACCTAGATTCTTGGTTTAACTATCCAATTACTGGCTATATGTATGACCCTACACAAATCAATATACTGTCTAGAGGTCAATTTCCTACATAATAAATAGTTTAATCCATCTATTCTGCTTATTTTGCGGGGTTGTTGAGAATTTCAAATGAGCTAATATATTTGAAGTTGCTATGAATAATCCTCAAGTAAAATATGAAGGTATTATAAGATTTTATCCTTAAAGAAAACCACAGGGCAGTATACTTTATAAAATGCTGAGAGTATTATGTGAAATTTTGCAAATGAGAGAAATTTCATGAGGAGTTGAAAAATATGTCCATCTCCCCAAAGGAATGACTACTTATAATCTCTATCAGGAAAGTAAGTGCTAACAAGAGTACATATTTTCTGAGGAAGTTACACATGTCTGTTCTTCAGAAGGTCTCTTCAAATCTGCCGTTGAATTTCACTCTATGACTACAACCTTCTTGACTCTGGTAAATGGAAGTGTCCTAACATGAGTATCCTTATCTGAAAATCACATGTTAATTTTACTCACAGCACTTTCTTTCCACCAAATATAAACAAGTAAATAGACTGATAGATAGGTAAATACTGAGAAACAGAATCCAATATTGAAATATTGAGCCTCTAACTCAATGTAGTTGATCTTAACACTGGGCTTAACATAAGACAGTCCAAAAATATTTGTTCCCTGAGTCAAGTCTTTTGTGGCTGATCCGAGTTCCGTTTCTTTTTTCTTTTTAAGAACTTAAAACAAAGCAGAGCCATGACTACAATTTTCTCTGGCATATGAGGTATTATTTTAGGGGAAAATAGCTATATGAGAATGAAAGGTGTTCAGCTAGAGAATAAATGGCTGTTGAGATCAGAAAAATAGAAGATAAGGAAGCAGGCAGAGTGATTTCGCAGGTAAAGGAAGCTAAGCAAAGGTGGAATTGAAGATGTGGTGTGTGTTTTCCTCCACAGACTGAAGCGGCTCTGATGTATGATGCTGTGTACGTGGTGGCCATTGCCTCCCATCGGGCTTCCCAGTTGACTGTCAGCTCCCTGCAATGCCATCGACACAAGCCATGGCGCCTTGGACCCAGATTTATGAACCTGATCAAAGAGGCAAGTGATGCTTGTTCACAGTTCAGTTCTTCCTTTGGCTGAGCGCTGCTAGACTTGTCCATGTGGTAAGGTCCTTCCCATTTGGGTCTGTTGGCATGATGTCTATAAGAGAGGAGAAGGCATCATTAACCAGTCTGTTGGGAATTCACTGTTAAAAGTTTGTCTAGAAGAGCTATCAGGAACTTTCCAGTGTGATGCTGAGAAGCTTTAAAAAGCTACCAGATCATAACATTCACCATCTTTCATTTCAACTATAACCCCAGCTGCTGCTGGCCCTCCATGCATGTTCAAAATAGCTCACAGGTGCTTATTCTATGGTCTGTTGAGTCAAGGGGTAGGTTGGTCCATCACTGAAGAGTACCAGAGATAATTCCCGTGTTGTCAGCCTCTAGTGCCTCTAGTTCCAGTGGTTTCCTAAGTCTTGGGTTCTACAGGACTGAACAGAAGGACCTCTTTGTTCTAATGATATACTGATTATTTTGCCATTTGTCAGCTAACTGGAAAAGTCTGGTACCTTTCAAAATCTACCACATGTACTAAAGGATTTTTAAGAGTACAGTGTTTGGGAAAGAAAAGAGTTCTCACTGCTATTTCAGGGCAATAGCCCTGAAATCTTGGACACCCATTTCTTTTCTCTAAGGCAAGTTGACTTCCCTTCACCAGACCCTGTTCTAAGATCCTGAGATGCCTTATAGATATGTATTCTTGGATTATCTTTGACCCCAACACATATTTCAGAGTGTGTCTGGACTTGACGAGATGAAATAAGGTACTTGGGGGCAGCCGGGCCTGAAGGAGGATGCATCATACACTGTGACGCTGTTCTAATGTTTTCTCTATGGGATGCAGAGATTTACCTGTCAAGTGAAGAGTATCTTTATTCCTTTCTGTACTGGAGAAGGATGGGGTGAGACAAAGCCATAAAAGAGAAGAGTGGCAGGGAACATAGTGAAAGAGAAGAATGCCCAGCCAAGAGCAAGGGAGAAATCTAAAGAAAGATACCTACTTAGGTCTTTATCTCTGCTAGTCTCTTCAGCACCTACAGACCCCTCTTCAGGCTCTTCAATCTACTTCTTCATTGAAGGCTGACTCTGATCCGTAAGGGTCAGGACCAGAGAGACAGGCGGTATGAAGGTTAATACTACCCAGGCTCCAAACCAAGGTTATTTACAAGGCTGGGACTGAAGTACGGCTAACAGCAAAGAAGTGCCTTGGGCACACGATTTAAGGAGGCACTTACTCTCAAGCTTGAACCCTGCACTTACAAGAGACTGAGAGAGAGTGCTTCCTTAAATTTTGTGCCCTGGGTCCCTCTCTTACCTCATCCTATTCCTGGAATTGTTATTTGGGTTTAAATTCCAGCTCCACCAACACTTATGAGCAATGTAACCTGGGTAAGTTACTTAAACTCCTTGTGTCTCAGTTTTCTCACCTGTAAAATGGGAATAACATCTTCTAACTCACAGCATTATTGTGAGGATAAAGAGTAAAGTTAATACTTGTGAAGAACAGTACAGCAACATAGTAAGAATCTGAAACATTAGCTATTCTCTTACCGTTGGAATGGACCACTCATAACAGCCCTTGTTCAGTTCTACTGAGGATGATGCCAGGAATTTAAAACTGGCAACAGAAACAACAGAGAAATCACAAATAGGCATAAAATGACCTGTTCTGACAGCTACATACATCTGACATACTGTGCCTAATAGGAAAACATCACACAGCCCCTCCTCTCCCTGCAGCGATCATGGTTATGTCCTGAACCGCCATCCTGATCACCTTGATCTTTAACAAGAAAACAGCTGGTTTCCTCTTATCTCATACCAGTGCAAGAAGAGGCATGAGACAACATGAAAGCTTGGGATCAAACACTCTGGAACACCCTAAACACCTTTTTTCTTGTACTTAAGTTGCATAGGAAGGTGAAATTACCAAGTGATCTTTAGATATGTTTAAAGAAATAATGAGCTCTAAGATGAGGGACCACATTGAAAGCAAGAAAGCATTTTACATTCAGTTACTCCAAAGAACAAATTCCCCATTCTCAGGCTCCACAGCTGGAGGTAGAAGGGGAGATGCATTAGAAACCTTGTGTTCATCTTTTCTTTTGTCTCCTGAGTCACGATGCCTTATACTGCCTTTGGCAGGGTGTAGGCATCTGCAGAGAAAATGGGCAAGCGGGTTAACCGGGAGTAATGCCCCAGCTTGTTGAAAGACTGGCACTGAGGGAATTCTGAGACAAACTAAAACATGCAGAAGTGAGAAAATGCAGATATTTCTTTCAGTGAGTACCTAATACAACAAAACTTTGCAGCTATCGGGTTTTATTAAGAAACATGAAATAAAGCACTTGGTCCTAAAACTTCCCCTGGTCCTTTCTTTTAGTAACTATCATTTTCTAAATGATTTCCAAAACTATAATCAGAAATAATGTAAAGAAGCAAGTCAGCAGGTTGAATTTACGGGGTGAAGATCAAATTTGTCACAGGAGGTAAACTTTCCGAGCAGAGAGGTATTTGCATGTGCACTAACCCCTGATAATTCCACACATCACTTAGAATCAGTAAGTCTTTCAGACAGATCTCTCAGGCTATCTACTTTTCAGTGTTTTTAGGCTGACCAGAAAGAGAGAAAGAATTAAAGAATATTTCAAACATGATAGGGTATGTTATAGTGTTATCTCTCTGGGCATTTGCTAAGCAAATACATATTAAGAAATGATAAATTTCCATTCAACAGCATTACTGGGACTCCATTATATAAGTAATATTAACTTGGCGCTATAGGAGATATTTTCGTAAAATTATAAGATGTGGTTTCTACTGTCTACTAATATAAATTCTACATAGTGGAGGAATAGCAGGCTTCATCTGAAGCTTTCATTTGAACCCACTCTCTTCAGCAGGATATGCAAGGTCCCTAGTGATCTGGTTCCTGACCTCCTGTGCCATCTCTCTCATCTCCTGCCTCAATCCCAGCACTTGCTGAAACTATTGTGGCTCCCTGAACTTGCCATATGCTCCTTCCAAATTCTCTTGCCTCTGATTGAAGTGCCTCCTCTGGGTCATCCTTTATGACCCAATTCAAGCACTAGCCCCTGTCTGCTGGCCCTGACTCACAAATTCAGGCTCCTCTCCTTTATTACGTCTGTTGTTAGACCATGATATTTGATTGCATGTCTGTCTCCAAGCTGTGCTTTTCTAGTCTCGATTCCCTAGTCCTTACACAATGCTGAATGTAGAATAAGCACCCAATAAATAGATGCCAAACAAGTAGACGAATGGATAAGTGAATGAGTGAACAGCAAAGGAACTGAAAAACACATACAATCTATGAGCAAGTATTATAGCTCAAACTCCCCGTACATGAATATCATATTCAGACAAAATTCAATAAGGCAGAAACCAGGGCCTGGGTTAGACCTGTTTACTGGGGTCCTAGGTTCTAGTGGGAGAGTAAGGCAGGGGTCTTAGGAATAGTCCAGCCTATTTAACTGTGAACTGAGAGTGTAGACCCTGAGATTTAATCAGTTTGCTATCTGCGTAAACCTAGTCATTTAGCCTCTTTTTTTTTCTCAGTTCCCTCTTCTATAAACTGGGGATAGAATACCTACTTCACATGTCTGTAAGGATTACATTTAATATATGTACAGCCTAGCAAAATGTCTGGATTACAGTGATTGCTCAAGAAAGGGTAGCTACCATTAAATGGAAGGTCCTTGTTAAAATGTATATCATATAAGGTGGTGGTCAGGAAGAAATAAGGCAACACGTATAAAACTTTAAGTGTATTGCCTAGCATATGTAAGCACCGCATTCTTGTTGTTGTTATTCGGCAGCATCACTGTTATTACTGAGCCTAAGATGAAGTAGTAGTGCTTATAAAAAGAAGGACAGGACCTGGCAGTGGAAAATCAGTAGTTCAATGGAAACAGTCATGCAGCACACAAGTGGCCAAATGCAATGATGCCAGGGATGGAGAGAGCTTTCAATCATCAAGCACACACGATTGTTCAGGAGGGACCCAAAGACATTAGGTAACAATCAGCCATGCTGAGATAATAGAAAACCCTGGCAAACCACATCTCAGGTCAGTCTGGGAAATGATAGCTGAATGTGGGGTGAAGAAGCTGAAACACTTTCTGTTTGTGGCCAGAGTTACTCTGGACCCAGAGTAAATTCCAGCTGGCCATGCGGAAATCAATGGGAATAGCTGGAGAAGGAGCAAGCACATCAAAGCATTTGGGAAGAAAAGAGTCTGAAATCACAGGTGCTGAGAAGAGCAGTAAACTGTGGGTACAGTAAAATGAATCAGATTTTAGGTTAAATCAGTTGTTCTTAACTATTTTCTGGGTTACAGACCCTATATTAAAACTGATTTAAACCATGTATCTGTTATTCCCACAAAAAGATTTGTTTACAATCTCAGGGGCCTTACAAACATGTTGGTCTCCTTGAAACTCATGTTATACACACACAATGGAATATTACTCAGCCATATAAAAGAATGAAATAATGCCATTTGCAGCAACTTGGATGGATCTAGAGGTTATCATACTAAGTAAGTCAGAAAGAGAATGAAAAATACTGTATGATATCACTTATACGTGGAATCTAAAATACGACACAAATAAATATATCTATGAAACAGAAACAGACTGACAAATATAAAGAACAGACTTGTGGTTGCCAAGGGGGAGAAGAGTGGGAGAGTGAAGGATCGGAAGTTTGGGATTAGCAGATGCAAACTATTAAATATGGGATGGATAAGCAACAAGGTCCTACTGTATAACAACAGGGAACTATTTTCAATATCCTGTGATAAACCATAATGGAAAAGAATATGAAAAAGAATATATATATAACTGAATCACTTTGCTGTACAACAGAAATTAACACAACATTAGAAGTCAACTATACTTCAGTGAAATGAAAAAAAAGTGTCTGAGCTGAGTATTTAAGGCAGAATTTGGTTGAAAGCATGTTGCAGTATCGTGACCAGCAAAAATATAAATGAAACATAAGGAGTTCTGATGGGCTCAGATGGAGTGGTCCCATGTGGAAGTGGCGAGAAATGAGTTTACATAAATATGGAGAGACAATTGGTTTCTACCTGAGAAATTCTACTGAGAATTTCTAATTTTATTGATGATTGATAAAGAAGTCACTGTTCTTCAGGCAGAAACAAAATGATATTTTAGACAGTTTATATTGGTAACTATGCGTAAGTTTGATTGAAACAGAAAAACCCACAATGATTATTGAGGAATTGTGGACATCTTGGTTCAGAAGTAATCATCACTCATAAAGAGCTAAAAGGGAAAACAATGTTCAAGAGAGATAAACAAAAGTTTCTTGAATTAGCCCTAATTTCTTTCCAAAATTTAGACCAAAATGAATTTAGGTCTAAATTCATTCAGTGACTTCCCTGTTGGAAAAATCCATCTGGATTTTTGGAAAAATCTGGATGTCCTGCTGCCACCCACATATCAACAAATTCCCAGATAGAACCCATCAGTTTTATCTATTAAAATTATTATCACTACTGTAGGCCCAATGTCAATGAATGATGATGTAACCAGTATATCAAACAAACACAACTAGTGGGACAACAAAATCAGTTTATTTTCTTCCTACTGCCCATTTAAAATTATTTAGTGAAAATTGCATAGAGACTATGATTTTTTGTTTACTAAGGTAATGGCAGTCCTAGAGGTTCTTTAAGTTGAACTTCAACTTATGAATTAGACTATCTAGTCCAAGACGTTAATCAAAATTGTAACTTGATGTAACATCAAATTTCTCCTCTCCCTGAGCTCTGCTGGAAGACTCTAGGGAAATGGAAGGATGGTGGGCTCTCCTCTTTCTCCTTTCCCTGCTGACTTCCTCACCACACCCTTAGCTGCTGGACCTCCTAACAGGCTCAAAAAGTGTTAGGACAACGGTCCCCAAACTTTTTGGCACCAGGGACCTGTTTGGAAGATAATTTTTCCACTGACGGTGGCGGGGGGTAGGGTGGGGGTGGGAGGGATGGTTCAGGCAGTAGTGCCAGTGATGGGGAGCGGCAGATGAAGCTTCGATCACTCACCCTCCGCTCACCTCCTGCTGTGTGGCCCGGTTCCTAACAGGCCATGGACCTGTCTGCAGCTTGGGGGTTAAGGACCCCTGTGTTAGGACACTTCCTAGTTGTCTGGGCTGCTCAGCACTCTCTAAGCTTAGCAGGAAATTCCTACATTAAGTTGGTGCCCCCGTAAGCCTGGCAGATTTTTAAAGCTTAGAGTTCCTATTGGGCAGGCTTTCCTGATGTTTCTTTGACTCAGACCAGTGGACCCCTGTTTCAGATGGAAGGGTATGGAGAGTTCTCAGCCCCTTGAAATCCAGTAGCACACCTCTTGCTCTTTCTGCTGAAGTGTCCTCACCCTTCTAGACTGTCCTATTGACTATAACCCAAGACTATCCCACCCAGGTACCATGGATACAAATCTGGTCCACAGGAAACACCTACTCATTCCTTCCTTGGTAATTCAGGGAATACCTCTAATTGCAATGCGGCAGACTTCTGCTTGGCCCATCATCTCAACTGGTCAACTCTATGTAGACTTCTTTTGTCACTTGGGAGTCACACCATAGTCCACCGCCACTTTCTCATGTCTGAGTCAGCCATTGGTCTTCTGCATCTCCAACTGTAGCCAACCTATTTCAGATTTCCCCAAATGGCCCCCTGGAAACTCCACTCACCAGGAATGGAATTAGAAAACAGTATCCTAAAGGCAGAGGGGTGTGAACTTACAGAGAGGCAACAGCTCTGTCCAGAGAAATCTCTTCAGCAACCACCTCTACCACACATGTGACCCTTTGTATAAATCCTTGATCTAGAACAATCTCTGAGGGGACTTCCTCTGTACGTATGTATAGGAAACTTGGGAGTCTAACTACCCACTCTAGTATCCTGATATCCATCATCTGGGCACCTGACTTGACACATCACAGTAAGATAGGACATATCACTCAAACCAGACCTCTACAAGTTTGTCTAAATTTCTTCATCCAACTCAGCACACTCATTGTCTTAAGTCCCATCAGACTTTCTATCCTAAATATTCTTTAACAAACTTCCTTGTCCACTGTCCTCATCATTTCTTCCCTGGACCATTAAAATAGCCTCTAACTATGCCCCATATCTTGACTGTCAGCCCTTTTACAACCGTCGTCACCATGTAAGCAAAGTGATGTACAAGAGTGCATAGTAGGTATTCTAACCTCTAGAAACACAAACTTGCTTATAGTTTCCTGCATTCACCATGCTTTTCTCATACAGTAAAGACAGGTGAGTTTCTCTTTTCCTGGCAAAACTGACCTCACAACACCACTTTTGTCATACTCCTTTCAGTCTGAAAAGCACTGCCTCCCATTTTTCATGTGGCTAACTCTCTCTCAGAGTTAATTCTCCTAGTCCAGTAAGCCTCCCCCTAACCTTTATTTGGGGATGGATTCTCCACTGGACTTCATAGCTCCGGTACATCTCTATGTTAGCATTTCACATGCTTCATTCAGACACTGTAAGATCTTTCCCTTGGACAAGGACAAAGTCAATTTATCTTTGTGTCCTCACGTCGCTGTGCAGTACATGGCAGGCATTTAAAAGATGCTTGTTGCACTGAACCCAGGAAGCTAAAATCTAGCAAACTTTTAATAAATTTCACTGAGCTGATACTTGATTTTAAACCACGTAAATAGTTCCTAGTTGATTTGGTCCAAAATAAATTTCCTACATAAGAGTGAAACATTATTTCCAAATGCCAAAGTATATGGTATATCACTGAGAACTATATAAAATATGGGCAGCTTTCTGCCACTGTTTGGTTATTAAAATGTAATTTATTGATTTATTTTGATGGAATGAAGATTAGAAATTTGAATACATAAACAAAACATTCAAATTCAAGCTTTTAAAAATCAAAGAGTAAAAGTTAAAATTCTCCACTGAGGCACCTATATTTGCTTTGATATTTATTTGGACTTTTACTTAGCATGTCAGTATTGAGTGGGTTTTGTTTTGTTTTTTTTTAATGGGATCCAGGTGAAAATTACAGAATTGAAAAAAAAGTCCCTAGAGAAACATAAGCTTTGACATGATTTTATCCTACCGTGGCTCCAGTAAGTAACACTTCCCGTTACGCTTACCATCTGATTTTCATTGCCAGGACAAGCTGTCCCTTGGCTTAATTAGATGACATTGGATCTGGCAGCAAACTCAGTCAAATTTCCACTCTCCAGAAAAATATCCATTTGTATTTTTCATTCCGCGCCTATTGAAAATTACCTGCATTCTGACTCCTAGCTTGCACTGTGTACGTGAAACCCATTCATCCCAGCATTCTCTCATATTTAGGACATTTAGACCTAAAGGAAGAGAGAATTCTTCAGGTCCTTGCTTCAGTTCCCTTTACAACTCTGGACAAAGAAATGACATCCGTTCAAAGTTTACAATTTTAACCAATTATGTACATTGTCTCATTTATAACTAAGGTGCTAAAATACCTGCCCCTGAAATATTCAGTCAGTGGCTAGGTGAAAAATCACCTGTCAGAAATGTTGAAAGGGGATGTCAGCATAAAATGGGAGGTCTGCCAAGTTCTCCTTAGTTTATATGATTCTAAATAACATTTTTATTTATGAGATAACATTCAAAGACTCATGTCAGTTATCATCTTCCTTCCATTCAGCTACTAATGTCCTGGCTCTGCAAGGTTGATTGAAGAATTTGCTTTCTATACTACAGTCTGTTATGTAGGTGTGTACATGTGAATATGTGCACATGCACACATGTGTTTAATTTATTTAAATGAATGCCATTTTATAGATACATATGCACATATGTATACATATATGTATATGCATGTGTGTATATGCACATACATATATATATGCAAGTATACACACATTCGTATACATATGTGTGTATATGCATATACATATATATGCATGTATACATATACACACACACATATATATACATATGGGGATGTGGTGTGTACATGTTTGTATGGATATATATAAATTTTTTGTGTGTGTGCCTACATATATCTGTGTGCATATATATTTCATTCAGCAATTTTCTTTTCCAGTCAATCTTACTTAAGTTTTGGAATATATCTAAGTTGATGTATATTTATTATTTATCCAGTTCATTCATTTTTGTTGAAATCTAGTATTCCATCATTCATTCATTCAGCAAATATCTCCTAAATACTCAATATGTTGCAGCCACTATTCTAGACACCAAGAAAGCAATGGTAAGCAAAACAAATCCCTTGCTCTCACGAAACTGATACTCTAGTGGGGGAATCAGACATATATAAAAGGCAATATTGTACTTCAGATGATGACAAGGATTATCAGAAAAGCAAAGCTCAGGAGAGGTAAGCTGTTCAGGAGGAGTCCTTGAAGACAGAAATGGACATTACTGTATTACATAGGGTAGTTAGAAAATACTTCACAAAAAATGTGAAACTTGAGTAAAGTCCTAAAAGAAAAGAGAGAGCAGGACATGTAAATATTAAGAGAGTAAAGTATCCAAGCAGTGGAACAACTCATGCATTAAATATACTTCAGGGTACTTATCCATTTCCCCATGAATGGATATTTTGGCTGCCTGCTTTTCTTTTACACATCCGAACAATGCTGTGATGAACTTCTAAGTAATAGCCTCTATGCACAAATGGAAGATTTGCTCTAGAGCAGCACTGTCCAGTAGAAATATTATGTGAGTCACATAGATTTTCTAGTAACTACATTAAAAACTTAAAATAAACAGGTACAATTAATTTTAATAAGGCATTTTATATAACCCAATATATCCAAAATATTATTACTTCAACATGCAATCAATATAAAAATTACTATTTTACTTTTTTCCATAAGTCTTTTAAATTCAGTTTGCATTTTAAACTTATAGTCCTCAATTTATACTAGCCACATTTCAAGTCCTCAATAAACTTGGTGACTAAATAAATAAATGTTTACATAATACAATAACCCACCCAATCAGGCTAACTAGGAAAAGATGTGAATTCAACCCATGTGGAATCCACATTTTTGTCTTCATAGACAAAGAACATATTGATTAGCTATAATAAGTATATACCCAACAAATACAAAATTTGATTAATGTGACCAAAGTAATATAAGTAATTCAAGACAGAATGATTTGATTTCCAGATTAAATTGATCACATAATCTACATAATTAGACAAGCGCCTTATTACCACCCACTTCACCCTCCCTGGGTCTCAGATTTGTATTCCTGCCCATTTAGCTGATTTGCAAGTACAGAAGCCAATTCATTCTATTTTGGAAAACATGCCATCACATGAGCCAGTGCCAAAGGAAACTAGTTTATGAAAAAAGAAAAGGCAGGTGCACATTCTAAGATAAATCCTTAGGAAATAAAAAAAGTTTACCCAGAGTTCATGGCAAAGATATAAAGTCAGCAGATTTAAAGTTGGAAATCAAATATTGGCAAGAAAAGCCACTATATTTTTAAATTATGCAGTGATCCATGCAAGCTGTTATTGCAAGATAATGGGTTATAAACAATACACATAATAGTTAAAATTATTATGTATTGAACAGATGAGAATATGATAAATACATCATTTCAGTTCCTGAAATAGCTAACATCCAAAGAAGTTATGTGATCTAAAGATTATGTTTATCATTTCTTCCTTTGCTTAATATTTATTTTCATTACCATGATTATGTATACTTCAGATTTTGTTTTAAATAGCTTTTCTGAGAACTGGCTTAAAATTGTGGGTGACAGGACAGAGATCACATTGCTTAGGTGGAGGGTGAATTTCAGATATTTGTCATTGTATTATACTCCAGGGACCTGAGTAAGACAATAATTGTACAGTTAGTCCATCAGGGCTATGTTTATACAATGGATATAGAGTGGGCCTCCTTTAATTAAAAACAAATGAAATAACACCACAATGAATCACATTTGTTAACTTTTCTATTCAGGAAACAGAGTCAGGTGCAGACAAATTTTTGAAACACATAAAATCTTTTCTCTGTTCTCTTTTCTCTGCACCATCTCCCGTAAGATAACTTTATCTCTTCATCTTACTCTTAGTAATTTCATGATAAAGTGTTAGCAAAATGAAGGTTTGCTAAATGAATGAATGACTGTAATAATTATGGAGTCAGTAAATGCTTAAAAGTGTCATTCCCTTCATATCATTCCCTTCAGGCCAATTCCTAAACTTGGAATGCCTTCAAAACTCAAAGAAAAATCTCCTTAGAATTGGATTGCTGTGTAAGAGCTGATTTTGGGGGTGCAAGTAAACTAAATCTGACTGCCCCTCCAGTCTCACCACCATAGGCACCATGGCCTTGAGAAGGTCACATGATTTCACTTCTTTGAGCTGCAGGTTGTACAGTCTGCTTGTCCAGATCTTTCTAGAAGAAGAAAGGGGACAGGAGGATGGGGTGGGGCATGAAGATATGTTTCTCCTCATTGTATTCCTGTAGCTCCTCTTAGGTCTCACAGCCAGTAGGAAGAAAATCCTAATTCCCAGTCTTGCTACATTCCCACTGCATTTCTCCTACTACTTGAAAGTGTGTAACTTTTGGAAGTGCTACTTTATTCAACCATACTTTCTACATATATTTTGGATATCTATCAAATGCAGGTGTTGGACTTCAAAGATGAGTAAACCATTTCCTGCCATCAAGGAATTAACAATCAATTGGAGAAGAGATAGTTAACACAAATAGTTAACATAATATACAATTATTATGTATAAATACCTAAGAATACACAGTTGACAAAATACAAATAGTTAACAGTTAACATAATACAAGACCTAATAAAGTATACCAGAGAAGTATCCTACAAGAACAGAGACCATAACCATATTTTTCTCTCTTAAAAGATTTGCATCCCCTAACTCCAGATTTTTCACGATTTCAATTTGAACAGCAACATATTTTAGAATAACCCCCCTAATGACTGCAACACTTCTGAAATGTGACTGGGTAGCCATTGCAATATGCAGCGTTTATTTTCAAATACTGCATTGCTAATGGAACCCAATCTTCAGGTACTCAAGGCAAAAAGAGAGACTCCTTGCCAAAGGTTAACATTGAAAATGTTCTGAGTGTTTCACTTAGTATAATTTATTGATTGTTTTTCAGAATTCCCAGACTAGAAGTAGTGTGCTCAACAATGCATAAAAAAATTGATGGTGCTAAACATTGATATCAATCAATAAAATTATGAACCGGGTATATGAATCAATTAACAAAAACTAGAGAGAGGATTGTCAAACACTACCCTACTAATAAAAATTCTATTGGACTTACAAATAAAAAGAGAGGTAATGCTTTCCAGTTGTGTTCAGGTCTGCCGAGTACTGACACCTACAACTCAGTAATCAGTCTAAAGCAGCCATAGTTTAAAGCTAAGTTTCCAACAATAAAATTTAAATTCAGATTTTTTTTTAACACAGATAATCAGAAGTCATCAGCACTATTTTCCTTTATTAGATTTGTGTGTTTGACTCAGCAAGTCAATTGCTTTTCATGACTTTGAAGCAGAATAACCCATTTAAAGAAAGAAAGATTAATAATGTGCATTGTTATATATGTATAACAACTTTCCATTTACTGTTTATCATAATGTGTTAAGGTGCTGTGTTTCTAATATATGTGTACACACACACACACACACACACACACGCACACACCAGTACACATGAGTCTTGGAATTCAAGAAAAAGTCCAGTGTCAACTTAGTCCTATCATTGATGATCTATGTGACTTTGAGTAAATCACATCAACACTTTGTCTCCATGAGTTCAAAATTCTATTAATATGCCTTTTAAATGTCCTAAAAAGTGGGAGATTGATCAACTACTTTTCCACCTGAATAGTTTCACCAACTCCCTGAGTACCTTCCTCTGTGCCTCATGTCAGACAACCCAGGAACATTGTACAGAGAGAAAAACTCACAACCTATGGGCAGCCCACTGGAATAAAGTCTACATAAACTTGGTGGTCAGATATACCCTGGAGTATTTACCTGTTCAGTTATAAGAATTGACCTATTAACTCAGCTCACAGTTTAGAGTACTAGAATATAAAGTTTCTCTTCTCTATTAACTAAGTGGTTTCAAGTGCTTTTCTTGTGGGGAATGCAAAGATCGCTGTGGTCCCTGCCAGCGAGGTGGAGGATGACAGCCTTGAATGTTTCACAAGGGCCTAAGACAGTGGCAAGGTGAGGATACCTTTGAGGATTGAAAGCCAATTGCACTGGGAGCCCTTTGTCCACCCAGATTGTATTAAATTGAAGTTGTCAGGAGCAAAAATAAAATAAAATAAAATCACAGACATGCAATAGGAAGGAAATATGAGGAAAGAAGAAGAGATCTTGCATCAGTGGTGACTGGTAGGTGGATCCAGATGAACCAGGGGTCTTTTTGGTGCCCACTGGTAGAGAATCCTCCTCACTTAACTGCCCACCCAAAGTGCAGGAGGGATGTAGGGTTAATCCTTCCAGGTACCAAAGGCTGACTGTTCTAAGAAATCTCACGCACTGCTCAGAAAAAGGAAACTAACGCCAAAGCCTACTGTTGGGTCAAGGTGAAGATCTTTTTCAGTTACTCTCAAGTCAAGTGTTAGAGAGTGTTCAGAAGCTTAACAGGGAAATAATAATTATTGGACAAGAATGAATAGGAACATACATGGTTTAAATGGTTTATGTCTATTTGCTCACTTGATCCTCACAACAGCCCTATGAGTGTTATTTTCATTTTACATAAGGAAACAAGAGACTCAGCAAGATTGGATAATTGTCCAAAGGTTACAAGCTAGATCATGATCCATCCAGGTAGAACATGAGCAGTCTCAATCTCTGTACTACACTGCCTCTGTAATCTAAGATTTCAGAATTTTGACATGGCTAGATAGAGCCTTATTCTCTACCCAGTGGTATCCAACTAGCATTCCCTCAAAGCCTTGACTATACTTTATTCATATCTGTGCTTTTGTTTATTTTAAAATATATCTGATAATCCTGTGAAATTCAAAGCATTCAGCAAAGTTCCTCAGAATCCTCTGTGGCACAGCTGTGCTTCTACCCCATGAGCGCCTGAAAAGGCACAGATGCCAATGGCCCAGAGTTTTGCTCTACCATGAATAATAAAATGATCAGGGGTTTTACTGCATCTGGCTCTCTTTGATCAGCGAGGATTCAGACTTCTTCGATGCAAAATATGACCGTGTCCAGTACAATTCCTATTACTCTCATTTACACTTACAGAATACTAAAAAAAATTAAAAAAAATTTGAAAGTCTTAGGCTGAAAATATAGTAACCCATAACTTCTCTGAAAGTTCAGTGATTCAGCAACTTCACCTCTCTTGCAGAATTACTTTATACTCCCTAAATGGCAGTATAGAATGGTAGGATGTTCAATTCCCTCATACTGAAGTTGGGGAGATTGAGCTAGAGGGGTAGGCACAGCAGTCTCAGAGCACCAAAAACAGATCAGCAAGAACATTTTGGGTGCTCATACACTGGTTATGTGTTCTTTCTTGGATACTATTCTAATACACTGGGTCATCTTCTCAGCTGAGTGCTGTCTTTGGAGCCAGAAAGTATGGATCTGAATCCTCACACCCTCATCTCGTAAGACAAAGCTAATGATTCTTACACAGTTGCAGGAATGAAAGGAAATAGCATTTGTGAAAGTGTCTAGTACATTTGACAAGAGATGGAGAGAGTGTTTCCCAAAGAGGAGATATTTTATAGCATTGTCTGTATGCTGATTGGAATGACCCAGTCAGAGAGGGACAAGTTGCTAATGAAAGAGAGAGAGAAACTGCTGGAACAATGTCATTGTGTAGGTGAGAAGGGAGAGAGTCTGGTGCACACATGCATATGAACATGGACAGTTCATTTCTAGTAACAGGAGGGAAAGCAGAGAATACAAGCGTAGATGCTGGGACATAGTGGTGAAATTTAGTGCTTCTGCTTCCTCAGTAAGATAGAGAGCAAGATCATCACTGAGAGTGAGAATGAACAGTTAGGATTTCTTACAGCAATGAAAGAAGTGGATGTCAGCCACATTACCTATATTTGAGAATTCTTCCAGAGTAAAACCATTCAATAAAATAACAAATACTAATACGTACCATTTACCAAGATTGCTCTGAAACGTTTATTTTATAATCAGTACTGAGAAAGATGTATCAATACTAAGGACTAGGAATTGTGACAAGAACTGTATCCATAAACAGGTGAGACCCAGTCCCCGACTTCAAGAAAAGCAGATTCCAATATAAAGATAGACATGAAAACAAATATATGCCTTAGTCTGGACTGAGTTATAGGTTAGAGGCATCTTTAAGGTACAGAGGGGGTCACAGGGCAATAGTGTTCTTTCATCTGAGTTGCTTTAAAAGCTTTCTCAGAGGAAATGGAGGTTGACCTCATTTGGAGGACAGTGGCAGGCAGCATGGTGGGGAAGGGCATTCCGTTCTTGGAGACTGGTTGGTGGCTGAGAATGAATTACGGTAGGAGGACAAATAGTAGATGATGAGTAGAGGCCAGTTCACGAAGTACCTGCTAAGCTGTGCTAATGATTCCGAGCAATTCTGTAGGCTAGAGATTCTCAAAATGTAGTGCACACAAAGATCACCTGAAGAAATTGCCAAGAAAACAATTATTTCCCTCATTCAACCTCCAGAGACTTAGATAATTCTTATGCCAGCTTGAGAAAGATGGCATTTGAGGTATTAAGATGAAGTTGAACTATGTTGCCCATCCTCTGTCCCCTGTGTCTTGTATAATTCATCCCTAACCAATGATGTGAGGTATAGTCATGCTTTTTATATTGTCCCATTATTCAGAAGTAAACTTTCATCAGTGTTCACAATAAAGAAGAGACTGAAAGAGACATTAGTAGACCAAAGCCAAAATAAGCATGGCCTCTTGCCCTCCGGTTGTCAGATCTAAGTGAAGATCTAACAAAGCAACACAGAGCAGCCATGAACTTATGCTGAGGAAGAGGAAGTAGGAGGAAGGAAAGAAGAAAGGCCTGGGTCCAACCTTTCTTTTTCTCTAATTTTCATAACAGCAGGAGAGGTGGGGATATGAGGAAAGGCATGGGTGCTGCAGAGGGGCAGGGCAGGCCCTGTTCAACATCCTGCCACCTTTCCTTCCTGGTCCTATCAGGGCCAAACAGCAAGTTCAACCCAGGGCCAGGCTATAGTTGTAGACATTATTGATATTACAAACCAGTGAGTTCAAGGTCAAGCTAATTATCACTGGAAAATAATATGTGAATGCTGACTCCCTTTGGATGCAGCCTACGAAAGAACACTAGGGAAAAAAGGATGCAAATGTTCATTGTTGGCTTTTGTGTTAGTTGATGATCCTAAGGTTTGCCTGGGCAAATCAGGTTTTGACACTAATAACTGGAACTGACCTTTTGGGTATAAATGTTAGAGGTTTTTTCACTCATTCATTCCTTTCATTGATTCCATGGTAAATACAGCTTTAAAGTTTATGTGGCATGATAAGTAAGAGTAAAGGCAGTCTCTTTTAAGGGAAACACTTTTTTAAAAAATTCATTCTAAATATCCTATACCCTTTTAAAGTAAATATTCTGAACCAAAGTCAGACAGGCTGATAACAACATCATCTAATTACCCAAATAATCTAGACTTACTCAAATAATCTAGTCATGATTTATGACCAAAAAAAATAAAAGAATCTAATCAGGGAGTGGTAGTATTTGTGATTAAAATTCTTCTGAGGCAAGGAACTGAAAAATAAACATTTTTTTCTTAATCAATATATGTGATGAGTGTGGTCACTGTCAAATATTTTAAAAGACAATTCCAACAATTGCAAGAGATTTACTTTTAAAGAAATAATGAAGATTTGTAAATGTGGCAAACTGTTGATGCAATTTTGAACCTCAACTAAGTTTGCTCCATTCAACCATTACACATTTTCTTTTCATCCTGCTATTATTAGAAATGGAAATAGAGCATCTTTACACAAAGCAACACATCTAGCCAAGAATTGCAATTACCCTCACAGCTCTCACATTTTATCAACAAGATCTGCCAACAAAACATTTGGAAAATAAAGACAATAAATGAAAATCTCCCTATGAAAAGTTACCTGAGCATTAGACAATTATTCTGCATATGTTTAGCTTGATAGAATTCATATTTCAGACTTTTGTGCATAATATGTTGATGATTACATAGGTCAAACTTACCAACTAAATTATACAAGTGCTTTTTATTCATTCTATTTTTATTATTTCAGATATGAATTTTTTAATTAATCATAGCTTATGAAAAACTCAAGTCCAACCATTTTTACTTTGACTATTGATGAGATTACTGGCTATTAGGGAAATAAATGTACTTTAGTCGTTTTTAAACTGACATTATAAATTGAGGAACTGAAGAAAAAGGAAAGAAAAGCAAAGGAAGACAGAAGAATAAAAGAAACAAAAAGAAACAAGAGTCTTTGAAATGAGACAACCTGAATTAAGCTTGGATTCCCCATTAACTAATGATTCTATCTTGACCTAGCTGAGACTCAGTTTCCTGTGGATAACAAAGGAGATAAAAATTCCTACCTTGCAGAGTCTTGATCACGATTAAAGGAGATGATATAAATTAATAGACAGTCAATATGCTAATTCCCATCTTCCTACCCCTCTATGACCTAATGGAAAATTTCTATGTTATCTTGAAGATATGAATGGCCAACTAAATGGTAGCAATCTTTCCAGTTTTAGATAAAATTATAGTAAATTACAGATTGATATAAGTTATAGTAAAGTTCTGTTCCCCTGGAAGCACAGCCTAAGATGGGGACACTTGTATGATTTATTGAGAGAGCATTCTCTGGAGAGGCAGGTAATGGAGTGAGGGAAGGTGAGTAAGACAGAGAAAGAAACTAGGAGAGATCTACCTTCATCCTTATCCCACCAGGGGACTTTTGGAACATGCATTTCACCAGCATGTATGGGTCTTCTAGGCGTCTAACACACCCCAATATTACTCATTCATTGGCTATAGGCCACCACCCTCCTGAGAGTTTGGGGCATATCCTCCCAAGCATTTCCCAGCTAGTAAGCTCCTATAGGCCTAGGGCAACCAACAATCCCTGTAACAAGGCACCAGGGGAATTGGGTGGGACACCAATCACAACCACCATAGGAAGGAGGAAAAAGACTGAGTTCAATCACATAGATTTTATTCTAAATCATGCACTCCAACATAGACAACTTAAACAACAACTATATAATTCAGTTTTTCAAAACCAAATGCGAGAACAATTATGTACTCACGTTTAAGAAAAGTTAACTATAGGATTCTTTGAACAGAAAATATTCTTAGAACATCTCACATTGAATTTGATTTATATATATTTGATTTCCCCACACATTTTAGGAATTTTATCATCCCTCAGATCTCCAGCTCTATGATCTTATGAATCCATAAAGTGCACTGTATTGCAGCTATATTGTAGATGCTAAATTTTATTGATTCAGGAATTAGGACACCTTATGTATATATCTATCAAATCATCAAGGTGTACACCTTAAATATATACAATTTTCCATTGTCATATTACCCCAATATAACTTAAAAAAAATAAAATACATTGAAACACATGACTCAGAAAGAACTTTCTTAGTTGAGTTATATAAATAAAGAACATTTTGCAACTTTCAAAAAAAAAAAAGAAAGTAGGATGCCTTGACTGATACCATGAAGCTACTTACTGGGAAAAAACTTCAGTATTGGACTTGTCCTGTAATTAAGCTGAACAGCCATCCTGGTTTGCCTAAAACTGAAGGTTTCCCCTGGATATGAGACTTTCAGTTTTAAAAGCCAGACAATCTTGAGCAAACTGAGACTGATTGGCCACCCTACCTGAAATTTATAGCAAGAAGTTTCCTTATACCTATGAATTAAGATATTAGAGTATTTGGTTGTTTAGTTTTGGCTTATTTATCAATAGATACATAATTTGCCCTCTCTCCATTTTCTTCTTTTTTTGCCATGAGATATGTCTTTTTTATTCTTCCAGTTTTATGGAGACATAATTGACATACAGCACCATATAAGTTTAAGGTGTACAGCATAATGATTTGACTTACATACATCATGAAATGATTATCACAGTAAATTTAATGAACTGTCATCATCTAATAGAAATACAAAATTAAAGAAATAAAAAAAATTGTTTTTTCTTCTGATGAGAACGCTGAGGAATTACTCTCTTAACAACACTCATATGTAACATATGGCAGTGTTCATTATACTTATCATGCTGTGTTTTACATCCCTAGCACTTATTTATCTTGTAAATGGAAGTTTGTGCCTTTTAACTGCCTTCATCCAATTCTGCCTCCCCCCACTCCCACCTCTGCTGACCACAAATCTGATTTCTTTTCCTATGAGTTTTTTGTTTGTTTGTTTTTGAAGTATAATTGACCTACAACACTATGTTGGTTTCTGCTCTACAGCATAGTGATTTGGTATTTCTGTACACTTCAAAATGATCACCATGATAAAGCTAGTTATAGTCTGTCACCATGCAAAGATGTTACATAGTTATTGACTATGTTCCCTACACTGTACATTTCATACCTGTGACTCACTTATTTTGCAACTGGAATTTTGTACCTCTTAATCTCCCTCAACTATGTTTTACTCCCCCCACCCCCCTCCCCTCTGGCAACCGCCTGTTTGGTCTCTGTATCTATAACTCTGTTTCTGTTTTGTTATGTTTGTTCATTTGTTTTTTCAGACTCCACATGTAAGAGAAACCAGAGAATATTTGCCTTTCTCTGGCATATTTCGCTAAGCATAATATCCTCTAGGTGCATCTGTGTTGTTGCAAATGGCAAGATTTCATTCTTCTTTGGCTGTGTAATATTCCATTGTAGATTAGATATAGATATAGATATAGATATACCACATCTTCTTTATCCATTCGTCACTCCATGGGCACCTAGGTTGCTTCCATATCTTGGCTATTGTAAATAATGTTGCAGTGAACATAGGAGTGCATATGTCTTTTCTAATTAGTGTTTTTGTTTCCTTTGGATAACAAACCAGGAGTGAAATTGCTGGATCATATGATAGTTCTAATTTTAATTTTTTGAGGAATCTCCATACTGCTTTCCATAGTGCCTACACCAATTTACATTCCCACCAATAGTGCACAAGGATTCCCGGTTTCCCACATCCTTGTCAACACTTGTTATTTGTTGTCTTTTCTTATAATAGTCATCCTGACAGATGTGAGGTAATATCTCATCATGATTTTGATTTGCATTTCCCTGATGATTAATGATGTTGAACATCCTTTCATGTGTATTTTCTTCAGGAAAATGTCTATACAGATCCTCTGCCCATTTTTTAAATCAGATTATTTTTTTGATGTTGAGTTGTATGAGTTCTTTGTATATTTTGGATATTAGTCCCTTATCAGATATATCATTTGCAAGTATCTTCTCCCATTCAGTAGGTGGCCTTTTTGTTTTGTTGATAGTTTCCTTCATTCTGCAAAAGCTTTTTAGTTTGATATAGTCCCATTTGTTTATTTTTTGCTTTTGTTTTTCCTGCCTGAAGAGACATCCAAAAAAATATTAGGAGATCAATGTCAAAGAGCTTACTCTCTATGTTTTCTTCTTGTTTTATGGTTTCAGATCTTACATTTAAAGCTTTCATCCATTTTGAATTTTTTTGTGTGCATGATGTGAGAGTCCAGTTTGATTCTTTTGCATGTGGCCATACAGTTTTCCCAACACCATTTATTGAAGAGGTTATCTTATCCCCGTTGTATATTCTTGCCTCCTTTGTCATAGAGATTAATTGCCCATAAAAGTGTGGGCTGTTTTCTGGGCTTTCTATTCTGTTTCATTGACCTACATATCTGGTTTTGTGCCAGTACCATAGTGTTTTGATAACTGTAGCTTTGTAGTATAGTTTGAAATCAAGGAGATTGATACCTCCAGCTTTGTTCTTCTTTCTCAAGATTATTTTGGCTATTCAGGGTATTTTGTGTTTCCATACAGATTTTAGAATTACTTGCTCTAGTTCTGTGAAAAATGTCATTGGTGTTTTGATAGGGATTGCATTGAATCTGTAGATTGCTTCGGGTAGTATGGTCATTTTAACAATATTAATTCTTCCAATCTATGAACACACTATATTTCTATCTGTTTGTATTGTCTTTAATTTCTTTCATCAGTGTCTTATAGTTTTCTTATAGTTTTCTGAATACAGGCCTTTCACCTCCCTAGGTGGATCTATTCCTAGGTATTTTATTCTTTTTGATGCAATTGTAAATGGGATTGTTTTCTTAATTTTTTCTTTCTGATAGTTTGTTGTTAGTGTATAGAAATATAGATTTCTGTATACTAACTTTATATCCTGCAACTTTACAGAATTCATTGATGAGCTCTAGTTGTTTTTTGGTGTCATCTTTAGGATTTTCTATGTAGATTATCATGTCATCTGCAAACAGTGACAGTTTTACTTCTTCCTTTCCAATTTGGATTCATTTTATTTCTTTTTCTTGTCTGATTGCTGTGGCTAGCAACTTCCAATACTATGTTGAATAAAATTGGCAAGAGTGTACATCCTTCTCTTGTTCCTGATCTTAGAGAAAATGCTTTCAGCTTTTCACCATTGAGTATGATGTTACCTGTAGGTTCACCATATATGGCCTTTATTATGTTGAGATATGTTCCCTCTATACCCACTTTGTGGAGAGTTTTTATCATAAATGAATGTTGAACTTTGTCATAAGCTTTTTGTGCATCTATTGAGATGATCATATGATTTTTATTCTTTAATTTGTTAATATGGTGTATCATATTGATTGATTTGCAGATACTAAACCATTCTTACATCCCTGCAATAAATCCCACTTGATCATGGTGTATTCTCCTTTTAATGCATTGTTGAATTCTATTTGCTAATATTTCATTGAGGATTTTTGCATCTAAGTTCATCAGTGAAATTGGCCTGTAATTTCTTTTTTGTTGTTGTTGTGATATCTCTGTCTGGTTTTGTATCAGGGTAATGCTGGCTTTCTCTGCAATTTTTTTGGAATAGTTTAAGAAGAACAGGTGTTAACTCTTCTCTAAATGTTTGGTAGAATTCATTTGTGAAGCCATCAGGTCCTGTACTTTTGTTTGTTGGGAGGTTTTTAATTACTGATTCAATTTCATTACTGGTAATTGGTCTGTTCATATTTTCTATTTTTTTCGTGGTTCAGTCTTGGGACATTGTACATTTCTAGGAATTTGTCTATTTCTTCTAGGTTGTCCATTTTATTGGTGTATAATTGTTTGTAGTAATCTCTTATGATTCTTTGTATTTCTGTGGTGTCAGTTGTAACATCTCTTTTTTTATTTCTGATTTTATAGGTTTAGGCTTCTCTTTTTTTCTTGATGAGTATGGCTGAAGTTTTATCAATTTTCTTAATCTTTTCAAAGAAACAGGCTTTTGTTTTGTTGATCTTTTCTATTGTTTTTTAGTGTCTATTTTATTTATTTCTGCTCTGCTCTTTATGATTTCTTTCCTTCTACTAACTTTGGGCTTTGTTTTTTCTTCTTTTTCTAGTTCCTTTAGGTGTAAGGTTAGGTTATTTATTTGAAATTTTTCTTATTTTCTGAGGTAGGCTTGTATCTCTATAAAATTCCCTCTTTGAACTGCTTTTGCTGCATCCCATAGATTTTAGATCATTGTGGTTTTGTTTTCATTGGTTTCTAGATTTTGTTTTTTTATTTCTTCTTTGATTTTTTTAAGTGATCCATTGGTTGTTTAGTCATATATTGTTTAGCCTCCAGTGTTTGTGTTTTGTGTCATAATTTTTTTCTTGTAGTTGATTTCTTGCCCACAGTGTTGTGGTCAGAAAGGATGCTTGATATGATTCAATCTTCTTAAATTTACTGAGACATGTTTTGTGGCCTAATGTGTGATCCATCCTGCAGAATGTTCCACGTACAACAGAAAAAGGATGGAATGTTCTATATACATCTATTAAGTGCATTTGATCTAGTATGTTGTTTAAGGTCAGTGTTTCCTTATTGATCTTTTGTCTGGATAATTGGTCCATTGACCTTAAATGTAAAATGTAAAGTAATTAATGTATTTTGTATTTATTCAGCCCCTCTATGTCTTTTGATTGGAGCATTTAATCCATTTACATTTAAAGTAATTATTGATATGTATGTATTTATTGCCATTTGTTAATTTTTTTGTGTGTACTGGACTGGGTTCTGGGCCCTCTGATGGACAGGGTCGCATCCTGTGCCCCCTCTACATTTAAAATTTGGAATGAAACAAACAGTAGCAGATTTTAGATCTTCTTCACTGCCTCCCCACCCCATACTTAATCCCTGAAAAGTTGTTTTTAGATGAAGTTCCTAATTAAATGACAGGATTTCTGTCAGGTGTCTCACTTGTTTGTTCTTAGGCAGAAAGTAAAATTTCTTACCAGTTTCTATAGGTCATCCCTGATTTATCTTAGTAGGTATCTAAGCAAAGCTTTCTCTTGATTCAGAAGTAATTTTTTATTCATTCCTGCTTCTTTCTCTTTGTGGCTGTTGTGAGATTAGGATTTAGTCCTCTCCCAATTTGAACGCTGGTTTTCTACTTCTCATAATTTAGGAAGGTATGCTGTTGGCTAAATCAATTTACTATTGGATTTGTCAGTACGCCCAAAGCTTGTAGTCATGTGAAGTCAAGAGAGAATATAGGATTGTAAGTGATTTGCTAACTTTCATAACATTTAAGTAACTTATGCTTAGCCTAAAGAAGGAGGTAAACACCTGGTTTTATCTCAACTTCAGTGTCTTTCCCAAGAACATTGCCAATTTCTGGTCACAGCCTAGGGCCTGGATCATGTTGTGAGGTTCCTGTTTTACTGCTTTTTCTGATCTAAGAAAAATTGCTGACAATGCTCTTGCTAGAGTGTAAAGCACAAGTAAGATTTAATTTCAGAAAAGACTAGACTATCCACAAAAGAATGAAAATAGGTGGTGATCTTTCTGGAGCAAGTCTGACAAAGTGCTTGTCCTCAAAGGCTAGGGCATATCCTCTATTTCAAGGGAGTTTAAAGAAGGGCCATGATAGAAGCAAGTCATCTCTTTCAACAAATTGCTTGATTGGGTTCCAATTCCAATTTTATTCTTACCTTGTAGCACTTTCACATGTGATACCCTTGTCCCATTAAAACTGCTGTAACCCTTGCATGAGATCACCTAGTGATTGCCTGCAAGAAAAATTCCACTCAGAGCAGAAGTACCTGCTACATCTCAGTTAATATCCAACACTTGAAAACTACAGAACTGATGCTTGCTTTTACCTGGTGACCTACTCAATATTATTGAGGACCCTATCCACATCCAAGCTTGCTGTTTGCAGGTGGACACATACTAAATTAATTGGCAAATAACTTCATAACATCACATGCTTTCTACATATTTCATAAATGCTTGTCTTTCTAAGGAGATTTACTTTACAGAAACACAGCATCTCTAGAGATTGAATTCAATCCCTGCACTTAATGGAAATCTCTGAGGGATAAAAAGAGCCGGACCATCTCTGGTCATCCTTTGGTGCTTCGATATGAAAACATTTTAGGTGTAAGTTTAGGTTATTATCCTCTCAACATTCCTGCAAGATAGATTTTTGTATTCCTATTTGACAAATGAGGAAAGTGGAACTTAGTTGGTTTGATCAACTTGTCCAACTGGTAAAATGTAGAAAGGATTTGACCCTGGGGTTCTATGATGCCAAAATCCATGCTGCTTCTGTTATACCAAAACTGCCTCCATTAGAGAAATTTCCATTCAGCATGTTTAACTGACAGATTCACAAATGGCACGGTAAGAACATGTAAGTCTTATGAAGCACTGATACCCTGCCCTCAATGAATCAATAGTAAAATAGGAGAGGAAGACAAGTAAGCAATCGATCCAATCCAATGCATAGTTTCATAGCGAAAATTACGGAACACTATGGGGAAACTTTGGAAGAATTCCTAACCCAGTTTTGAGGTTTCGAGTTTCTTGGAGGAAGGGACATCAAATATAAAATCTAAAGGGCAGTTAGAGATTATCAAGATGACACTGGGGTATTAGGTTACCCCAAGCATTCCAGACAGGGTAAATGATAAACTACAACTGAGAGGTAAATGAATATATGCAGAATTAAGCCAAATGCCATAGTACAATGAAAAGGAATGAAAATGCAAATGATCATGAAGCAATTAAGAAGAAACAGATTTGGAATAAACATATTCTAAAACAAATAAGCCATTGCAAATTCTCAAACACTAGACTATGCAATACCAGCCCCAAAGGGTCCTCTGAAGGCACTTTGGTTTGAATTACACAAAGGATACGGGAGGAAATATAGCCATCCCTCAGTATCCATGAGGCATGAGTTCCAGGACCCTCGTGGATACCAAAATTCGTGGATACTCAAGTCCATTACATAAAAAGGTGTAATATTCGCATATAACCGATACACAGCCTCATCTATACTTTAAATCATCTCTAGATTACTTAAAGTACCTAATACAAATTAAATAGTATGCAAATCATTGTAAATACAATGTAGATGCTATGTGAATAGTTTCCATTACACGGCATATTCAAGTTTTGCTTTTTGGACCTTTCTGGAATTTTTCCTAATATTTTTAATCTGCAGTTGGTTGAATCTGTGGATGCAGAATCCATGAATATGTGAATCTGATGCCACACTTCAAGCCTTTGCCAGTACGTAATTTTTTTCATGCTAAGCAAAATACTGATGGCAGATGTGTGATGATCATTTATTCCCTATGCTCAGTGAATTTACATTAAATGGAAATCAGCAGCCTGTCTTAGTAACTGGAGTGTGACCCCTTTGCAAGCAGCTTTTGACAACATGTCTGTCCAGGAGTGTTTCTAAGGCCATTGCCCCAGGGTAACTGTGCACTGGGTAGCGTTTGGGTGGAAGCCGTGCAGAGGTGAGACCATCAGTACCTGGTATGCATCTTTTAAGAACATCTTTTTATGAACTATTTGATTGTGTAATTTTTTTCATGTCTCTTCCAAAATCAGTCATGTTTAGAATCAGTTGCTCAAACTTGCCTGGTGGTACAATCTGACAAAAACTTAAAGTGTACTGATGTTAATGTCACAAATGTTGGACAAAACAAAGAAACTGACTTTTGGCAACTGTATTGTTGAAGGATGAGGTTTCACGCTGTAAAAAAACCAAATTCACTTGCTGCATTGTCAGTGCTAAGCAGCAGCGACACTTCCATTGCTACTGTGTTGCTGTGTTCCCCTTCTCAGAAAGGTGTTTTATGTATTTTTAATGCGGTGGTAATAACATTATTAAAAATTAAACCACAGGTGTACTTTCATTACTATACTTTCAAAGTAGTTTGCTAATTAGAGATCTGGAAAGCCCATCTTTTATAATTGTTTTTTTTTTTATTTTAAAAGATTTCATTCAGTGATGGCCGATAGTAAATTTTGCTCCATATGAGAAGAGAGAAGGAAACTAAGCTGATCTAAATGAGGCCATGTCCAACCTGTTCTACTTAACATGATTCAGTAGAACTGTAATGGTATCAAAACAACTGACTTCTACCATTCAAACTTAAGTATTCTACAGTAGGCTGAGTAATGTGTGTTGCTTCCTGCTTAAAGCACTTTCGGAAATGACATCTTTGAAGTATGGCACCAAGCAATTTTCTTCTCACCCACGATTTGTGAATATTGTTTCAAAACATCGTTAAGTCAAATAACCATAGTCTAATTAAGTCTTTTGTAGTTTTGAGGCAGTTTCATGAAATGCCATGGGATTTATTTGACTTATTTCTTCACTTGACTGAAAGTTCTTGACGCTGAGTGAATCTAATCCCCAGAATCCTCATCCTGAGGAAATAAATGTTGCAAAGCATTTGGGTTGAAATAGTATTGCTTAATGTGATGTTAGAAAAACAAAGCTGAAGGACTTACTCAGCAGTTCTGCCAAAACATCATGATGTTGCTTTAGGCAAGTCCCATTTACTTCTTGGTGCTCTGAAGGGCACAGCCGCAAAAGGGTTAGTTAAGAAGTTGTAGGTAAGTGAGCACTTGGGATTTAAAGTATAAGACCCTGTCAAAGAATAAGAAAAAGACCCCTAGGGCTAAAATAAAAAATAATCTTTTTTTTTTCTTTTTTTTTTTTATTAGTGTATACACTAATCTCCCAATTCATCCCACCACCACCCCCTCCCCCACCAGCCTCTTTCCCCCCTTGGTGTCCATACGCTTGTTCTCTACATCTGTGTCTCTATTTCTGCCCTGCAAACCAGTTAATCTGTACCATTTTTCTAGGTTCCACATATATGCATTAATATATGATATTTATTTTTCTCTTTCTGACTTACTTCACTCTGTATGACAGTCTCTAGATCCATCCATGTCTCTACAAATGACCCAATTTCGTTCCTTTTTATGGCTGAGTGATATTCCATTGTATATATGTACCACATCTTCTTTATCCATTCATCTGTCGATGGGCATTTAGGTTGCTTCCATGACCTGGCTATTGTAAATAGTGCTGCAATGAACATTGGGGTGCATGTGTGTCTTTGAATTATGGTTTCTCTGGTATATGCCCAGTAGTTGGATTGCTGGGTCATATGGCAATTTTATTTTTAGTTTTTTAAGGAACCTCCATACTGTTCTCCATAGTGGCTGTATCAATTTACATTCCCACCAACAGTGCAACAGGGTTCCCTTTTCTCCACACCCTCTCCAGCATTTGTTGTTTGTCGATTTTCTGATGATGCCCATTCTAACTGGTGTGAGGTGATAAAATAAAAAATAATCTTTAAAGAAGATAAGTTTATTTCCTCGATGGATAAGAAAGTGATATGTCTGGCAAGTAAGGAGTAAATTCAGCAAGTCTCCTGGAGCTGAAAGGAGTAGGGTAAGTAGAGAGACAAAAGACAGGACTGGATTTTGTCTCATGTTAGAAGGATTTCTAAGCATTACATTCTGATTGATTAATTAGAGACCTGGATATTCCTCCACAGATTGGCCCTCTTTCTTTTTGACTCTCAAAAGTGCAGTGTTAGTTTTCAAAGAGGTCTGGGATGGATTCCTAAGACTTGTTGCACTCAGGCTTGTGTAAGCATGTGCTGAGAATTTGGGTGAATTTCCAAACCAGACAAAGGAAGTAACAGAATGGTTGAATCTCAGAGATTGTTCCATTCAACATCTTCTTTTATAGAAGACACAGAAGTCCTGTGAGGTGAAATGATGTTTCCAGAGGAACAGAAATCTTGCTACTTGCAAGGAATCCAAAGTTACAGGGGACTGAGGTTGAGCAAAATAGGGCTATCATATTGTGATCCAAGTAGGACCACAAGAAGTCTCTGACACTGGAAGATTTAACAGAGAGGGACTCAAGTTGCTTCCAAATAATTTCTAATTAAAGTATTCATTTTTGCATCTTCTAAAGTTGTAGTATTAAAGATAATTTTTTTATGGAAGATCTTAGTCAGAAATTCAATTTAATTCATAAGTAATAAGTATGTACTATTCATGCAGCACTGCTAGGTGTAAGAAGCGTGGTGAGCAATGAAAGTAAATGATGAATACAACACTGCCCCTGTCTCTAAAAAAGACATAGTCTGGAGGGAAATACATACACCTGATTGTAATACAAGACTGTTGTGATGTGGACTGTGATAGGATAATAAGTATAATACCATAAAATCCCAGAGGAAAAGTTATGTGTTCTGACTGAAGGGATTGGGAATGGCTTCAGAGAGGAGGTGATATTTGAACTGATCTTGATAGATTCTTTTGCTCATTCAACAAGCATAGAGTGAGTACTACTTACTAGGTGTCAAGCACTATCTTTGGTGATTGGGTTATATCAGTGAACAAAACAGATGCCCATCCCTATCCTTGGGAGGCTTACACTCTAACAATGAGCAGTATGTCTAAGAATATGTCAAGGGAGAAAATTCCAAGTAAAGAAAGTAACAGGAACAAATTCATGAATTATGAATATGCACAGAGTCTGGGGAGGCATCCCCACAATTGAAACATAAGTTTCATGGTAACCATTGGGGTAAAACATGTCCATAGATGGGGGGTGAAAAGGAAACAGTAGGGAATAGCAGTAAAGAGTATGTTAGAGAGGTGGGGTTTTGTTCTCTAGGCAATTGAAAATATTGTTTCAAGGAAGTGCTCTAATGAGGATTCTGAAACACCTGGGCACATATACACAACTGCTATGATTGCTGTTTTTCAGTAGCATTGGGAAATGCCTGGAGATCAGTGTAAATGCTTCCAGGACTGGCAGCATGCAGGAGTCCCTGGACCAGGGGCAAATGGCTGAAATTTCGAGGTTTAGTTCAGCTCCACATTAATGTATGAGTTTTGGACTGTGTGGCCATGCCAGGAATCTAATCTATCACTAGGATAGTACTCCACTGAGGGAACACTGGCAAAAAGTAAACTGGTTTGGGGCCATGCTAAGAATTGATGCTAGATTCTGAAAGAGGACTTATGAGGTCAGTGTTACCCCAAGAACAATTATAACAATCAGGATCTTTCCGGACAAATCTATTTTCTCAGCAAGCACAGACTTTGAAAAGACTCAATGGATCTCTCTTGCCTACAATACACCAAAGAGTCTTGTCCCAGAGAGGTCTGTATAATTTCTAAAAATTTCTTGGAATATAAGGGTATAGGATGCAATCAATACATGCCGAACTGCATGATGACAGTATTTTGGTAGATCAATACTGTACTGAGAGACTTAAGAATATGCAGTTTTTCAAATGCTGCTTATCTTCAATGACTAGTTCAATCTTCTTCTTCTAAAAACTGCACTGGCCATACCAGCCACAGCTTATTTTTTCCAGTTCTGTAAAACGGTTATCAGTGCCACTCATTTACTTTTCAATTATATACTATATACTCCCTCTACATAAATAGACAGATGATAGATAAATACAGGATACATAGATAGATAGATAGATAGATAGATAGATGATAGATAGATAGACAGATAGATCATAAATAGATACCTTAATCATCAGAGTGTGAAGTCTGTCGCTGAAATCAGACTCTGTAATTGTTTGATGACTGACTGGTAATTGGCGAGATTGTTCAGCAAATACAGGTAGCATTGGGTCTATGGAGTTGACAGGCTTTGAACCCTGTTTCAGTGATTCTCAGAGTATAGTATGAGGACCTTCATCAAAACCAAGTAGAGTGCTTATAAAAAAATGCAGATCCCAAACAAGTATCCCAATGATTTTGTGCTCATTAGAATTTGACAGCCACTGCATTAATGTAATTGATGATGTAGGAAGGCAGTTAGTTTTTTACTGACAAGCAGCATAAAGGAAGGCTCTGACAAAGAGCAATGATCATTGCAAAATTGTCTATGAGTGATCTTGCATCTGTGAGGAGAGCTGAGGAGTTTCTACCTAGGTCAAGATAATAAAGGAACTGGATTTTTATTGAGCTTCCCACTGATGGTACTGTTAGAGGCTTTGAAGAATTATCTCTCTTAATCTTTACAACAATTAGTCAAAGACAGTATTAATTTTTGCAAAAGGACCTTGAAGAAGTTAAGCAACTTGCTCATAGTCACCCAGTTAACCCCACATCATTTGATCCCAAAGTCAAGCCCTTCTTAATACACCATGCTCAGACATCAAAACATGCTAGCAATTAAAATTAACTATCACTGTGTTGAAAGGCATCTTGTTTACAATGCCGGGTTTATGACTAAAATTTGTTTGTGAACAATACTTGAAAACCAACGAAGTGCCTTTTAGCAGTATTTTTTAAATTTTTAAATGCAATATGTGATTTTTTGTTGTTGTTGTTGTTTAGGCTGCTAAAAGCACATTAATTTATGATTTTATTAAGTCTTCCTGCTTTACTTAAAAACTTCTCATTTTCCATATAGCTTTCTGAACCACAAATTGGTTCTGTCACTTGTTGCCATGTGATGTCCTTTATAAAAGTCAAGGCATTATTGATATCTCAGAATAACAGAGAAAGAGGTATTTTTAGCTTGATTAAAAATAAGGAAGACAAGGTACTGAAGAGAAGGGAATCAGAGGGATGTCCAGGAAGAAGGTTCCAAAGGAGGAGATTCATTGTGACTGGAGATAAAGGAGTTTAAAACACGTTCCCCAGTCTTTCAATTTTAAGTCAGCAAAAGTCACCAACACTTACAGTAAAGAGTCAGTGAACAGCCACACACAAGTAAATCCAAAATGGAAATCCTAGGAAGTAGGACCATCCTGGGACCAATTTAATCCACTGTAGACAAGTAGAATGAGGTTCAGAAGAGCAATAAAGGGCAGTGATAGAGGGAAAATTAGGGGCATTTCAACCAAACTAGCATAAACTCAAGAGTTAGATACTTTCTAGACATTCCTCTTGCCTTGAATCCTGATGGCCATCAGAATTCTGTGTGTAAATTCCAGTTGCCCCAGGACTCCGATGGAGGGAACTGCAAAAAAGAGGCTGATGACTTCTTTTATTTTGACTCAGGCTGACAGCACTCTCCAGCTATGCTATACTGACTTTCATGAGAGGCTGTTGTGCATAGATGAAGCACAGAAACTGAGAAATAGGATCCTGGAAGCTAGGGCAGAGGCTTTTGTCTTTCTAATTAAACCCAGCAGATTCAAGTTGGGTCAGCTGAGCAACTCAGGCTTCTAACATGTCACTGAGTTTGTGGGAAGTCAGGATTTTGGGGCTGATTTAGTTTGCATTTATATTTCCTTTTTTTATTTTTTAATTTTCTTGGTTTGAGAATATCTTCTCCTACTGACACATGCAAAGTCCAGTGTGAGGATTTTAAATGGGAGAGATTAAGCGACTCATCTTCATTTTCTTTCTCATGGCCTTACCTTGGGGAACACAGAGTGGCGCAGGAGAAAGAATACGACACACACCTGGTTCTGAATCCCTCCAGTGCATCTTACTGACTATAGGATCTCTTTCCTCTTCATTAAAGTAGGAACAATCCTACTTACCTTATCTGGCTCCTGTGAGGATCAAATAAGATAATACAAGTATACCACTTAGCAATCGTCAATATATAACTTTGTAAAGTTATTAAATGACTCTCATGCAAATGTAAAGTAAGCATGTACCATAGATACACTGATGGAATAATAATGATGGAAATAAACTCCTTAATGATGGAACCAACAGGACAGTAAAGCTGGTTCAAAGAAGAGTTAAAGGAACAGTGATTATATAGTCCACCCAGAGAGGCTAACTGAAATAAGAATTCTGAATTAGAGACGAAACTGATTTTTGTCCTACAGAACAATAAAACCATAACTTTTGAGGTTATCTTTTGTACCAGACGTAAATTATTTGTATCTCTATTGGACAAAAAGTCTACAAATTAACATATAATTTCATAGTCTTGACCCTGAACAATAAGAAATAGTAAAACAAACAAAAGTACAATCTCCTAGAAAGTTAAATCATCCTTGGGTGGGCCAGTTAGACAATGATCCCAAATGACCTTAAAAGCACATGCATTCATCCTCTTGTTTTATTTCCAAGTGTTAGATAATTTTCTCAACAGTCCCTCTAGTATCATAAGTAATCTCTGAAGATTATTCGTGTTACAGAAGGTCTGGTGTCATTGTGTTGGACCTAATTAATGTATATGGGTGCAATAAGCTTTGATTAACTGCATAAATTTCTTTGAGTATGGCCAGCAAATTCAGAGCTTCTGTTTAGCAGCTACTAAGGTCAGAAAATTAACTTCCATATGGAAATTTCAAAAGGAATCTCTGATTGCATTTTCATAAGCCTCTCTTGTTCCAGAAGTACTTTTGTGGCTCTTATTGATGTATTAATTTCCTATTGCTTCTTAAACAAATCACCATAAACGTGGTGGTTTAAAACTACACAAATTTATTCTCTTACAACTCTGAGGTCAGAAGTCTGACAAGGGTCTCACTGGGCTAATGTCAAAGAGTTGGCAGGGTGGGTTCCTGCTGGAAGCTCTTGGGAAAAATCAGTACCCTTGCCTTTTCCAGCTTTGGGAGGCCTCCTGTAATCCTTGGTTTGTGGACCCTTTCCTCCATCTTCAAAGCTGGCAATGAAGCATCTTTCAATCTCTTTTGCTCTGTCCCTCTCCTTCTGTCTGTCTGACTTCTCCTGGATCTCTCTTATAAAGACCCTTTGATTATATTGGACCCACCCAGATAAAGCAATATGATCTCCCCATTTTAAGATACTTAACTTGATCACATCAACAAGTCCGTTTTGCTACATTCTAGGTTCTGGGGATTAGGACGTGCACACTTGCAGTTAGGGAACCATTATTCACCCTACCAAAGAAGGGTGAGGAACTAAACACAAGAAACTCATCGGCACAGTATTCTTATACTACCTACACATTTTGGTGAATTTCTCTCTCTTTGAGGGGCCCAACCTCTGGTAGATTTCCTGTCCTGCCAGTAAATGACCTTCCTCATGAGATTTATAGAAACCATAGAACAAATAACAGACGAGTTTCCTAAGAGGGCTTTGTAGATCTTGGTTCTAAATATGAGGAACAACACTTGTGTTTTAGTGATGGGTTTGCTATACCTGATTAAATGAGATTTATTCTCAGATGTGGCAATCTTGGTATGACCTTATTTACACAAACAATTTGTCCAACTGTGTCCTGGTGAAAACAGAAGACAAGCGTTTGTTGATCTTATGCAAATAACCACATTGCCATAAAAACTAGTGTGTTGTTACTGAATTTTGAGGAGTAAGGGAAAATAAATTACCATATAAAGAATGTGTCATTTACAGGAGACTACACTGAGGGTTAAAGATAAAGGATACCTTCACTTCCTTAATAGAACATTTACATATCAGCAATACTCAAAACCCAATAACCTCAATTAGATTTCCCCCCACTATTCATTTAATCCTACTTAAGTTGTGTACATCTGGATGTTGGGTCACCATTCTGCATTCCTAAGGTCTTCTACTCCAGACCTACTAAAAAGCGTCCTGGAAGTCCTGATTCAGTGCTGTGCTACAGTCACAGTTGTCTAAGTGATATCACTGTAAGCTCCAAAGTCTATACCAGTGACTCGATTTCTTAAAGTACCAACAGTAAGAGTATCAGGTACTGATCTAAGGTGGCCTTGGCCTGCAGCGGCTTGAAGCAGGGTTTCAGCTCCCTGCCAGTCATTGAGGTTGGGTCTCGGCAGTGAGAGCACCAAACCCTAGCCACTAGACCAGCGGTGAGTGCCAGGGCCCTGGCCCTATGGCTTTGCAGAAAAAGAATTCCACAAAGACAGAAAGTAGCAAAACAAATTATTTATTAAGGGAAAAAAAGAGTACAGGACGTGTGGATAGACACACGGGTGGGCTGAGAGAGAGAGTCGCGCCCTCGTGGCAGTTTGAATCACATTTATGGGGCGTTTCTTCCGTGTTTCCTTTGACCAATCATTTTGATTTGCTTGGTCCAGAGTCCATATTTGGTGTATCTCAGTATTTTCCCATGTGAGCGCGTGCGTCTCTCAGCCAAGATGGATTCTAGCGAAGAGGCCTATGGGTAGGTTTAGCCACTTAGCATCACTCCTCTTTTGACCTCCAGGGAGCCTTTCTGCACATGTGTAGTCGGGGAGGTCTCCTGACTTCGAGAATGAGGAATATGTGATCTCTTATCTTCTATCTGGGCAGGACCCAGCCTCCTCTCTCAATTGTCCTGTTATGCCCATTTCAGAGTATCGGTCCACAGGGAATGAACACAAACCATTAGACCTGAGGGCCCATCTATCTCCTGCCTCAGTACCATTTTTCCATGAGGTTCTGAGACAGATAACTTTGAAAAAGGCCCAGTTATCAGCCTATAGCTTATAGCAAAGTCTTCAGACAAACATGAGGATAAAGCAGAAACCACTTGTTGATGATGGGAACAAAAGACTATCTGAGCAGATAACATAGAAGGTAAATTATAAACTTTTATGTTTTCTTTTTAAGAGCAGACTAAGTACTCCAAGACCAATTGTCATTTTAAAATAAAGAAAACAAAACTCTAGTTTAATATTCATATAGCATTTGACATAAAAGTATTCAAAAAATTAAAATATGTATATTGGGAATTCCCTGGCAGTCCAGTGGTTAGGACACAGCATTTTCACTGACAGGGCCTGGGTTCAATCTCTGGTCAGAGAACTGAGATCCTGCAAGCTGCACACATGGCCAAAAATAAATAATAAAATAAAATAAAATATCTATCATTAATAAACCCATCAAAACTGAGCAAACTTTGCCAAATTTTTGACACATTTCTTTGCTTTTATCCAGACTCATTATGTGCAGATACTATATACTTCAATGCAAACAAAATTCAGTTCCCTCAAACCTCCTATACTATACACAATGATGTTTTTCTGTTCACTATACTTTTTCATAATTTGGTACATATTTTCTCTTTACCTTGTAAACAAAAGTATACTCCATTACCTTACATACATGAGCATGCATAATGCAACACCCTAGGGCCACATACATCTTTTAAACACCTTTTTCAAAGTGGTAAACATAAACATGTTCATTAGCATGCCCCAAAGATACAACTTTTTTATAATATATAAAATAATGATATATAAAGAGATACATGTATATATATGTGCACACACACATACCTGGTGACTAGATGTCAGTATTACCTCTTATTAGAAACTATCCAGATTTCTAGAATTATCCATCAGTTAACTTGATTTAACATAAGCTCAACATCTTAAATTTAACAAGGAACTTGGAAATTATGTTTAAAGTGATACATCACAAAGCACAATTACTATTGATATAAAAATTTTGTCAGAATCTTAATTCAATGAAATTACATACATAATTTTACATCTCCTTCATTTTAAACATTATATAGCAATGCTAACTTTTTTTTTTTTACAAAAACATTTTGTTTTTATTTTTTTCTTTTTTGGTTTCTTTTTAAATTTTTATTTAAAAATTTAAATATTGGAGTATAGTTGATTTACAATGTCGTGTTAGTATCAGGTGTACAGCAAAGTGAATCAATTATGCATATACATATATACACTCTTTTTTAGATTCTTTCCCCATGTAAGTCATCACAGAGTGTTAAATACAGTTCCCTGGGTTATGCAGTAGGTCCTTATTATTCATCTATTTTATATATAGTAGTGTGTACATGTCAATCCCAATCTCCCAATTTATCCCTCCCCCTGCTTTCCCCCCTGGTAACCATAAGTTTGTTTTCTACATCTATGACTCTATTTCTTTTTTGTAAATAAGTTCATTTGTATCATTTTTTTTTTAGATTCCACATATAAGTGATATCATATGATATTGGTCTTTGTCTGACTTACTTAACTCAGTATGACAATCTCAAAGTCCATCCATGTTGCTGCAAATGGCATTATTTCATTCTTTTTTATGGCTGAGTAATATTCCATTGTATATATGTATCACATCTGCTTTATCCACTCCTCTGTTGATGGACATTCAAGTTGCTTCCATGTCCTGGCTGTTGTAAATAGTGCTGCAGTGAACATTGGGGTGCGTGTATCTTTTCAAATTATGGTTTTCTACAAATATATGCCCAGGAAGGGATTGCTAGATTATATGGTAGCTCTATTTTTCATTTTTTAAGGAATCTCCATATGGTTCTCCATAACGGCTGTACCAATTTACATTCTCATCAACAGAGTAAGAGGGTTCCCTTTTCTCCACACCCTCTCTAGCAATTGTTGTTTGTAGATTTTTTGATGATGACCATTTTGACTGGCATGAAGTGATACCGCATTGTAGTTTTGACTTGCATTTCTCTAATAGTTAGTGATCTTGAACATATTTTTATGTCTTTGTTGGCCATCTGTATGTCTTCTCTGGAGAAATGTCTATTTAGGTCTTCCACCCATTTTTTGATTGGGTTGTTTGTTTTTTTGATATTGAGCTACATGAGCTGTTTGTATATTTTGGAAATTAGTCCCTTGTCAGTTGCTTCATTTGCAAATATTTCCTCCCATTCTGATGGTTGTCTTTTCTTCTTGTTTATGGTTTCCTTTGTTGTACAAAATCTTTTAAGTTTAATTAGGTCCCATTTGTGTATTTTTGCTGTTATTTTCATTACTCTAAGAGATGGATCAAAAAAGATCTTGCTGCAATTTATGTCATAGAGTGTTCTGCCTATGTTTTCCTCTAAGAGTTTTATAGTATCCGGTCTTACATTTAGGTCTTTAATCCATTTTGAATTTATTTTTGTGTATGGTGTTAGGCAGTGTTCTAATTTCATTCTTTTACATGTAGCTGTCCAGTTTTCCCAGCACCACTTATTGAAGAGGCTGTCATTGCTCCACCACATATTCTGGTTTCCTTTGCCATAGATTAGGTGACCATAGGTGCATGGGTTTATCTCTGAACCTTCTATCCTGTTCCATTGATCTATATTTATGTTTTTGTACCAGTACCATACTGTTTTGGTAACTGTTGCTTTGTAGTGGAGTCTGAAGTCAGGGAGCCTAATTCCTCCAGCTTCGTTTTTCTTTCTCAAGGTGGCTTTGGCTACTTAGTCTTTTGTGTCTCCATACAAATTTTAAGATTTTTTTTTGTTCTAGTTCTGTGAAAAATGCCATTGGTAATTTGATAGGGATTGTAGTGAATCTGTAGATTGCTTTGAGTAGTATAGTCATTTTGACAGTATTGATCCTTCCAATCCAAGAACATGGTATAACTCTCCATCAGTATCCTCTTTGATTTCTTTCATCAGTACCTTATAGTTTTCTAAGTACAGGTCTTTTGCCTACTTACATAGGTTTATTCCTAGGTATTTTATTCTTTTTGATGTGATGGTATATGGGATTGTTTCCTTAATTTCTTTTTCTGATCTTTTGTTGTTAGTGTATAGGTGTGCAGGAGATTTCTATGCATTAGAAATCTGGGTCTTAACATTGAGATAGCAATCTCTGGGAGAGTTTTCACCATTTGATATTATGTGGAGCCGGGAGTCTCTGGTGGACCAATGTCCTGATCTCAGCTTTCCCATCTCAGAGGCTCAGGCCTGACACCTGGCCAGAGCTCCAAGACACTGTCAGCCACACGGCTCAGAAGATGAGACAAGAAAAAAAGAAAGAAAAAATAAAATAAAATAAAGTTATTAAAATAAATTTTTTTTTAATTGTTAAAAATAAAAAAATTAAAAACTAATAAAAAGAAAGAAAGAAAGAAAGAAGAGAGCAACCAAACCAAAAAACATATCCACCAGTCAAAACAAGCACTTAAAAACTATACAAAAAAAAAAAAAAGGACAGACAGAACCCTCGGACAAATGGTAAAAGTAAAGCTATACAGACAAAATTACACAAAGAAGCATACACATACACACTCACAAAAAGAGAAAAAGGGGGAAAAATATATTTTTTTTTTTAAAAAAGAGGAAGAGAGCAACTGAATCAATAAACAAATCTACCAATGATAACAAGCTCTAACTAGTAAACTAAGATAAACATAAAACCAAAAACCAATTAGATACAGAAAGCAAACCCCAAGGGTACAGTTGCTCCCAAAGTATACTGCCTCAATTTTTGGATGATTCTTTGTCTCTTCAGGTGTTCTACAGATGCAGGGTATATCAAGTTGATTGTGGAGATTTAATCCGTTGCTCCTGATGCTGCTGGGAGAAATTTCCCTTTCTCTTCTTTGTTTGCACAGCTCCTGGGGTTCAGCTTTGGATTTGGCCCTGCCTCTGCATGTAGGTCACCTTCGGGCATCTTTTCTCCTCCCAGTCAGGACAGGGTTAAAGTAGGAGCTGATTAGGGGGCTCTGGCCCACTCAGGCTGTGGGAAAGAAGGGGTATGGAATGCCGGATGAGCCTGCGACGGCAGAGGTCAGCATGACTTTGTAACAGACTGAGGTGCACCATGTGTTCTCCTGGGGAAGTTGTCCCTGGATCATGGCACCCTGGCAGTGGCGGGCTGCACAGGCTCCCAGGAAGGGAAATGTGGATAGTGACCTGTGCTTGCACACAGGCTTCTTGGTGGCTGCAGCAGCCTTAGCATTTCATGCCCGTCTCTGCTGTCTGCCCTGATAGCCATGGCTTGCACCCATCTCTGGAGCTCATTTAGGCAGTGCTCTGAATCCCCTCTCCTTGCACACCCAGAATCAATTGTCTCTTGCCTCTTAGGCAGGTCCAGACTTTTTCTCGGACTCCCTCCCGGCTAGCCGTGGCACACTATCCCCCTTCAGGCTGTGTTCATGCAGCCCACCCCAGTCCTCTCCCTGGGATCTGACCTCCAAAGCCCAAGCCTCAGCTCCCAGCCCTCACCCACCCTAGCAGGTGAGCAGACAAGCCTCTCAGGCTGGTTAGTGCTAGTCGGTACTGATCCTCTGTGCAGGAATTTCTCTGCTTTGCTCTGTACCCCTGTTTTTGCACTCTCCTCCATGGCTCCTAAGCTTCCCCTCCATCCACCCCCCTACCCACCTAACCCCCGTCTCCACCAGTGAAGGGTCTTCCTAGTGTGTGGAAACTTTTCCTCCTTCACAGCTCACTCCCAGCGGTGCAGGTCTCACCCCTATTCTTTTGTCTCTGTTTTTTTCTTTTTTCTTTTGCCCTACCCAGGTACGTGCAAAGTTTCTTGCCTTTTGGGAAGTCTGAGATCTTCTGCCAGCATTCAGTATAGGTGTTCAGTCTGAGGTCTTCTGCCAGCATTTAGTAGGTGTTCTGTAGGAGTTCTGTAGGAGTTCTCCTACAGAACATTCCACATGTAGATGTATTTCTGATGTATTTGTGGAAGGTGATCTCCAAGTCTTACTCCTCCACCATCTTGAAGTTCTCTCTAGCAGTCTTTATATATACAAGATTGTTTTAAGTTGCTGATCTCTTAATTTCAAATGCAATTCCCATTTCCTGCGTTTGTACTCTCCTCATGGTTGCTGGTTTTGATATCATATTTGTGTGTGGATGACTTCCTACTTTTATTGTATGTTTCCCTTTATGGGTAAGCTTTCCCATCCCCACCCCCCGACACCACCTCCCTAGAGAAATTCCTTTAGCATTTGATTCAAAGCTGGTTTGGTGTTGAATTCTCTTAACTTTTGTTTCCCTGTAAAGATATTAATTTCTCCATTGAATCTGAATGAGAACCTTGCTGGGTAGAGTATTCTTGGTTGTAGATTTTTCCCTTTCATCACTTTAAATATATCATGCCATTCCCTTCTGGCCTGCAGAGTTTCTGCTGAAAAATCAGTTGATAACCTTATGGGGATTCCCTTGTATGTTACTTGTTGCTTTTCCCTTGTTGCTTTTAATATTTTTTCTTTGTATTTACTTTTGTTAGTTTGATTAATATGTGTCTCAGTGTGTTTCTCCTTGGGTTTATTCTGTATGGGACTCTCTGAGCTTCCTGGACTTGGGTGACTATATTCTTTCCCATGTTAGGAAAGTTTTCAATTATAATCTCTTCAAATATTTTCTCAGACCCTTTCTCTTCTCTTCTTCTTCTGGAACCCCTGTAATGTGAATGTTGGTGCATTTCATGCTGTCCAAGAAGTCTCTGATACTGTCCTCATTTCTTTTCATTCTTTTTCTTTATTCTGTTCTGCAGCAGTGATTTCTACCACTCTGTCTTCCAGCTCACTTACTCGTTATTCTGCCTCAGTTATTCTGCTATTGATTCCTTCTAGTGTGTTGGGGTTTTTTTTTTTTATTTCAGTTATTGTGCTCTTCATCTCTGTTTGTTTGTTCTTTAAGTCTTCTATCTCTATGTTAAACATTTCTTGTATCTTCTTGGTCTATGCCTCTATTCTTTTTTCTGAGATTTTGGATTATCTTTACTATCATTACTGTGAATTCTTTTTAGGTAGATTGCCTGTCTCTTCTTCATTTAGTTGTTCTTGTATGTTTTTATTTTGCTTCTTCATCTGCAATATATTTCTCTGTTATCTCATTTTCTCTAATTTACTGTGTTTGTGGTTTCCTTTCTGAAGGCTGCAGGATCGTACTTCCTCTTGTTTCTGGTGTCTGCCCCCTGGTGGGTGAGGATGGTCCATGGGCTTGTGCAGGTTTCCTGATGGGAGGGACTGGTGCATGGCCTCTGGTCGGTGGAGCTGGGTCTTGTCTTTCTTGTGGGTAGGGCTGTATCAAGAGGTGTGTTTTGGGGTGTCTATGAGCTTAGTACAACTGTAGGCAGCCTGTCTGCTCATGGGTGGGTCTGTGTTCCTGTCTTGCTGGTTGTTTGGCCTGAGGCATTTCAACACTGGAGCTACAGGCTATTGGGTGGGGCCAGGAATTAGTACCAATATGTGGACCTCTGGGAGAGCTCATGCATATTAATATTCCCTGGGACTTCCACTACCAGTGTCCTTGTCCCTACAGTGAACTACAGCCAACCCTTGCCTCCCCAGGAGAACCTCCAATATCCCTAAGTAAGTCTAGCTCAGGTACCTATGGAGGTAGTGCTTTGAGCTGGGTCCTAGTGTGCATGAGACCTTGTGTGCACCTTCCAAGAGTGGAGTTTCTGTTTCCCCCAGCCCTGTGGAGCTCCTGCACTCAAGCCCTGATGGCCTTCAAGGCTAAATGCTCTGGGGGTTCTTCCACTCAATGCCAGACCCTCAGACTGTCTTGGAGAGTTATTTTTTATGTGGGAACATTTCTGTGTAGCCTGAGTGGGTTTCTTTTTTTTTTTTTTTTTTTTGGTGTGATGCTGTTTTTAGTATGGATGACTGCCACCTCTTTCCTCAGTGTATGCTGGTCATTATCCCCTTGATAGGGGGTTTGATTATTGTTGTGGTGACCAGAGCCCTAGATATTGAGCAAGGCCTCCCCTTTGTTCTGTCAGGGACAGGGTCTGCTCCCTAGTTGTTGGAGTAGAGGTCCCCAGATCTGTTTTCAGCTGTGTTTCTGATCTGTGGTATGAGGTAGGTGGGATTGGAGCACTCCCACTGTGAGAGAAGCCAATGCGTATTCCTCCTCTGGAGGTGTTCACCTGTGAGTGTGCTCTGTTGTGTCACCTTTCACCTGTTGTGCAGGCCCACAAAGTACACTGTTGTTGGCACTGCTCTTGGTTCCACCTTAACCCTGGGTAGGCCAGCTATTGGCCCTGGTGACTCTCACTCATTGTTTTCACCAGCCCAGCACAGATCCACTGAAGTTAGGTCCTAGGACTGCAGTAGTTGTGAACCTGGACCCGCTGTGGGAACTATGGAAGCAGCTCAGACTCTGGCTTGGCCCAACCCCCAAGTGTATGTGCCCACAAAGCCCACAGCTGCTAAAGCCAGGCCTGTCTCAGCTGTGGGAGAACTTGTTGTCTGGTTGTTCCACAGGCTCTGAGTTTATGAAGCTGTTACTGGAGATGTAAATCCATGGTTCATGCAGCCGTGAGGAGAGATTTCATCTCTTCTTCCTTAGCCACATGGCCCCTGGGCTCAGCCGTGGTTTCAGCCCCACCTCTGTGTGGGGGCCACCTACTGGCATTTGCTCCTGAGGCTGCCAGAGCACACAAGCCTGCCCAGGCAGGAAGGGACCAGAGCAGTGATTGGGGCACACAAGCCTGCCCAGCAATGCTAGCTTTTCTAATCAGTAAACCCGTGTACAAAGTTAAGAATGCTCAGTTTAACTAGCTTCTTCATCAGAAAACAAAACAATCTGTAGAAACAAAAGTTCACTTGAACTATAATTTTCAGTGATAAAATTAGCGGAAAAACATGAATTGGCCTTTTAGCCTATTTTTAATTCTTCTTTTTAAAATCAAATATGATCAAAGTTGCATTTTTGTTATAGGAATTTGGGTTTTTACATAAAAATGCTTCTGAGCTAGGAATTTCTGTAATTTTTTTAAGGGTAGCACATCAAGTATACTAAAACTTCAGTTTCTCTATATTATGGTAATCCTGGGAATAATAATATAAACAATCAAATATGTCAACAAAAATAAAACAATCCTTTACTTTGTAAGGTTTTATCATTTAAATTGTTAATAATTTCTGGAGCTAAGATTAAATTTCACATTTACAGAATGAGGTGAAGAGCCTTTTCTCATCTCTGGACATAGCACACAGTCACTGGGGGCTGTGGCTTCAGTTCAACAACCTTAGCCATGGGTTGAAAGTAAACATAGAACATAAAAACTCATGGGGACAGAAGTTAAAGGGTAGTTCTGATACATAATCCTGCTCAAACAAAAGAAAAAGGCTAAGAAACCAGATTATTGGTTATCTCTCACCCTAGAGATGAAGAATTAGATGACCTTCATCTACCTGACTGGTCACCACATAATCAGAACAAAAAGTCAGATTCACAATTGTTGTCACCACCAAAGGAAAAAAACTTGTGCAAATCAGATTCACATACACATAGGGCCTTTGCCTATGTTCTTAATCCCCACTAGTCCCTAGACCCGGTCATGGCCCAAACTGGGAGGTTCTGAGACACAAAAGTCTCCCCTGACTATGCACTGGAGACGGCACTGGGGAGATGCCCAGTGGTGTGGGACTAGATGTGGATCTACTGGTTGTTGCAGACAGTTTAGGAAGAGAAATAGCTCAAACTATGAGTTAGGCAAGATATTTTCAGTCTGACATACTTAAGGAAAAATCAGACTCAAAACATAGAATAAGAAGAAAAGAAACAGGAAAAAAAACAAAACAGAAACAGAGAAAAGCACAGTCTTTCCAATTCTCAAAAAAGAAGTCTCTGGAGAGGAGCTTCAAGATAGCAGAGGAGTAAGACGCAGAGATCACCTTCCTATCCACAAATACATCAGAAATACATCTACATGTGGAACAGCTCCTACAGAACACCTACTGAACACTGGCAGAAGAGCTCAGCCTTCCGAAAAGGCAACAAACTCCCCATGTACCTGGGTAGGGCAAAAGAAAAAAGAAAAAACAGAGACAAAAGAATAGGTATGTGACCCGCACCAGTGGGAGGGAGCTGTGAAGGAGGAAAGGTTTCCACACACTAGGAAGCCCCTTCACAGGCGGATACTGCAGGTGGCAGAGGGGGGAAGCTTCGGAGCCATGGAGGAGAGCACAGCCACAGGGGTGCAGAGGGCAAAGCGGAGAGATTCCCGCACAGAGGATCAGTGCCGACCAGAACTCACCAGCCCAAGTGGCTTGTCTGCTCACCCACCGGGGCGGGTGGGGGCTGAGAGCTGAGGCTTGGACTTCGGTCGGATCCCAGGGAGAAGACTGGGGTTGGCGGCATGAACACAGCCTGAAGGGGCAAGTGTGCCACAGCTAGCCAGGAGGGAGTCGGGGAAAAAGTCTGGAGCTGCCGAAGAGGCAAGAGATTTTTTATTGCCTCTCTCTTTCCTGGTGCGTGAGGAGATGAGATTAACAGTGATGCTTAAAGGAGCTCCAGAGATGGGCGCGAGCCATGGCCATCAGCGCAGACCCCAAAGACAGGCATAGGATGCTAAGGCTGCTGCTGCCACCACCGAGAAGCCTGTGTGCAAGCACAGGTCACTCTCCACACCTGCCCTCCAGGGAGCCTGTGCAGCCAGCCACTGCCAGGACCCCGTGATCCAGGGACAACTTCCCCGGGAGAACACACAGTGTGCCTCAGGCGGTTGCAACGTCATGTTGGCCTCTGCTGCCGCAGGCTCGCCAGGCATCCGTACCCCTCCATCCCCACGGCCTGAGTGAGCCAGAGCTCCCGAATCAGCTGCTCCTTTAACCCCATCCTGTCTGAGCAAAGAACAGATGCCCTCAGGCGACCTACATGCAGAGGCAGGTCCAAATACAAAGCTGAACCCTAGGAGCTGTGTGAACAAAGAAGAGAAAGGGAAATTTCTCCCAGCAGCTTCAGGAGCAAAGGATTAAATCTCCACAATCAACTTGATGTACCCTGCATCTGTGGAATACCTGAATAGACAATGAATCATCCCAAATTGAGGAAGTGAACTTTGGGAGCAAAGATATATATATTTGCTTCCCTTTTTCGCTTTTTGTGAGTGTGTATGTGTATGCTTCTGTGTGTGATTTTGTCTGTATAGCTTTGCTTTTACCATTTGTCCTAGGGTTATATCTGCCCTTTTTTTATTATTATTACTTTTTAAAAATGTTTTCTTAATTATTATTCTTTATTTTTTATTTTAATAACTATTTTATTTTACTGTATTTTATCTTCTTTCTTTCTTTCTTTCTTTCTATTTTTTCACCCTTTTATTCTGAGCTGTGGGGATGAAAGGCTCTTGGTGCTCTAGCCAGGAGTCAGGGCTGTGCCTCTGAAGTGGGAGAGCCAAGTTCAGGACACTGGTCCACAAGAGACCTCCCAACTCCACATAACATCAAATGGCAAAAATCTCCCAGAGGTCTCCATCTCAATGCCAAGACCCAGCTTCACTCAACGACCAGCAAGCTACAGTGCTGGACACCCTATGCCAAAGAACTAGCAAGACAGGACCACAACACCATCCATTAGCAGAGAGGTGGTCTAAAATCATAATAAGGCCACAGACACACCAAAACACACCACCAGACGTGGACCTGGCCACCAGAAAGACCAGATCCAGCCTCATCCACCAGAACACAGGCACTAGTCCCCTCCACCAGGAAGCCTACACAACCCACTGAACCAACCTTAGCCACTGGGGACAGACACCAAAAACAATGGGAACTATGAACCTGCAGCCTGCAAAGAGGAAACCCCAAACATAGTAAGTTAAGCAAAATGAGAAGACAGAAAAACACACAGCAGATGAAAGAGCAAGACAAAAACCCACCAGACCTAACAAATGAAGAGGAAATAGGCAGTCTACCTCAAAAAGAATTCAGAAAAATATTAGTAAAGATGATCCAAAATCTTGGAAATAGAATGGAGAAAATACAAGAAACGTTTAACAAGGACCTAGAAGAACTAAAGAGCAAATAAACAGTCATGAACAACACAATAAATGAAATTAGAAATCCTCTAGAAGGGATCAATAGCAGAAAAACTGAGGCAGAACAATGGATAAGTGACCTGGAAGATAAAATAGTGGAAATAACTACCACAGAACAGAAAAGAAAAACAAATGAAAAGAATTGAGGACAGTCTCAGAGACCTCTGGGACAACATTAAATGCACCAACAATCAAATTATAGGGGTCCCAGAAAAAGAAAAGAAAAAGAAAGGAACTTAGAAAATATTTGAAGATATTATAGTTGAAAACTTCCCTAATATGGGAAAGGAAATAGTTAATCAAGTCCAGGAAGCACAGAGAGTCCCATACAGAATAACTCCTAGGAGAAACACACCAAGACACAAATTAAGCAAACTATCAAAAATTAAATACAATGCAAAAATACTAAAAGCAGCAAGGGAAAAACAACAAATAACACATAAGGGAATCCCCATAAGGTTAACAGCTGATCTTTCAGCAGAAACTCTGCAAGCCAGAAGGGAGTGGAAGGACATATTTAAAGTGATGAAAGGAAAACCCTACAACCAAGATTACTCTATGCAGCAAGGATCTCATTCAGATTTGATGGAGAAATTAAAATCTTTACAGACAAGCAAAAGCTAAGAGAGTTCAGCACCACCAAACCAGCTTTACAGCAAATGCTAAAGGAACTTCTCTAGGCAGGAAACATAAGAGAAGGAAAAGACCTACAATAATAAACCCAAAACAATAAGAAAATGGTAATAGGAACATACGTATCAATAATTACCTTAAATGTACATGAATTAAATGCTCCAAACAAAAGACATAGACTGGCTGAATGGATACAAAAACAAGACCCGTATATATGCTGTCTCAAGAGACCCACTTCAGACCTAGGGACACATACAGACTGAAAGTGAGGGGATGGAAAAAGATATTCCATGCAAATGGCACTCAAAAGAAAGCTGGAGTAGAAATTCTCATGTCAGACAAAATAGACTTTAAAATAAAAACTATTACAAGAGTCAAAGAAGGACACTACATAATGATCAAGGAATTGATCCAAGAAGAAAATATAACAATTGTAAACAATTATGCACCCAACATAGGAGCACCTCAATACATAAGGCAAATACTAACAGCCATAAAAGGGGAAATCAACAGTAACACAATCTTAGTAGGGGACTTTAACACCCCACTTTCACCAATGGACAGATCATCCAAAATGAATGTAAATAAGGAAACACAAACTTTAAATGATACATTAAACAAGATGGATTTAATTGATATTTATAGGACATTCCATCCAAAAAAAACAGAATACACATTCCTCTCATGTGCTCATGGAACATTCTCCAGGATAGATCATATCTTGGGTCAAAAATCAAGCCTTGGTAAATTTAAGAAAATTGAAATCATATCAAGTATCTTTCTGACCAAAATGCTATGAGACTAGATATCAATTACAGGAAAAAAAATCTGTAAAAAATACAAACACATGGAGGCTACACAATACACTACTTAATAACCAAGAGATAACTGAAGAAATCAAAGAGGAAATCAAAAAATACCTAGAAACAAATGACAATGAAAACACAACAAACCAAAACTTATGGGATGCAGCAAAAGCAGTTCTAAGAGGGAAGTTAATAGCAATACAATCCTACCTTAAGAAACAAGAAACATCTCAAATAAACAACCTAACCTTACACCTAAAACAATTAGAGAAAGAACAAAGAAACCCTAAAGTTAGCAGAAGGAAAGAAATCATAAAGATAAGTTCAGAAATAAATGAAAAAGAAATGAAGGAAACGATAGCAAAGCTCAATAAAACTAAAAGCTGATTCTTTAAGAAGATAAACAAAATTGATAAACCATTAACCAGACTTATCAACAAAAAAAGGGAGAAGACTCAAATCAATAGAATTAGAAATGAAAAAGGAGAAGTAACAACTGACACTGAAGAAATACAAAGGAACATGAGAGATTACTACAAGCAACTATGCCAATAAAATGGACAATTTGGAAGAAATGGACAAATTCTTAGAAATGCACAACATTCCAAGACTGAACCAGGGAGAAATAGAAAATATGAACAGACAAATCACAAGCACTGAAATTGAAATTGTGATTAAATATCTTCCAACAAAAAAAACCAGGCCCAGATGGCTTCACAGGTCAATTCTATCAAGCATTTAGAGAAGAGCTAGCACCTATCCTTCTCAAACTCTTCCAAAATATAGCAGAGGAAGGAACACTGCCAAACTCATTCTACGAGGCCACCATCACCCTGATACCAAAACCAGACAAAGATGTCACAAAAATAGAAAACAACAGGCCAATATCACTGATGAACATAGATGCAAGAATCCTCAACAAAATACTAGCAAACAGAATCCAACAGCACATTAAAAGGATCATACACCATGATCAAGAGGGATTTATCCCAAGGATGCAAGGATTCTTCAGTATACGCAAATCAATCAATGTGATACACCATACTAACAAATTGAAGGAGAAAAATTATATGATCATCTCAATAGATGCAGAGAAAGCTTTCGACAAAATTCAACAGCCATTTATGATGAAAACCCTCCAGAAAGTGGGCATTGAGGGAACTTTCCTCAACATAATAAAGGCCATATATGACAAACCCACAGGCAACATCGTCCTCACTGGTGAAAAACTGAAACCATTTCCACTAAGATCAGGAAAAAAACAAGGTTGTCCACTTTCACCACTATTATTCAACATAGTTTTGGAAGTTTTAGCCACAGCAGTCAGAGAAGAAAAAGAAATAAAGGGAATCCAAATCGGAAAAGAAGTAAAACTGTCACTGTTTGCAGATGACATGATACTATACATAGAGAATCCTAAAGATGTTACCAGAAAACTACTAGAGCTAATCAATGAATTTAGTAGGGTAGCAGGATACAAAATTAATGCACAGAAATCTCTAGCATTCCTATACACTAATGATGAAAAATCTGAAAGTGAAATTAAGAAAACACTCCTATTTACCATTGCAACAAAAAGAATAAAATATCTAGGAATAAACCTACCTAAGGAGACAAAAGACCTGTATGCAGAAAATTAGAAGGCACTGATGAAATAAATTAAAGATGATACAAATAGATGGAGTTCTTGGATTGGAAAAATCAACATTGTGAAAATGACTCTACTACCCAAAGCAATCTACAGATTCAATTCAATCCCTATCAAACTACCACTGGCATTTTTCACAGAACTAGAACAAAAAATTTCACAATTTGTATGGAAACACAAAAGACCCCGAGTAGCCAAAGCAATCTTTAGAAAAAAAACGGAGCTGGAGGAATCAGGCTTCCTGACTTCAGACTATATTACAAATCTACAGTAATCAAGAAAGTGTGGTACTGGCACAAAAACAGAAATATAGATCAATGGAACAGGATAGAAAGCCCAGAGATAAACCCACGGACATATGATCACCTTATCTTTGATAAAGGAGGCAAGAATATACAATGGAGAAAAGACAGCCTCTTCAATAAGTGGAGCTGGGAAAACTGGACAGGTATATGTAAAAGTATAAAATTAGAACACTCCCTAACATCATACACAAAAATAAACTCAACATGGATTAAAGACCTAAATGTAAGTCCAGACACTATCAAACTCTTAGAGGAAAACATAGGCAGAACACTCTATGACATAAATCACAGCAAGATTATTTTTGACCCACCTCCTAGAGAAATGGAAATAAAACAAAAATAAACAAATGGGACCTAATGAAACTTAAAAACTTTAGTACAGCAAAGGAAACCATAAACAAGACGAAAAGACAACCCTTAGAATGGGAGAAAATATTTGCAAATGAGGCAAGTGACAGAGGAATAATCTCCAAAATTTACAAGCAGCTCATGTCACTCAATATCAAAAAAACAAAAAACCCAATCCAAAAATGGGCAGAAGACCTAAAAAGACAATTCTCCAAAGAAGATATAGAGGTTGCCAGCAGACACATGAAAGAATGCTCAACATCATTAATCATTAGAGAAATGCAAAGCAAAACTACAATGAGATATAATCTTACCCTGGTCAGAATGGCCATCATCAAAAAATCTACAAACAATAAATGCTGGAGAGGGTGTGGAGAAAAGGGAACCCTCTTGCTCTCTTGGTGGGAATGTAAATTGATACAGCCACTATGGAGAACAGTATGGAGGTTCCTTAAAAAACTACAAATAGAACTACCATACGACCCAGCAATCCCACTACTGGGCATATACCCTGAGAAAACCATAATTCAAAAAGAGTCATGTACCAAAATGTTCACTGAAGCTCTATTTACAATAGCCAGGACATAGAAGCAACCTAAGTGTCCATCAACAGATGAATAGATAAACAAGATGTGGCCCATATATACAATGGAATATTACTCAGCCATAAAAAGAAATGAAATTGAGTTATTTGTAGTGAGGTGGATGGACCTAGAGTCTGTCATACAGAGTGTAGTAAGTCAGAAAGAGAAAAACAAATACCATGTGCTAACACATATATACGGAATCTAAGAAAAAAAATGGTCATGAAGAACTTAGACGCAAGACGGGAATAAAGACACAGACCTACTAGAGAATGGACTTGAGGATATGGGGAGGGGGAAGGGTAAGCTGTGATAAAGTGAGAGAGTGGCATGGACATATATACACTACGAAACGTAAAATAGCTGGTGGGAAGCAGCCGCATAGCACAGGGAGATCGGTTTGGTGCTTTGTGAACACCTAGAGGGGTGGGATAGGAAGGGTGGGAGGGAGGGAGATGCAAGAGGGAAGAGATATGGGCACATATGTATATGTATAACTGATTCACTTTTTTATAAAGCAGAAACTAACACACCATTGTAAAGCAATTATGCTCCAATAAAGATGTTAAAAAAATAAAAAAGAAAAGTAGGCTCCTAAAATGGTACAGATGAACTGGTTTGCAGGGCAGAAATAGAGACACAGATGTAGAGAACAAACGTATGGACACCAAGAGGGGAAAGTGTGGGGAGGGGGATGAATTGGGAGTTTGAGATTGACATGTATACACTAATATGTATAAAATAGATAACTAATAAGAACCTGCTGTATAACAAAGAAATAAAATAAAATTCAAAAATTCAAAAAAAAAAAAAAAAACAACCTGACTATTACAAGAGCCTAGAGTTAAATGCTAGCCACTTACTTCCTCAGTACTAAAATATATATATTTTATTTGGACCATAAATATCATCTTGGGAAAGAGCATACAAATGAAACATTAATGAAAACTTTTATTTTTCTTCTTTTATCTCTTAATTTTTGTCTCTTGACAATCAAATTATGTGTCTGATAAGAGAGAAGAAAGTCACACCATTTGACTCACTTGCTATTAAGCAGTTGTTGTCAAGAGGTCTAATACAGAGTAGAAATTAAAGCTATTTCCTAAAATAGGGACAATAGTTTAAGTATTGTTTTCAGTTAAGTATACTATAATTGTCCTCTGTGCAAATGCTTCTACATAAGGCAAGCAAATTGTAATTATGACTAATATAATTATATATCATTATCTAAATTGTGTATGCTTCAGCCTTCGCCCAGAAAATGGATTCCTTATGGATCTTATTCATCATATCCAGGAATTAGTCATTGTCTATTCACCCTGATCAATAATGCATTGGTGATTTCATAAAAGCTTATCAACAATTAGTTTTTGAAAAAAGAGCATATACAAAATGTTCATCTATGGTTGGGAGGAAGAAAGACACAGGTAATTGTGTCAGTTAGGGAAACCCGATTTCTAAGGTCAAAACATATTTCAGTTCAGTAAAGGACCAGGCAGGGTGTCTTTGTAAATATTGAGGCAGGAAAAGAAGCATTGTTAGAGCATGAAAATGGGACTTTTTACCACTTGGATGAGCAGGGAAGAGAAACGGGAAGTGGGAGTTACTCTGCACCAGTGATTGGAACACTAAATTCAAGAATAAAACCAGCACAACAGGATCCAAACAAAGGGACACAATAGACACATTTAGCGGAAATAAAATTGGATTTCTGACCTGGGTTTTAAGACCTTGCTATGAGGTATATGCTACATCAAGAGATAAATGCTACCAATTTCTGTACATTTTCAGAGAGCTCTATAAACTCTGGACAATGTATCAAATTGACTCACAGCATGACCCCCAGGAAGGAAAAGTTGCCTTTAGGAAAAAGCTTTCTGAAAATCCTATAGAACTTAATGGAGATAACTACTTATTTCCAAACATAACAGGAAGAGGGTTAGAACTGCACATTTTTAGAAGCATGAAGAAGGGATTTGAAATCTGGCTTAGTCCAAACCCTTAACCCAGTAGAGATTTCCACTGAACCAAAGTCATAGACAAATTGTTCTCCACTCTCAGGCAAATGCTATAACCTGAATGCAGTAGCTTATTTAGCAACTCTCAGTTAACCCATCAACCTATGAAGCCAGCCTTTGACTTGCAAAATAAAGAGGAGTGACCTGCGTACAAAAAGTATGACTGGGGTATGATGAGGAGGAAAAGGAAATTGCAATATCAGGAGATGTACTTAAATATACACAAGAGGATGCTCCCTAATTGCCTTTGATATTGATTTTTTTTTTTTGTCCCGATGCAGAGAATGCGATTACCTACATCTCAGAAAGTGTAACAACAGGTGTTATTACTGACCATAAAAATATGCCATCTCTTTTTTAAAGCTGGTACTAATGTTTAGCATTATGGCTTCCATTGGCAATAAACTCTGAAGGCAAAGTTCTAGGATCTATAAAAAGCCTTTCTCTTCATGTGTCACAACACTTTAACTCACATCTAGTTTGACCATATAAGCTGCTTAGATGAGAGTTGTAATGTCATTTCCTGACATTAATTTGATTTAACTTCCAGTATTATCAAGTGATAAAGTGTACTTCTTTCATGATATCCATTCCTTCTGAATGGTAGTTAGACAATAGTTTTGTGCTAATTGTGTTGGTTCCTGACAAGTTGGTTCCATAACATATTCTTTATGTGGGAACTTTAATAGCAATGCTTTCATCAAGAAACTCTGTCCATCCTTCTGTGGAACTCATTCTATGAATACTTAATGGTGTACACGTTGTTGGGGCAGGAAAATGAAGGAACTATGCTGTCCCTCTGTTCATACATAGACATGAGATTACATTTCCATAAATGTTGTTCTATGAGAACTACCTGCTAACCAACCTTCTGCTTACAATCTTGACTTTCTCTGAGTCATCCTCCTCAATTTTGACAAAATGATCTCCCTGTAATACACACCTGCCCATGACACTCCTAGGCTTGAAACACTCCAATGATCCCCAAATATCTATAGAGCAAAGTCCAAGCACATTAGTATGATTCACAGCACCATTAGGAACAGAAACCTACTCTCCTTCCCAGGCTCATTTCTCATCATTCCTTACCTCACATGATGGATCCATGGCAAACATAATTTATTTTGTGTTTCATGCTTTTACTCAGTCTGTGAGTCTTTGCTTGGTCAACTAACTTCTCATCCTTTGAGAGTTCAGGCATTCTTTCCTCCAGGAACATGTCACTGGCTCTCTTTTTTTCCTTGCGGTTGGGATAAGTACGATCCATACTTCTTTCTTTAGTTACTATGTGCGAATTTTTATCCTCACACTTGGGTGCTTCATTGAAATACATTAATGTGCTTATTCCTACTAAACTATAAACCATTAGGTGTTCCCAGATACTTCCTGGCACCAGGAAGATGAGATCCAGGAGCACCAATGGTATAAGTCCCAGTCTTAGCAGTCAGGCAGAGAAAGCAAAGTTTCCCTTCCTCTGCCTCTTTGTTCCTTGTTTTAGTCAGGCCCTCATTGCATTAGATAATGCCCACTCACATTGGAGAGGGCAATTGCTTTATTGATTCAAATGGAAACACCCTCACAGACACACCTGGAGATAATGCTTAACCAGAAAACTGAGCATCCCATGACCCAGTCAAGTTGACACATAAAATTAACCATCACAACTGCAAATGTAAAGTCAAGCTTTAGACTCATTTATAGGTGACATAAATTCAGTATGTACTTTATGTGTTGAGGGGAATTGCATGAATATGAAATTACACTTCAGGACAATGAATCTGATGTTGCTTTGTAAAATGAAATACAGAAGAGACCAGAAAAAACTATACATATGAGTACTGACATTGGAGGTAATAAAAGTCAAATTCTAGAGTTATGAATGTGGGGAAGGAAAATAAGAGATATTTATAAAAATAATCACTGTTAAACTTTTAAATGTATTCAATGTGTTAAGAATTGTGTTAAGTGCCATTTAAATCTCTCAAAAACCCTGCATGGATAAACACTGAAATCTGAGATAAACCAGATTCAGGTTAAATAATCTTCCTGAAGTCATACTTCAGAGATTTAAAAGCAGCTCTGTGATAAACTCATACTCTTTCTACTGCATTGCTTCTGCCTCTTGGGCAAATGGGTAAATATATTCAACATACACACATGGTGTGAACACTGTGGATATAGTGTAACTCTCAGGATCTTTTTCACATCTTACACATATCTGATGAATTTGGTAAAGTCAGGAGAGGGAAAATAGCGAAGTGTAAACAAAGGACTGAGTTGTCTTTTATCCTCATTTGTAAGTCAACTCAAATAGGCAAGCTTACCAAGAATCGCCTAATGATTGAAGCTCAAGACCCTCTGGGGCCACTATTTTTTATTTAATGAAACTACCAAAGATCTCCAATGTCAGTTCTGTGAAGGGCAGACTACTGTGATTTTTAGTTCCTCAAATGATGTTGATACATGTGGTAGGCTGAACAGTGGTCCCCCCACAAAGATATACATGCCCCAATCTCTGGAATTTGCAATTGTTACCTTATATAACAACAACAACAAAAAGATTGCATATATGATTAAATGAAGGATTTTTCTTTTTTCTTTTTAATTGGAGTATAGTTGCTTTACAATGTTGTGTTAGTTTCTACTGTACAACAAAGTGAATCAGCTATATGTATACATATATCCCTTCCCTCTTGGACCTCCTTCCCACCACCACCACCCCCACCAATCCCACCCATCTAGGTCACCACAGAGCACCAGGTGAGATCCCTGCGCTACACAGCAGGTTCCCACTAGCTATCTGTTTTACACATGGCAGTGCACATACATCAGTCCCAATCTCCCAATTCATCCCACTCCCTCCCTCTGTCCACACATCCATTCTCTATGTCTGTGTCTCTATTCCTGCCCTGCAAATAGATTCATCTGTACCATTTTTCTAGATTCCACATATATGCATTAATATACAATATTTGGTTTTCTCTTTCTTACTTCACTCTGTGTGACAGTCTCTAGGTCCATCCACATCTCTAAAAATGACCCAATTTTGTTCCTTTTTATGGCTGAGTAATATTCCATTGTATATATGCACCACATCTTTTTATCCATTCATCTGTCGATGGACATTTTCTTTAAACAACATACATTTATTTCTCACAGTTTTGGATGCTGGAAGTCTAAGATCAGGGTGCCAGAAATGTTGGGTTCTTGGTGAGGGCTCTCTTTCTGGTTTGCAGATGGCTGCCTTCTTGCTGTGTCCTCACATGGCTGAGAGAGATCACCTCTCTCATATATCTTTTTCCCCCCGTTTTTTGAGAAATAATTGTCATACATCACTGTATAAGTTTAAGGAGAAGAGCATGATGGTTCGATTTACAGATCTTATGAACTGATTACCACAGTAGATTCAGCTAACATCCACCTTTTAATGTTTTTATGATATTTAGCATTCTTTTTTCTCGACTCAAAGAACTCCCTTTAACATTTCTTGTAAGGCAGTTCTAGTGGTAATGAACTTCCTCAGATTCTGTTTGCTCAGGAAAGTCTTTATTCCTCCCTTGTTTCTGAGGGACAGCTTCACTAGGAATAGAATTCTTGGTTGACAGTTATTTTCTTTTAATATTTTGAATATTTCATCTCATTTTCTCTTGGCCTGAAAAGTTTCTCCTGAGAAATCCACCAATAGTCTTACAGGGTTTCCCTTGTGTGTAACTTCTCTCTTTCTCTTGTTGTTCTTAAAATTCTTTGAAAAGAAAAACACTAATTTGAAAAGATACATGCATGCCAATATTCATAGCAGCATTATTTACAGTAACCAAGATATAGAAACAACATAACTGTCCATCAACAGATGGATGGATAAAGAATATTACTCAGACATAAGAAAGAATGAAATCCTGCCATTTTCAATAACATGAATGGATCTAGAGGGTGTTATGTTTAGTGAAATAAGTCAGACAGAGAAAGAAAAATACTCTACATTATCACTTATATGTGGAATCTAAAAAATAAAACAAATAATGTATATAACAAAACAGAAAGAGACTCACAGATATAAAGAACAAACTAGTGGTTACCAGTGGGGAAAGGGAAGGGAGAAGGGGTACGATAGGGGTATGGGATTAAGAGATATAAACTACTATGTATAAAATAGATAAGCAGCAAGGATATATTGTACAGCACAGGGAAATATAGCCATTGTGTAAATAGCTTTAAATGGAGTGTAATCTATAAAAATACTGAATCATTGTTGTACACCAGAAACTAGTATAATATTGTAAATCAGCTATACTTCAATAAAAAATGAAAAATACAAATTCAATATAGTTATTTAATTCTTAAGTATAACTTGAACATAAGATAATGAAAGTTACCAACAAATAATAAACCATTCTGAAGAGAATCCTATTTCCAGGAGGAAGAAAATGAATATTGTTATTTTTTTGAATTGACAGCCTTATTGATCAAATTAGAGTACATTTATAGTGATTTATATACATCATTATTAAGTTCTTTGTATTGGTTGAGATCATGTTTGAAAAGATTGAATCAGTAAAAATGAGTGTTCTTAGAAAGTGTTTCCATAAGTGATCTACACTGTGTTTGGTATGAAAACTTTTGTAATTATTCAAATATTATTTTAAATCTTTGTGCTTTATGTTATCAGAACCACTAAAATTATTGTCTTGAATGTATGTGTGTGTATAACCATATTTATATATATACTATAATATATATACAGACATATATATATATATATAAAACTATATATATTCCATAGTTATGTATCTATAAAATAAAACATTCTCTCTCATAAAAAAAAAAAATCCTTGTTTTCTGACTTTTGACAATTTAATTATAATGAGTCCTATTTGGATTCAACCTATTTGGGATCTTTTGGGCCTCATGGATCTGGATGTTCATTTTTCTCCCCAGGTTCAGGAAGTTTTCAGCCATTATTGCTTTAAATATACTTTCTGTCCCTTTCTCTTTCTCCTTTCCTTTTGGGATTCCCATAATGCAAATATTGTTTCTTTTCACTGTGTCCCATAATGCCCATAGGATTTCTTCACTTTTTAAAAATTCTTTTTGCTCCTCTGACTAGGTAATTTTGACTGTCCTGTCTTGAAGACCTTCCTTCTTCTGCATGGTCAAGTCTACTTATGAAACTACTGAATTCTTCAGTTCAGTTATTGCATTTTTAAACTCTAGGATTTCTGTTTGGTTTTTTGTTTTGTTTGGGTTTGTTCTTTTTTTTTTTTTTTTTTTTGATAGTTGCTATTTCCTTATCATATTTCTCATTTTGTTAATGCATTGTTTTCCTAATTTCATTTAGTGTCTGTTCGTGTTTTCTTGTAGTTTACTAAACTTGCTTAAGAGGATTATTCTGAATTCTTTGTCTGACAGTTCACAGATCCCCATTTTTTAGTTATTGGAGCTTTATTTGTTTTCTTTGGTGGTGTCATATTGACCTGATTTTTTGTGATCCTTGATTCCTTACATTGGCATCTGCACATTTGGGTATTTGGGTTCTTCTTCCAGACTTTACAAGTTTGCTTTGGCAAAGACAGTTTTTGATCAGTCAGCTTAGTTTAAATTTCTGGGTGTGTCTGCTGGTAAGGTCCTTGGGCAGGTGGGGCCTGCTATTATGGTCTATTCTGAGGCAAAGCAACAGTTCATGCTCTAAGGACAAGGATGAGGATTGTGGCACTGTCTGGGAACAGTTGGATGGGACTGCTGGCTTGGTTTCCTACCCAAGTAAGGCTACAGGATGGGCTCCATGGTTGCCTGGATTCTCTGGTAAGGCTTACTAGAAGGTTGGCACTAGGTACTACATACAGTAGTAGATGGGGCTACAAATTAGCTTCCTTGCCCTGGCAGGACAGCATGATAAGACCCAGGGCCTGGGTTCCCCCTCATTATTTGGGGATTCAAAGAGTATGCACTGATTCCTTGGTCAGGTGAGGCCACCAGTTTTACTCTGCAGACTGGGAAAGCCATAAGCTCTGCTTTCTGTTCCAGTACCACTGTACATAAGGCTGTTGGATGGGCTATTTCTGTATGCTCCAGTTCAGTTACCTGGCCAGACAAGATGAAGGCTGTATTCAGCAATGAGGAGAGCTATGAATTAGATTCCTTGTCCAGGCACAGCAGGACAAGCAACTCTAAATCCAGTAAAGCTGTTTGTTGTCTTAACTGAAGCTGACCTACATTACAAGTCTGCTAACTGAACAGGGCCACTGGTTTTGTTCTGCAAACTCTTGGCTCTGCTCACCTCTTGGTTCGTGTGCCACTGGATCACATAGCTTCCTAGAATTGTCTCCAGCCCTTCTGGTCAGATGGGGCCACAAGACAATCTTCACAGCAGGTGAGGCTGTGATTCAGCTCCTTGCCTGGATGTGGGCAAACCAGGCTCCAAAGCTGGCAAAACTCCTCATTTGAGGATCTGAATCAAGTAGATCTGTACCCTACCTAGTTCTCTGGTCAGAGTGTACCTCCAACCAGATTCTTCAGATAAGTAAATCCTCTGGTTGGGATTACTACTTGGGCACTGCAGGAATGAACTTGGTCTGCCAAGATCTGTGCGGTGGTCACTGCGAACACCTCCCCACATCTCCATCACAGTCAGATTTCCAGAGGTCCAGCCCCACAGATTCCCCAGCAATCCCTGAGGTGCGAGATCAGAGTAGGGGCTCCTGCAATGTTACCCACAACGCTGGGAGAGCTGGTTTTCCTCTGGGTTCTCTTTTCCCCCTGGAGGAACCAGAGGATCAGGGGAGACCTCTCTGTGTGTTGCTGTGCTGACCTGGGAAAAGAGCAATGCAGTCAACCTGTAGCCACTTCTCTTACCTTCTAATGCAGTTTCTCTTGGTCTCTGTGGTGCGGGGGTGGGGGCAGGGGGTGGTGCTTCAGCCTCACCCCCATGTTCTAGGATTCTCTCAGTAGTGTCTTGTCCTTGAATAGTAGTTAATTTTCTCCTTGTGAGCAGGAGGGAAGCCAGGAAAATTCTATTTCACCGTCTTGGTGATGTCACTCCAAATGAAGGATTTTTGAGATGGGGAGATTATCCTGGATTATTTGCATAGGCCCTAAATGCAATCACAACTGTCTTTATAAGAGAGAAGTAGAGAAGATTACATAGAAGAAGAAGAGGAGAAGGCAAAATGACCACAGAGGCAGAGATTGGAGTGATGCAACTACAAGACAAGGCTTGCTGGCAGCTACCAAAAGCAGGAAGAGGCAAGGAACCGAGTCTCCCTTGGGCCCCCAGAGGGAGCATGGCCCCGCTGCCACTTTGGTTTCACTCAGTGATAATGATTTTGGACTTCTGCTTCTGGCCTCCAGAATTGTGAGAGAATAACTTTCTGTTGTTTTAAGCCACCAGCTTGTAATAATTTGCTACATCAGCCACAGGAAAGTAATATAATACCCAAATGACACTGGAAAGACTAAATCACAAACACACTAAAAATTTGATAATACATCACTGGATTATATCCTTTTCACATAGAAAAAAAGGGAGTTACTTCCTTTGAGAAGTACCTTGAAAAGTACTTGGATTGACCTTGGAAAGCTGAATATTATGACTTCCCAAATTTTGTTTACTCCATGTGCAGACCATTTTACAGTCATTCTTTCCAAACTCCCCATTTAAAGTGCCACTATTACAGATTTGACTGATGTTAAAATGTTAGAACTGACGAAATAAATGAGTGCTAATAAAACAGTGAAGTGTTCTGGTATCAAGTTACTGAACCAATACAATGGTTTATAACACCATGATGAAACCGAATAATTGGATACTGTGATGAATTTGAGGTATTACAGTTTTAATGGTGTTAGGCTTATGATAAGTGTTAAACAGTAATGCCACATTCCTTTTGTTCATAGGCTCAGTGGGATGGCTTGACTGGGCGTATCACCTTCAATAAAACCGATGGCTTGAGGAAGGATTTTGATCTGGACATTATTAGTCTCAAAGAGGAAGGAACTGAAAAGGTAACCTCCTCAATAATAAATTTGAAAATTAAAAAAAAGCATTGCTCATGCATTTTTACTTGCACAAACAAGTAGGGGAATGATAAAGTGATTCTCTCAGCACGTTCATTTACGTCCAGTTTTCTAGATCTCTCTCCCTGATATGCAGATCGATGTTGATGTGCTAGATTCTTAAATTGTGTGTGCTATTAATAGCAATGCGAATGGTTATATAGTGCTTGGTTTATATACAAGCATCATTATATTATTACATATATATAACCTTAGGGGTGGATGTCATTAGCCTCATTTCTCAAAGGTTTTAAGAAATTGAGTTTAGACTTGGGAAATCAGAAGCTGTCAATGATTTATATTTGGAATGGCATCCAAGGGTTACTTAGAAATGAATTCTAATTTTACTCCATTTTGAGACTGGTGACAGAGGGACAAAATAAAGTAGGATAGAAAAAGCTTACTGAAGCAAACTAACTTTGCATCCCTAATTTTAGGAGGAAATATGCCAAAAAAAATGTATTTTAATGTTGAGTTCTGATTTTAGGCTTATTTAGTTGTAATTCTCAACCTCTCAATGATTTGAGTTCCATTCTTGTTACTATTTAGAGCAATGCAAATGTAAGCTATTTAATTAATAATAATAATAATAAAATAATTTGCCTCCTCTTTATTACACCAATTTTAGTATTCACAACTATGCATTGGGATAATTAACACTTATAGTGTGAAGACTTTGCCTTTTAGAACCTTAAAAAAAAAGATTTTGAAGCCCCCAAAACAACTGTCTGAACACCAAAACTCTATAAGCCAACATTTTTTTCACCATAGAGTACAAAAAGCTTAATGTAAAAGAATGGCTTTGGGAACAATCAGTTTTACTTAGTTGAAATATTTCAGTTGATTTTTAAAATGAGATAAGGTTTCTATTTCTGTTTTGTTGCTTTTGTTAACTGAGACACATTTTTTTTAAGGTCCTAAATATACCTCACCCCCAAATAGCTTAATTAAAATAAACAAAGATTAATTAGGCTGAATGTAAAAGGTGACCACCAGTGCTGAAATGTCTGAGGAAAATAATTAGTTCACAGCTTTGAGAGTTCACACTAGTCACGCAGGTTTCCCCTTTTAAAAATGCCCTCTCTCTTCATCTCCTCTCTTCCTCTCTCTGTCTCTCTGTCTCTCTGTCTCTCTGTCTCTCTCTCTCTCTCTCTCTCTCTCTCTCTCTCTCTCGGGCTTCTTCACTCTGATTTCCTTGTCTGTTAGGTTAACATGCTCTGACAGAGCACAAGCCATCAACCTAGCCTCCATAATGGATGTGGAATTTGGGCTACAGGGAACACAAGGAAAGAAAATAATATTGTTACAGACTAAAAGCCTATAATTTTTTTTTAAAGAAAATGTATGCTTCTCTATACATGCTTCTCTCTCCCTCTCCACTCCATTTAATGTACAGAACTGAAGAGGGAAGAAAACCTGTTAAAGAAACATCTTTTTGGCTCAGATGTGTGATGAAATAGATGAAGCTATTGTTATGTTTTTGCAGCTATTTATACATGTCAATATTATGCACATTCTATTGGTGTTTTTCCAACAAAGGCAAAATCGAATTAGATGAAAGTGTTTTCTCAATTTGTTTCTTTATCTCTTCATTGTTTGCAATAACATTTCTTTCTTCAGGTGACTTGGGCTCAATTCCTAAGAAGGCTGATTGAACCTTAAAGCAATGGGGGAAGCCAACCTATCCTTCTCAGGTGTCAATGGAGGAAATGGCCAATCTTTTCATGTCAGCCTTTTGCAGGGTCCATAGGGAAAGTTGTTAGAAAAAGCCTATTTTCTCACTTTCACTCGTTTCTAATACGCAGAAGCCCCTAATCAAAGAATAAGTCATTACGTACACCTTCTTCTCACTAAGGAATAATGTGTGTGTGTGTGTGTGTGTGTGTGTGTGTGTGTGTGTGTGTGTGTGTGTGTGTTGGTCGATTGACTAATCTGGTTATAAATGTCTTTAACATGTCTTCTTAAGGAATGATGAAGACCTTTTAACTCTGCAGCATAGATGTGCATATTCAAAAGAACTTTAAGACTTTTTTTGGTGTGCAAAAGGAAAAGTGAAAATCAGGTTGCACCACCTAGTAGAAGTAACTTCTGTGGGACCCAGTACTTGGTTCATCTCTTTACTGTACCTATTCTCAGGCTTTATATTGAATTAAGATGCAAGATTCCCAATAATGGGTGGGAAATGTAATGCTGTGAACACTTACACACCATGATACCTTTTGGCTTCCATGCTCCATTTTAATTAAGTGCTATTTTTATCTTTCCCTCCGAAAACCAAGGTTGCTGGCGAAGTGTCTAAACACTTATATAAAGTGTGGAAGAAGGTTTGTACATGGACAAAAACTGCAGGAAATCTGGGGGGGGAGGGGGAATACCAAAGGAAAAACCTGCATCCTTCCAGCTTTCCCAGACCAGCAGCTCTCCAATTGCAGTTTAGAGGCGATATTACATATAAAGGGAGAATGGGGATGATTGAATATGTTGTCTCTCAACAACATTGCCTGTGAATGGAAACAGGCTTGAGATGGATTAAATAATGATGGATTAAATATTTCCCCCTAGATTATTTTTGTTTCTCCTGGGTAGACTCAGTCCGTGTTAGGACTGAAAGCAGGTAACTGAAACAGAAGCAGACACTGGGTCATTGATATTCCCTCTTGAATCACTAAATATTTTTCCCTAAGGGGCATAAAAACAATAGATTTGATCCATCAGACTAGTCAGATAGGCTAAGGCTCAGAAGGGCTGGGACATCTCCTTCAGTGTCACCACCACAAAATATGAGCCATTTTTAGAAATTCCCTTTTCTTACATACTATCTTTTTTTATGCAGTAAAGCAAAATTTGCCAATGCATATTGTTTTGCAATTTGTTTTAGAACCCCAGTTTCCAGAGGACAAAAACATTAGAGGCTTTGAAAGGGAAATGAGATTATCTTGCAAATCATAACACCTAGTATCATGTTGTCAAAGAATGTGCACAGATTTATTATAGAAGCAAATGTTAGACATTACAAACATTCGGATCAAGAAAGTGTCCCAGTGATATGCAAACATTGTCTTTCATTCTCTCTCTCTCTAAAACCACTTGCTAAACTATTTGTTGATTGACAAATGGACCTTAAATTACTGTTCAACTTGAACAGTTTTGTCAGGTTCACTTTCATCTTTGGAATTATTAGTTAAGTCACAGAAAGTGTAAACAGTTTCTCCCTGCAGTCAAAAACCTTGTCTCCCTTTTGGTAGTACTCATATGAGCTCCAAAATGTCCTGCTTTTAAGTTTAAAAAAGCACAGGTTTAATAACCTTGTTTTAATCTTCAGTGAATCAGGCTACCAAAGGCACAGGGAAGGCAATCCCATCTCTTCTCTGCTAATAAGTAGATGAACCTAACTGACACCCAGAAAGAAGCTTATTACACTAATCCAGCTTGAGACTCCAGGCACTTTATGCAATGTTGAATTAATTCAAACCAAATATCCTAGGGAATGAAATCCAAGCCCGGAAATTTTACTCAGAGGAGGGGAATGTCCTTTATTGGTCACTAAACTGCAATAATCACCCCCACTTCCCAAGGTTGCACTTCTTGGCTTTCCTCCTTCCTCCATGCCGCTGTGCCTCTTCCTTCCTGCTGACCTATCGTTGCCCACTTTGCAAGTTGTATACACTGTGGTGTGCTGTTTTGTGTTATGCCTGCTCGTCAACAATTTACAGTAACCTGAGTGCTAGCACATGAGACCTATTGAGACCCAAAAAACACATTGGCCTTTCCCTACAAGACTCCGTCTTACAAGAGGAAGATTCACCCCCATTGCCTTCAAATTCCAAAAGCTCTTCTCTGCACTCTGACATTTTTCAGTAGAGAATAGTCTGCCTGAAATTCTTTCCAAAAGACGGATACAGCAGTCTTTACAAAACCCATCACTAAAAATATGTGTTCATAAAGCTCATGATATAAGAAACAGATATACTTTTTTCTTCCCCTAGATGCTCGATTATTTCATTCCGCAATTTTGGATTTTGAGTTTATGTGAATCACATACCAGGTTTGGGAGATAGATGTTAGTCACTCTCTGAGCATCTTTTTGTTGCATTACCTCTTTTAAAAAAGTTTGCGTAATGACATTTGGGCACTCATTTTCAAATGCTTCCCTCTGTTGTCTGAGATAATAAATGGCTGCTCCCTCATGCCAGTTTACAAAGTGAAAGAAGGCAGAGCCAGGCAATTTAGCTTTTGAGTGTTCCTGCCCACAAATAATTGGTCCACCGTCCACTAATTCTCACTGGTGAATTGCTGCTGACTGCTTTTGCTACAGTTTGAAAACTGAGGTTCTGCTTCCTGGAAGCCCTTCTCCAAGGTTGGAGAACAGGACTGAAATGCTAAACACCCTGGCATCTGGGTAACTGTGTCCCTCCCCGCAATACACAAGAATCATGGGATCTTGCTTTTTCAGAAAGAGACGTTCATTCACGTGTTCATTTACTTCAATTAACAGGTAAAGTCAGTGGACAACTTAGGTTTAAAAGACACACAAACACATGCACACAAGCACAAACACACACACACGCACTCTCACACACACATGCACTCTACTGCTTTGCTGATTAAAAGGTTTGAAAATAGAAGGCTGAGGTCATTCAAATTCCATATGTACTCCAAACTCCAAACTGTCCACTTCCCAGGAATAGCCTGATCGTTACTATATTTTGATATTCTTTTAGTCTAGATTTGAGGAAACTTCTGTTACACAGATAGTGGGAAAAAATAATCTCCTTTTTCTTATTTTATGGAGGAAAGTTTACACTGAATGGGACTTTGGGACTCATTTGATTAGAACTACATCAGCAATGATATCTGACCTTCCACACTTTTAGTGAGGTTAATAAAAGAAAAAAAGCCAGATGTTAAGCCGTGGGGTGTATTTGTCTACGATTTCAAGTTTGTATTTTAAAAGGGAGTGATGTTGCAAGGCCATTCAACACTGCCATTTGCAAATATTAGTATAGGTCCTTTAAACACTTGACATTAATAGAAATAAGAGTTACAGAGAACACATTTCATTACTTAACAAATTGGCTAAAAACAGAGTTATTTTCTCCACCTTTCAATACTTAATTAAAAATTAGGTTCCATTCTCCCCAGTGCTTAAGTCAAGCTTTAATTAAAAGCACAGCCAGGGCCCAATTTAAACACAGTCTTCATAGAGTTAGAAGTCAACTGTTCACAGCCTAAAGCATGGCTTTGGATGAAAACCAATAGATTCCCAGTTGTGGTTAGCCTGAGATACATTTCCTGGAAATGAGAGCCCCTGCCCCCCAAAAAGTGAGAGTAGGTTAGAAGAGAGGAAAGAAAAAATTGTCCCCTTTTCTTGGGTTTAAAGCCAGACAAAGAAAAGATTCTTTAATCCGCAGACATGTGTTGCATGCATTCTAAGTGATGAACATCGCACTTGATCCTGGAAAGACTGAATGGTTATTAAAGGTGTTATCCTACAGCTTAATCCTACCTCTAGTACCCTCTCTATAGACAGAATGAAATACTTTCAAATGCAAAAACTACCCCAAACCCCCATTTATCTAGACTTGTCTCCTATGTCACCAACCAACTAGGTCTAATTAAGTATAGAAAGAAGACAGTGAAACTGAAATAGTTCACACCGATGTGTGAATGTGTGATACAGTACTTGCAACTTCCTCAAAGAATTTATATTTCTAAAAAGAATACTTGTCAAGCTAAATGAATTTTCAGCTGCTGCATTTAGGCAGTAAATCAAAGTAAATAAATAGAAAAGGAAAGAAGCCTAACATTCCCACAGGTAAAATTTTATTTAAATATCAGGAAAGCTCTAATGTCTCCATTTTGCTGGTGAGGAAATTGAGCCACAGCAGGGTTAATTAACTTGCCCATGGTCACATTGCTGGTAAATTGCAAAATTAGAATCTGGACAAGAGTCTATCTGGAAAGCTCATACTCTGTCCAACTAGCCAATGTCCTCCCATTGGAAGAGTATATTTAGAGATCAAGCATAGGTCTACCCTGTCCATCCCAGAGTATGTCCAAGTGTTGGTGTTCCTAAACTGACCCTGTTTTTCATAGCTCCTTTACTTTATCAGCTTATAAATTTCAAAAAAATTCACTAACAATTCTAAGTTCTTTCATAACAGGACAAGCTTAAAGAAATTACTGGGGCAGTCATTCAGATGTCCTTCATTAATGTTTGTGCAGCTCTTATACCAACACTTTCACATGCATCTACTCATTTGATCTTCTTAGGATTCCTATAAAGTATTTTATAGTTAGAGAATAAAAGCTCAGAAAGTTTAGTATCTTGTCCAAGATCACACCGCAACCAGGTTTGCATGCCATCTCACTAAGCTGGCAGTAAATGCCTACAGAAGGCTTCAGAAAAAGAGCTCGATTCTCTGAGGCTCTTTTCATAGGTTGCCCCCAGAGGCAAAACAAATCAATATACTTCTACAGGGTCTGATAACCCAGGAATGGCTTGGCCACTGGAGGAAATTTGGGTTATTATTTCTTAAAAGAGCAATGGGCTTCACTGACTGCCAATCACAATGATTGGTTCTGTGGTAGATAGAAAGATCAATAAGCAATAAAAGTGAATACCTTCACTGAAGGCATTCATAGTCAAGTGAACAAACAAGACAGGTAAACAGATGATAATAACAGAATAAGGTTCAGAACAGAGGTACAAGGAAGGTACTAACAGAGTACTACTAGTGTCCACAAGAGGCACCCCGACCCAGCACTGGGTCCTCCAGTAAAATAGGCCTAGAACTTAGTTTGCTGCTCATCCACACTTTTTCTTCCATTTACGTTTCCCTTTTAGATGCCCGATCTCTCCACTATCCATCTTGCCTCCTCCATCCCATTTCTTATAAATTTTAAAGGCATCGATGGTAATACTTTGGTAACACAAGGTTTGTATCAATAAAATGTAAGCTCCACAAGACCAGAAATTTTTATCTCTTTTGTTCACTGCTATGCCCTCCAATGCCTAGAAGAATCCCTGGCATATAAGTAGTTGTTCAACAAATACATATTGGAAGAAAATCCAATATTCATTTAAAAATTCTTAATTTAAAACAGAACATTGAACTTAATAAATTAAAAACAAAAGGACCTCCCCCTACTTCACCCCACATAGCACAAATTTTCTGTTCCATCTACACACTCATCCTTCCATTGTTTTGTTTTCCCACATTTAGTAGCTTCCACAGTGATACCCTGTTGTCCTCTTCCCAGACTATGAGCTTTTGTGCCTATTCCTGGTGTACCAGGGACCTCTCTTTAGCATAAATGCCATCACTGACTGCCAGCAGCCTCTGATGTAATGTGTTCTGTGTAGATTGGGATTTGGAACTCCAACAGTGGGCTTAACATGACAGATGGCAACAAAGACAGGTCCAATAATATCACCGATTCACTCGCCAACCGAACGCTCATCGTCACCACAATTCTGGTAAGTTGACCATGTGGAATTGAGGGCATCTTATCCAGACTCTTACTCTAGACCTTGAAGGATTCCTCAACTATCCTTTTCATGCCAACAACTCTCTCTGTAAATGTCTATGTTTAATTGGGACACTAGAATCATATGTTTGTGTGTACCTATAATAGATTGAATTATCAGCTTCCAACATTGTTCTGAAGATCTCCTACCTCCAATCCATTCTCAGCTCTCTTTTGCTCCACCCTCTAGCCCCACCCAGCTGGTCTCCCTTGCTCTCTGGCTGCTGGTTGGTTTCAACCAAGGGGAGACTAAGACCAGGGAAGTGGAGGAAGAGACCCAAGGAGATTTCTTCCACTGTTTCCCAACAGTATTGTCAGAACCTCTGTCTTTCACAGCCATAGCTTCTATCCTGTCAGTGATCCTGCTTCCATACACTAACTGCACTGGACTCCTGGAACACTCTTTCCTCCCTCTCTGCCTCAGCCCTAGCTTCCTAATTATGCTGGTCCCTGGGTGTCTATATTCCACTGCAATTCTCACCACCATCTCTGTTGCTTCCCTTTGTCTTGCTCATTCCTTTGTAAATAGCCCCTTTATTAACTGCTCTTCAAAAGCCCAGGTAAAAGTACCTCCTACTCTGTGTTGGAACCCCTGTCATGCCCCCATCTAGCAACTGTGCACTCACAAGTTGTTCGTTCTCCCTCTTTGCTCTATCATAATCCAAGAAATAAAGGGAGTGGCCACCTCTAAAATCTTCACTTTTGGACCTTCCTGTTTTGATTTAGTCCATAATGTCAGGCCAATTTACTTCTGAAACAGTTAGCTTCGGAGAATTATTCATCCAAAGTGAAAACCGTTTTGTTTTTCTGGTGTCTACTTTCTCTGCAACCTTCTCATGGAAATACAGAGTATTCTACTTCTAACAGTTTGTTTGAGGATAAGCCTAAACATAAAGGACAGATCAGTAATGTAGTAACTATTATGATTTTATAAAATAAAATACATTTTTATTTAGTCAAATGAGAATTAAAAAGATTATAGATACGTAGTCTTAAGGAAATGTCCATTATTCATAGGATAGGGGATTTACCACGTAAGCATATAAACAAAGAATTTACCAGATGTGAGCTCTAAGATGCATTCAAATAAGAAAGTGGAACCGATGATAAAAGAAGACATTGAAATGGCCTTTGAATAAGATATCCTGAATGAAACCAAGAAAAAATATGTAAGTAATAAGGGAATAGTGAAATTGAGATGCAATTTAGCTGAGAAATGAGAAAATTAAAATATTCAGAGTATTTAGTAGACAGGAAGTTTGAAGAACAAGAGAATATATTTGCTGATTTAGATTTCCCTTTTGTAAGTAGGTGAAGCTCATAGATAAAAGCCAGGAGAGAGGGTGGGCCTAGCACTAGAAGCTTGGGTGTGGGCACAGCTGGATGCCAGATATCCAGACATCAGATCATCCCCTGCCTTCTCTGCCAGACCTAAAGTTCACAAATGATTGTCTCTATGACACCATTCACTCACAGCTCTGCCCTCAGCAGTGGAGGGGAAAAACTCTCAATCAAAGAGAGAGGAGGGAGAGAAATAATATATGGAGTGTTCTATATTTGTAGAGGATGTACAAAAGATGAGTTTAGCAAAGGCAGAAGGGGAAGTGACCTTCTTTAGTATTCTCAAATCTTAAAAATAATCTTCAAATATTTTATATCTTCTGGCTGTTGATAGAGCTTGTGTAAGTAAATTCTGCCTTTCATTATAACAGGGTTTCATATGTGATTTGTTTCATATAGGAAGAACCCTATGTGATGTACAGGAAATCTGATAAGCCACTGTATGGAAATGACAGATTTGAAGGATATTGCCTGGATCTATTGAAGGAATTGTCAAACATCCTGGGTTTCATTTATGATGTTAAACTTGTCCCTGATGGCAAATATGGAGCTCAGAATGACAAAGGAGAGTGGAATGGAATGGTCAAAGAACTTATAGATCATGTAAGCAAAACTATATCTCCTACATAGGGGTCTTAAATGTAAAAAAAAAAAAAAAAAATGCATAATGAGAAAAGTAAAAGAAAAGAGAAAAAATGGTTGAGTCGAGTCAGAAGACATTTTATTTATTTATTTTTTGAATCATAAAAATAGCTTGAAAAATGGGAGAAAACAACCTACCAATGTAGTTTCCCCACTTAGAAGGGCAAGTAAGGAAAAATTGAGGATAAAAATTTATGGGCCCATCCTTCATACCGAAGAATAAACTTGAATGATTCTTAGATTAGATAAAGAGTTCTGAAGTTTGCAGCTCAGAGCAAAATCTCATCGACTACTTTTATGATCTAGTTGTTCATTTCTTACTTTTCTCACATGCCCTTTTTTAAAGACATTCTTCTGCAGTTTTTTCCCCCATTTAGTTCCAGAATATGTATGTGTATATAATATATATATATATATATATATATATATATATATATATGTCGTGTGTGTGTGTGTTTCACACTGTCTGGTTTCTCTTTGCTAATGAATACTATTTTGTAAACATAACTGTGTAAATCAACTGTTTTTATATTAGAGTTAATCAGCACAGAAGTTTTTGTGTGAGAAACATTTGGAGTTGAGAATAGGAATCAGGAGAACCAGGAAAAGTCTAGACATTCACCAGGAAGGTAGACAACTAAGGTGACAAGTTCAAACTTGCTTTTGCAGAGGGCTGATCTGGCGGTGGCTCCTCTTACCATCACTTACGTGCGGGAAAAAGTCATAGACTTCTCCAAACCCTTCATGACCCTGGGCATCAGCATTCTCTACCGCAAGCCCAATGGCACCAATCCAGGGGTCTTCTCCTTCCTCAATCCTCTATCTCCTGACATTTGGATGTATGTGCTCTTAGCCTGTTTAGGAGTCAGTTGTGTACTCTTTGTGATCGCAAGGTAAGTTAGAGAACTACTAAACTTACAACAGATCTATGTCAGTCTCAGGTTGACCTGTATGCTCTAGAGGTAGACAAAGATCAAGAACTTCAAAGTATTCTTTTAGTTTTGCCTGGTGTTCTATTCTGTCAAGTTCTCCCTCATAAAAGCCACTCTATAAATGAATATCTTCTAATTATTCATAAAGGTAATTTTAAAAGATAATAGGAAGACAATTTTATATATTATATAAATTTAATTTTATCAGTACTTAAAGCAATGTAAAATGGTTATTTACCCATTTTTCCCTGAATTATATTGCCACAAAAGCAATAGCTCAGCTAATAAATCTAAAACATTTCAACAGGAAAGAGAAAAATTTTGTCCAGATTCTTGATCCCTGGAATATTCGCAAATATTAAGCAAAAGAGAAAAAAGTTAGCTAGGAATTGTTGTAGCAAATAAGAAGCACTGGATTAAACAAGATTTTGAAATCCTCGGGAATAAAAATAAATACTTCGAAAATTTTATAAAATTTATTTTTAAAAACATTAGACAGTTAACAAGAGAATTCTGGAAATAACAATAAAAAGAAAGAGTAGTTATATATCCAGTCTGGAGGCATGAAATCTTTATGCTACCCTGATGATTCAGTTTAGATTTTATTTTCTGAGATAACCCTACATTTAACCATTCTGCTCTACACAGTTTTTCAAAGGATTGTTATACCATTCAGTAGATCATGTTTTCTAAATATCTTTGATACTGAATTGGAAACACAGCTGCATTATCTTTCTGTTGGCATAGAGAGTTGATAACCCTAGACAAACCCTGTAAAAAAAATAATTGCTTTGTTATGTCCTCTACTCATTTTCAATCTTTTTCATCCTTCAACAAAACTCAGTGAACTTTTTCTCTAATCAATTTTTGTTTTCCCTCCAGGAATTTCTAAGAGAAATCTTTCTTCATGCTAGTTCTTTGTCATTGTTCACTGTATGGTTTTGATTAATGCCAGGTAACTCTTTCCCTGGCATAATTATAAAGAAACCTGGGAAAAATAACCTAGTTTGGAAAGGTCTTACAGATCCATAAAGCAGACATAGTAAAAGCGAATAAATGTGTGCTCTCATGTGTGGGTGAGTCACATATGTTCAATATGAAATGAATGTTTCGAAGTTCTCTACACTTCATAAAGTGTACCATTACCAAATGCTAGACTGTTTTCCAAATTTTGTCCAGATATTAAATTACTTTTAAATAATGACCAAAGCTTTCTTTCCATGTGTCTTACCTCAGAAAATAGTATATTGTCAGGATGTAGAGTGATACTATCCTTTGATACATTAATACTCAATCAGTGGTTCTCAACTAGGAGAGATTTTATCCTCCAGGGAACATTTGGCAATGTCTGGATATAGTTTTTGATTGTTACAACTGAGGGTGGAGGATGCTACTGGTATATAGTAGGTAGAGTCCAGGGATGTAGCTAAACATCCTACAGTGTGCGGGACAGCCCTCCCCCTACAACAAAGAATTACTCCAAAATGTCAATAGCATCAAGTTTAAATAGCCATGCTTTAAATAATTAAAGATGATAGTGCTTTGAGTATCAAATTTTCAAAGATGAATCACTCACCTTTGGAGGGGCATTTTTCATTACTGTCTCGTAAGTGAAATGAATACTGCCCTAGAATGGCCATTGAATAAATGACCACCCTAAAGTGATGTACTCTCTAACAATAAATTAGAAATCTTGTGTTGGCTTGTTGTTCCATTCCTCTATTCGGGACCCACACCTGCTGGGTGATTCTAGGGCTAGTAGAGCAATCCAAGCAGCAGAGGGTAACAGAGAAGTGAGTTTCCATATTCCCCAGCTCACTACTTTGTCTAAGCAGTGATGCTAATGAGTAGAATAGGCAAGACAATGTTGATGAGCAAGTAATTACATTATTTATCACACTGACTTGACCAAAATCAGTGAAAGAAAAAAACCATGTCAACAGGAACCAGAAATTCTCACAAGCATACAGGTTGTAAGTACTCTTTTACATTTGACACCAAGTGTGCCTTTAAATGACCTTATTTTTACCACTAGAATATGTCAAAATAATGTAGCATTCAGTAGTTTTCCCCTCCTCATTTTGTCTGTTCCTCTATAAGCTCCTGATGAACCAGAGCCCTACATTTTTGAACTTCATTTTGTTTCAGTTAAGAAAGCAGCCTCCTTTCTCCCCTAGTCAATACTCTCCACTCAACATTCCTACTCACCAAGTATCATTTATAAACCAGCTCTTCTTTATTTAGCTTATTCTCCTTGTCACTCCCTTCTCACTGTCTTTCCTCTCACTCTGGGTCTTGGGGAAGTGGAGGTGTCATGAATCAAATGCAAACTTGCAAACAGCATGGTGGTAAAACAGAGAAAATATAAAAATATAAAAAATAACTCCCTGCAGTGCACAGGTGCACTATCATGGGGATTGTACTCTCAGCTACATTCAGCTTCTCCACACCTTTGAATCCATTCCTGCCTCTACGTCATAAAGCCATTAAATATATTTTGGAGGTGATTCCCAAAGACAAAATCCTGATCGAATAAATGTGCCAATTCACTTTTACTTCCCACCATCATAGCTTGAACTTGGTCACTCTGCATCAATAAGCTAATATGTAAAATGACTTTCTATTACCACCTTAGTGGTTTGCATTCAAAGTTAGTGAAATAGAAATGAAAAACAGCTAACGTCCTAATCATCTTTAGCTCTAGAGAGGCTTTTGAATTTGCTTTTCGAAATATACCCTTTCTTGTATTTTTAAAGGGGAAAAATAAAGCCCATCACTGCATTTAGGCTAATGCTATCACTAGACAGAGACTTACAAACCATTTGCTGAAGTGAATTGAATTTATAAAGTTAGACAAACTAAGGAAAGCCATATAAATTTTTTAGCTACTATGACTTGTTACAAATGTGCATGTCAGTGTTTTTGCTTTGTGGTTGACATTTTTTAAATTACTTTTTATAAAGTATTTAATCCCAAGAAATTACAACCATCATGAACACACAATTTAGATAGACCAAATATCCAGATATAATGTCTGATTACATCTTATAATTTATGCTCATCTTCTTAAAATGAACATTTTTTAAGTTGGCTTCTGGCAAAGAAAAATCAAGAAAACCTTTGACTGTAACTCTACAGTTATAATACAAACCCAACAGTTATGCTACAAGATCGAACAGAGCTTCCTCCATTAAAAGATGAATAGATCTTCCTCTTCTTGATACAGCCCAATATTTGTTCTCAGCCATAAAAAGAATCTCTTAATTAGAAATCTTCAGTATGACCAGCATTTTATATCTTCCATTCAAGTAAAAGCCTGGCATATATAAACATAAAACCAAAATGAACCCCTGTATTTCAATATAATGCTACTCTTCTATGTGCAAATTTTAAAATAAATTCTAAGCACATTTGTCCCTTTGTCTGTCATTTCACTAAAAATCAGTATCAGTTGAAGATAGCAGCTTCAGAATATCATTGGTGTGGGTCATGTATTAATCTTTCTCCCAGGCTTCCTGGTGCTGACATTACTGTCACACTAGCTATCTTTAAGCAGGCGTTAGGAATTTCAAGCTGAAATATCTACATCCAGTAGGCAACAGGTAGGTCTATTGCATTATGAAAAGTCAGTGTCTTACAACACAGCATCAAATCACTATTTAATATTCCTCAGTCCACGCACTCCCCAAGTCACTCAGAATCCCAGAGAGAAAGAGTCTAAAATATCTCTGCAGAGCAGGCAGAATCACATTGCTGTTTAGACAGTTTTCTTTTTTGCCATGGAAAATTAGATTAATTGTTCACTTAGAACTGCAAAGTATGAAATACTGAAAAAAGACCAAGTTAGATGCGGTATTCCAAAGAGAAAAGTGGTGATCTCATTCATCAGAGCATATACAGGGGAGAAATGCCAGAATATCAGGGGGCTGATGGTTGCCAGGTTTTATGATCTGTTTAGAAAAACTCCTTCTTTTGAATGCATAATCTGCCTAATTTATTGCACTTAATATTTTTAAATTATTGTACAAGTGGCAATGGTATTGTTTAAGTAACGGCATCTTTACTCTGTGTACTGCTTCAATTAGTAGGTTCATTAATATTGGTATTCTGTTCTTCAGCTAAGCAAACTACTATGGTTATAAGAGAGTATAAATTCAAAACTTAATTATATTGTTGAAACAGTAATTAAAATGTATTGGCATGACATTGTCAATTAAAGCTATATTCATAAGCTTCACAGGAACCTGCACTGTGTGCCCTGCAGCTGTGGAGAAGGTGCAGTAATGATTTGGATGCCATTACTGGGGGATAAACTACGAGGCTGTTATCCCAGTCTCCCTAAGACTTGATGAGGAGATGCTGTATACTTTTCAGAAGGTGTCTGGGGGTTTAGAGAATGGTTTTTCATTAAGAGGAACTGTCTGCCCAGTTCCTTGTGCATGATTCACAGTGTGCCCTGCTTTTCACTTTAGATAATGTATTCACTTTAATACCAACTCTCCCCAAGTGTCAGCAACCTGCTATTGTTTACTGCTGAAACCTTATGGCTGGAGAGCATTCCATATGTTCTCATTGGCTTTATGGTGTTTTAACATTACTCCTGCTTGCATTAAAAGACCCAATGGCAAATGGCAAAGCTTCCAGTGCTAAGGACTACTGCATTTAATCATTTCCAGATCACTTTGCAGAGCACCTGCTAATGTCTTTTTGGACAAATAAGTGCCCCTTGAAAGATAGTCCTAAAAAATAACCACAGAGCAGGGAGCTCCTTGGGCTGTAGAGGTCAGACAGATGTTTAGAAAACAGAGGAAGAACCAAAACTCTTCAGTTCCTCAAATTTTTATTTTAACACACCCTAGAGATATCTGGATTCCCTCTTCTTTAAAAATAAGGAAACTGAAGCCAGTGAGCTTAAGTTACTTATTCAAGGTTGACTTCCTAACTAACGAGGGCTGGTGATCAGGTGACCACAATTCATAGTTCTAGAAACAATTCAAAATGAATCTAGAGGAGTGTCTGAACCTAAAACTCTCCATTGAGACATGCTGTGTCCTTAACACCAATGAACCCCTGTGCCTGGGCCAGGATACTTCTAAGTTTGAACTTTATCTCTTCATTTAAGGATTGTGATTTTTATCTCCATATACAATCATAAAAACATTAATACATCCCAATCCAGACCTTCTTTTTGTTTATTAATTGTTTCAAGCTTGCAGCTCCTTTGATGCGTTATGAAATCACTAGACTACATAGACTCCTTTAAACTTCTATCCATAGATACCCCTTGAAGTCCAGTCACCCCTCTTTTTGTGCCTTCCACAGCACCTAGCAACACAGAATCTTGATACTGTAGCAGGTATGCAACAGTGTGTGTGTCACTGTCATTGCTACTTTGTAGGGTAAATACTCAGGATGAGTGACCCTCTCTTTAACAGTCCATCTAGTTGTTCAGTAAAATGGAAATGAGTGAAAACTCAGAACAGTTTAGTAGACATAGATCTGAGGAGTACAGTTCCAGACAACCAATGGGCTTTGCCTAGAACTCAGAAGTCTGGTAAATATAATGCCTAAAGTCTCCTTTGCACTTTGCCCACCAAAGCTATAAGTTTATGAATATGGCCTACTGTTTGGTTTGATGCGTCCATCATTAGCTGTTGGGTGTTCTGCATTGTTCAGCGGGTTTTCACTGGTGTCACATATATTTATCTCATGTTTACAGACTGTTTCTGTTAACTACCACAGGTTTACACCCTACGAGTGGTATAACCCTCACCCATGCAATCCTGACTCAGACGTGGTGGAAAACAATTTTACTTTACTAAATAGTTTCTGGTTTGGAGTTGGAGCTCTCATGCAACAAGGTACAAGGTTGCACATCTTTGTCACACACATCCCACAGTCTGCTGACAGGCTTCCATGCTGGTAAATTCCACCAAGAAGATAGAGGGTAGGCCAAAAACTATCTCAGGAATCAAAAAGATAGAACCCGACTTCCTAGACAGTTCTAAAAATAAAAAAGACAAAAATATGACAGAAATGAAACTCCTTTGCTATATATCTAAAATAAGACTTACTATCAAGCAATGAACACAAATTTTCCTAGAGAGAAGGAAGGGATAAATTACCTTAGAAACTGTTTACAAATTGGCATAGGTGGAGATATCAGTCTTTTCCTAACTTCACAAGTTAGAGGTTGAAAAGGATTAAAGTTTGAATCCTTTGAAAATTAGGTTGACTTACATTCTTCCAATAGCTCGCAGTACCTAAAACTGTCACCTAATTACCACTCTGACAGACTCTACTGGGATTCATCTTAGCTTCCCAGTAACTTTTTATGATCTCCGTCAGTTGGTAACCATAGCAACAGTAAACTGGAGAAGTTGGGGGAAATGAAATTCAAACCATAGAAATGTAATATATCTTATACATTTTCTATGATTTGGAAGATTTTGATTTTGGTGGGGAGGGAGGAGTGAGTTGTTTTAACCTTTGGAGGAAATCCAACTCTTTTGTGGATTTTCCTCAGCTTTGATTCCAGACGTATGGTCTAGAAAACCCTTCTCAAGATAAATACATTAATTTAAGAAAATCATAAGTCACAGATGCTGTTGTGTTTGGAATATCTGCTCATTTGACAACAAGTTGCAAAATAAATTGGCAAAGGAAATTTCAACTAGGATATATATTAAAGATTTTTGTTACTTAGGTGTGAACCCTAAGGCTTTGCACGAGGGAGTTGTTATCATCTACTCGAAATGTATATAGTCTGTCTCTAAAAATTCCAGGGAGAGAGAGCAAGGGTTTCTAGTGTGGAAATACAAAATAATTGAGGAAAGTGAGTAAAACCTCTCATCATGCGATTAAGTGTAGTTTATTCAGGCACTGCCAAATAGGTGTAGACACAGCACCTGATTTATTAGAAATCACTTGCATGAGTTTAGAGCATAGCACAGAACTATAAATCCTGCAGGAAAACTCATTAGATGACATATACTGCTTTACCACTGCATTTAGTTTTTAAGGAATTTATCTTGTGAACAATTACTTTCAAAGAGTGAAAGAGACTCCCCTCCTTCCCTATAGCTTGCCTTCCTGTCCCATTAGAATAGAAAAATATAGACTTGGGTTTCATAGAGCACACAGCAATTCTGTGCATGTACATATGACCGTGACTGCCTTCTGTCATATGAGTGTACCCACCCCTAAAATTTCTCTTTTATATTCTACCTGTTTGGAGTTTCCCATCATCCACAGCAAACCGTGGGATGCAGTGTCTGCTAGTTACCACTACCTTGGGTACGTGACAGTCAACCCCAACCAGACTCTGCTTGTTTTTCAAGAAGTTTAAAATATTTGTCAGGTGAAACAAATATTGCAATGTAAAAATGTGCGGTACTGGTGACTGTTAGTGCATTTGTCCTTAGCATGTGGCATTGGACCAGGTAGCTAACTTATGTATTGACTGTTGTGCTCTTGTTAGCAGAAGCTTATCACTGTACTCAATTGGAAATCATTTTGTTTAATTTATTTTTTAATGTGATGATCAGGCTTTCTCTTTTCTACAGAGCGTGAGCAAAGTCTGGATCAGGATTGGCTGTCATGTCTGCCATAAAAGGCAGTAAAGAGACTTCAGCAAGTATTGTCTCTCATCCCAAATATTTTCTAATGATGTTTTATTCTACTTTTATTACTTTCATAACTTCATACTCTAGAGTTCTGAACTTACAAAAATCATCTCTACTTGAGCGAAGTCATTTCTAAGTATGTAAATTAATGTTGAGAGTCATGAAAGTCACAAAATTGTGTGAAATTTTTTAAAAAGATGAAATGTTGAGAAATATAATTCACACCATCTACCAAGGGTTTGAAATGTAACCTGAGTAGATTTCTACAAATTATTTTTAATTTCCAAGACCACTTCATCCAAAAGTATAAATATGTATTAGTTTAAAGTGTGATAGATGTGAATTTATCATTACATGTCAACAGTTGGTTATCCGTCTGTCCAGTTTTACTGCCATATAATACATAATTATACAAATAATAAATTAAAATCTGATCTTTTCACAAATGCAACCAAATAAAATAAGGATAAATTTACAGCAGAAAATCTATACCTATAAGCTAAGAAAATATATCTACTAACTATATTACCTATTTCCCATGGCTATTTTATGAAATAAATGGTATTTTAATGATAGCCAACGAAAAATCTAAAATAATATCACACTGCCACAAGGCTGCTAGATCAATGAAGTACAAAGATATGAAACAAACTTGGGCATTAAACACACACACACACCCACAGGCATATAAATCCCATTAAACTGAAAGATTAAAACAAGAGCAACAAACTATTCTACTAAATTCTTAGAGGCAATTTAATGAAAACTGTTATAAATATGAGTATTATTACACACCCAAAGTCAAACAAACAAACAAAAGAAGGAAATAAAAACCACAGTGAATCTTTTAACCTCATTAAAAGAAAATAAACACAAAGATACCTAATAGCTTTAGAAGAATACATCTAATTCAAAGTCAAGAAACTCTGCCAACCTTTATCTGCTTACCGTGAGCTGGCTTTGATTTCATGAGCAATATTTGTATCTGTTTATACATTAAACTTGAGCATAAACTCATGTATTTGTAGATTCATAAACTCCAATTTCCCTTTCTATCTTAAGCCATTAACTACAAAACTTCAAAACACCCAATCAGAATAGTGAAAGACTCCTTTAAGCCAGGTAATTCACCTGCTGAACTTCACACTTTGGATTTTTTAACTTAGGGTTTTTCCCTTTCACTTTTTAACTGGTCCCATAAACTCTATCATTCCTCTGACTTCATGGAGGAAATGCTAAGTACAGAACCAATGGTGAATTTCAAGCAAGCAGATTAACCAAAAATCCATCCATGAATTGATAAAATGGGGGTAAGTGCTGCAAATACCCTTCTGTCCCTTTTGATTCTACTGTTGGATTTATGGCCTTCCATAAGTTTGATCAAAAGTTTTGAGCTAGAGAGTTTTCACAGATGTTTGTCTTTTGTGTAGGTAAACTTCACACATGTACCCTTTCTTAAAGAGAGAAAGGTATTTTTGGTAAATACATTAAATGCCTCTATATTACCTTTTTACAAATAATCAGGAATTATCTGATAACATCTAAAATGTATGTTCTTACCAGAAAAGGCCCCTTTCCACCTGCAAAACAGCCAGTCTTTGAAGTATAATTTAAAAATAGTACTTTATTTGAGGACAAATTGTGCCTTTTCAGTGAATATATTATTTTCAGTTAAATAAGAATCTACTTTAAAAAATCATTTTAACTTCAAAAGTAACATAAAACAATAAAAAATGATTCATCTACTGTCAAATATGGCTGCATCCAATTTCATCTGATTTGTAAAACTCCAGTGTTTTATTAAAGTACATGTGATAAATGACATGATATGTTAATCTTTTGAAAGTCTCTCCCATTCTTTAAGATTAAATAAGAATAAGTTAGCATTTCAAAGCTTTCACAGTTGTACAACCTAGAACATTTTATTTCACACAATAAGATGCATATCAGACAGTAAGAAAAGGCCAGAAGTCTGGGATTGACTTTTCAGCAGAAACAAGCAAACAAACTCAAATCTAAGCAACTAAACTATCTATAAATTTTAAACATAGAATATCTTAGGGTTAAAACCATTTAATACCTTCAAATGTCAATAAATCACATTTTAAACAGCAGCATTGATAAATGACAAAAGATCATTTAGATTTTGCTTCATTTTCTAAAAAAATGCATCTATTCACCTACACACAAGAGAGTAAAACCTTGATAGATTTATAGTTTTGTGTCACAAAAATGCATTATCTCTCTAGACTAGTGTCAAATCATGGGTCTTCCCTTTTCTCCTAACTGTGTAACTCTCTTACTCTGACAATACCATCACAGGATCAGAGTTGATGCCCAAAGCTCTATCAACCAGAATAGTTGGAGGGATATGGTGGTTTTTCACGCTAATCATCATTTCATCCTACACTGCCAATCTGGCTGCCTTCTTGACAGTAGAGAGAATGGAATCCCCCATTGATTCAGCAGATGACCTGGCAAAACAAACCAAGATAGAATATGGGGCAGTCAGAGATGGATCAACAATGACCTTCTTCAAGGTAAGGAACTGACAATATATTCTCAACGGTTATCTCATACTGAGGGGAGGAGGTTGTGGAATAAGAGTCTGTCCAAAAAAACCAAAAAAATGTTAGGCAACTTTTTTATAAAATAAAATGTCTAATGACAAAATCTGATTACAAGGGACCTAGGTACCCTCAGCTGTCACATAAAACAATTTCTTCAGTGCCCATCTAGGTATCATTCCCTCTATCCCCAATTGAGTACACTCAGATCCACAGGTCAGTATCTTCAATATCTTCTCTTGTCTTTATACCCATTAATTAATCACTCGTGTATAGAAGCCACAAAATAAAGATTACTTAACCTGAAATTATGACAATCAGAATGCTTGAATATCTTTGTTTTGTTCTTCCTGCTCTGTACTGGATGAGACAGGAGCAGATGACAAGTAAATGTGTTGATACTGGCATTTATTTGGAAAATTAAAACCAAAAATATCCCAGGGGACTCCAGTCTAATATTGCATTTGCACCAATGGGGACAGTGCTCCCAGCGCAGCCTGAAGCCTTCCAATAGCCTGGAGTGTCTCCCGAGGCACCAAAGGAGAGTTAAGTTAGAATCAATATGGTTTTAGTGTCAAGTGCATTTTGTTGTTCATGTCTTTTTAATTACTTACCCAGAGTGATGAAACTGATTTCCACCTTGCTTACGGAATAAGCTGTAGTACTTTTATTATCAAATCTCAGATACTATATCTCCCATGGGGGAAAAATGGATTATAATAGATCCAGGGACCTTTAGAGATGACAAAAAACCTTAGAGATCAGGAAGTTCAGCCCTTCCCACTTACTCATGAAGAGAACAAAACCTTCAGAAGCTAAATTATTTGCTCAAAATCACACACTTGGTTTATGACACAGCCAGGCTAGAACCTTCTTGTAAGAGGTACTTGTGCATGTGAAAAAAAGGAAAACAGCAACTGTAACCAAAATAAACTCTAAAAACACCTTTGTCAACGTTTCACATCCGGATTACTGAAAATGAAGTTGTCACCCAAGGTTTGAGAGGACTACTTTGACTTGTGAAGAGTATTAATTTAGAGGCAAAAAACTAAGGGTAAAAAAAAGGGAAAACTTCTTTGTATAACAGTATTAGTTCACCAAAATATGTATTGCTTATGCAGTAAAGGTGGTTTAACATTAACAATAATAATAAATAAACAAATAAAAACTTACTTGTTTTAGGAGTAAACTATACCCAGAGGTTTATAAAAAAGAGTAATGTAAAAAGTTAGGATTTTTCTTTTCCTCTATGTTAAAAAAAAGATGATTTTTAAACTTTTTTTTATTTTAAGAAATATGACATTGATTTAATGAAGGTATAAAGTGTGGTGATTGTTTCTTCTTTGGACAAGTGTTGTTTTCAGGACAAATGACATTAAATGTATGGCTTTCCAACTTTCTGAAAGCTTGAATTTTCCTAAAATCAGTACTGTAAAGAAACACGTTACCCCCAGCTAGTAATTCATCACAACACTTGTCAGAAACCAGGAAAATTACCTGCAAGGCATATAGGACAGAGAGACACTGCCAAAGTAGAACTGAGTATGTCTGAAAAAATATCTAAAATGATTTACCTCTTTCACCAGTATCAAAAAGCTTTAAAGTGTTGGAAATGGGCGAGTAGAGGCAGAGAAGATTCTACTACTACTAAGATGCACATTATAAATATAAAAGAGGGAGAGGCTACCTTTTGAAAAAGCCATAGATCTGACTTCACCACTGTGCAAACAATCAGTGTATTCACAAAGTATCCTTTAATCTCATTTTGATTTGTCTCTGTTCACATACCTTTGAATATAAAGGCTGCTGGTTCCCACATTTCCTGGCAGGACCCTAGAGTGACCACATTAAGGTGTGCTTGGATATTGCATTTCCCTGCAACAATTCTATGCTAATCTTGCAACTGTACTAGCTCATAACTGCA